>NC_034613.1:95819363-95827206 GCF_900095145.1 Mus pahari
GAGTTTACTGAGATTCTGAGCTTATATAGAGGAAGGAGGCCCATCCCCCACCAGTTCGTTCTTGATGCCCTTTGCCAGCTGAAGGTGATCTGCAGGATGCTGTCTCCAGAAGGTCTCAAGGGTCTCAGCAGAAAGAGATAATGTTTTGGAGGAAAACAGTGGCAGGTGTAGACAATAGAACCTGCTTTGTAAGTTGGAAGGTTCCACCCCAGGTGGTTCTGTGCTTAGTGGCAACAAGGTCTGAATCAGCCTGCTTTAAGGCTGGGGGAAGCAACAGACAGATGTCATATAGACCCTAAGAGAACACAAATGCCAGCCCATGCTACTATACCCAGCAATGCTATCAGTTACCATAAATGGAGAAACCAAAGTATTCCATGAGAAAAATGAATTTATGCAATATCTTTGCATGAATCCAGCCCTTGATAGGATAATAAAGGGAAAACTCCAACACAAGGAGGGAAACTACCCCATAGAAAAAGAAAGGAAGTGATCTTTCAACAAACTTAAAAGAAGATAGCCACATGTACAGAATCCCAACACTAACAAGAAAAATGAAAGGAAGCAAAACTTACTTTTCCGTAATATCTCTTCATATCAATGGACTCAATTCCCCAATAAAAAGACATAGACTAACAGACTGGCTATGAAAACAGGACCCAACATTTTCCTGTATACAGGAAATCTACCTCAGGGACAAAGATAGACACTATCTCAGAGTAAAGGGCTGGAAAATAAATTTCCAAGCAAATGATCCCAAGAAAAAAGCTGGAGTAGCCATTCTAATATTGAATAAAATTGACTTTCAACCTAAAGTTATCAAAAAAGAGAAGGAAGGAAACTTCATACTCATCAAATATAAAATCTACAAAGATTAACTCTCAATTCTGAACATCTATACTCCAAATGGAAGGGCATCCACATTCATTAAAGAAATTTTAGTAAAGCTCAAAGCACACATTGCACCTCACACAATAATAGTGGAAGACTTCAACACTCCAATCTCACCAATAGACAGATCCTGAAAACAGAAACTAAACAGAGACACAGTGAAACTAACAGAAGTAATGAAACAAATGGATTTAACAGATATCTATACAACATTTTATCCTAAAACCGAAGTATGCTTCTTTTCAGCATCTCATTGTAACTTGTCCAAAATTCATCATAGGCCTCAACAGATTAAAAAAAAATATTGAAATAACCCCATATATACCATCAGATCACCATGGAGTAAGGCTGATCTTCAATAAGAATATAAGTAATAGAAAGCCCACTTACACATTGAAGATGAACAACACTCTACTCAATGATAACTTGGTCAAGGAAGAAATATAGAAAGAAATTAAAGACTTTTTAGAGTTTAATGAAAATGAAGCCACAACAAACCCAAACTTATGGGACACAAGGGAAGCAGTCCTAAGGGGAAACTCATGACTCTGAGTGCCTCCAAAAAAGTAACTGGATAGAACATACACTAGCAGCATGAAAGCGCACATAAAAGCCCTAGAGTTAAAGGAAGAAAATTCACTGAAGAGCAGTAGACAGCAGGAAACCATCAACCTCGGGGCTGAAATCAATCAAGTGGAAACAAAAAGAACAATAGAAAGAATCAAGCAAACCAGGAGCTGGTTCTTTGAGAAAAGCAGTAAGATAGAAAAAAACCTTAGCCAGACTAACTAGAGTGCACAGGGACAGTTCCTAATTAACAAAATCAGAAATGAAAAGAGAGACATAACAGAATCTGAGGAAATCCAAAAAATCATCAGATCCTACTATAAAAGGCTATACTCAACAAAATTGGGAAACCTGAATGAAATGGACAGTTTTCTAGAAGGATACCAGGTATCAAAGTTAAATCAGGATCAGATAAATGATCTAACCTATCCCATATTCCCTAAAGAAACAAAAACAGTCATTAATCGCATCCCAACAACAAGAACAACAACAAAAGCCTAGGACCAGATGGGTTTTGGGCAGAGATCTATCAGACCTTCAAAGAAGACCTAATTCTTATACTCCTCAAACTATTCCACAAAATAGAAACAGAAGGTACTCTACCCAATTCATTCTATGAAGCCACAGTTACTGTTACCTAAACCACACAAAGACTCAACAAATAAAGATAACTTCAGACCAATCTCCCTTATGAATATCAATGCAAAAATACTCAATAAAATTCTTTCAAACTGAATCCAAGAACACATCAATATGATCACCCATCATGATCAAGTAGGCTTCATTCCATTGATGCATTGGTGGTTTAATATATGGAAATCTATCAACGTAATCCACTGTATAAGCAAACTCAAAGGAAAAAAAAAACATGATCATCTCATTAGCTGCTGAGAAAGCAGTTGACAAAATCCAACACACTTTCATGATAAAAGCTTTAGGAAGATCAGAAATTTAAGGCCCATACCTAAACATAGTAAAAGCAATATATAGCAACCAGTAGCCAACATCAAGTTAAATTTGAAGCTATCCCACTAAAATCAGGGACTAGACAAGGGTACCCACTCTCTCCCTACCTACTCAATATAGTACTTGAAGTCCTAGCCAGAGCCATTAGATAACAAAAGGAGATCAAAGAGATACAAATTGGAAAGAAAGAAGTCAAAATATCATTATTTGCAGACGATATGATAGTATGCACAGGTGATTCAAAAATTCCACCAGAAAGCTCCTAAGCCTGATAAACAACTTCAGTGGAGTAGCTGAATATAAAATTATCTCAAACAAATCAGTGGCCTTTCTCTACACAAAGGATAAACAGGCTGAGAAAGAAATTAGGGAAACAACACCCTTCACAATAGTCACAAATAATAAAATACCTTGGTGTGATTCTAACTAAGCAAGTGAAAGTTCTGTATGACAAGAACTTCAACTCTCTGAAGAAAGAAATCAAAGATCTCAGAAGATGGAAAGATCGCCCATGCTCATGGATTGGCAAGATTAGTATAATAAAAATGGCTATCTTGCCAAAAGAAATCTACAGAATCAGTGCAATCATCATCAAAATTTCAACTCAATTCTTCACAGAGTTAGAAAGAGCAATTTGCAAATTCATCTGGAATAACTAAAAAACCTAGGATAGCAAAAACTTTTTTCAACATTAAAAGAACCTCTGGTGGAATCACCTTCCCTGACCTGAAGCTGTACTACAGAGCAATTGTGANNAAAACTGCATGGTACTGGTTCAGTGACAGACAGGTAGATCAATGGAATAGAATTGAAAACCCAGAAATGAACCCACACATCTATGGTCTCTTGATCTTTGACAAAGGAGCTAAAACCATCAAGTGGAAAAAACATAGCCTTTTCAACAAAGGTGCTGGCTCAACTGGAGGTTAGCATGTTGAAGAATGCAAATTGATCCATTCTTATCCCCTTATACAAAGCTCAAATCTAAGTGGACCAAGGAACTCCACATAAAACTAGAGACACTGAAACTTATAGAGGAGAATGTGGGGAAGAGTCATGAACACATGGATAAGGGAAAAATTCCTGAACAGAATAATAGTAGCTTGTGCTGTAAGATCAAGAATCAACAAATGTGACCTCATAAAATTACAAAGCTTCTGTAAGCCAAAGGACCCTGTCAATAACACAAAAAGGCAACCAACAGATTGAGAAAAGATCTTTAACAATCCTGTATCCAATAGAGGGCTAATATCTAATATGTACAAGGAAATTAAGAAGTTAGACTCCAGAACACAAAATAACCCTATTAAAAATGGGGTATAGAGCTAAACAAAGAATTCTCAACTGAGGAATACCAAATGGCTGAGAAGCACGTTTAAAAAAAAAGTTCAACATCCTTAGTCATCAGTAAAATGATTTCTTGAAAATGATCTCAAAAGTAAATGTAAAAATTTTACAATTGTTTGAATAATTTTATCAAGGTATAAATAGTCTGTGCATTACTGGAAACAGTATCTGGTAATACAGTCTATACAATAAGGAAATACATTTGCAAAGTGTATACTCATAAAGGGTTAATGTCCAAAATTACTACAATTAAATGTAAGTAAGTTAGAGCTTGAAGAAGGTTACTCGGGTGGTAATAAGAATATTTATTGTTCTTCTAGAAGACCTGATTGCAGTTCCCAGTTTCTATGTGACTTATAACCATGGAATTTCAGGTACAAGGGATACAACATCCTCTTCTGACCTCTTAAGGTATCAGGTTCATACATGGTACACAAACATACATCCACACAAAACACCTCTAAATAGAAAACTCATTGGGGAACTGAGCCCAACTGAGAACACTACAAAGATAACGTTAATATGACTGAAAAACACATGAAAAGTTGTTTAATATCACTAACCTTTATAAAAGTACACATCAGAAAGATAATCAAATATCATTGAACATGTGTCTGTAATATTAATATTAAGTATTAATGAAGCATAATAATGAATGACTGTGTACAAAAGAAGAAAATATATCTATACCATTGATGTAATGTTATGAAAAATACTGCATATTCTCTAAATACTTTTACTTTATGAGTTTCAACAATTTTTATATGCTTTTTTAATTAATCATTGTATTTGTTTCATTCAAATTTATATTCTCCTTCCTCGTTTCCTGTCTACCATCCTCCCATCACATTCTCCCTCTTCCCCTCCTCTTTGCATCTATGAGGGTGCTCTGCTACCTGTTCCCTCATCACCCCTCTAGCATCTCTCTACCCTGGGGCATCAAGCCTTCCTCCCATCACATTGATGCCAGTTAAGTCCATCCTCTGGTACATATGTATCTGGGGTCCTGCCTCCCTTAATGTATATTCTTTAGTTAGTAGTTTAGTTCCTGGGAGCTCTGGATAGTCCAGTTAGTTATGTTGTTCTTCCTATGGGGTGGCAATTCCCTTCAGCTCCTTCAGTCCTTCCCCTAGCTATTCCATTTGGACCTGGTGCTCAGTGTGATGGTAGGCTGTGTGCATCTGCAGTTGTATTGGTCAGGACCTGGCAGAGCCTCTCAGAGAACAGCGATATCAGGCTCCTGTCAGCAAGTGCTTCTTGGCATCGGCAATAGTGTGGAGACTGGTGTCTGCAGATGGGATGGATCCCTAGGTGGGGCGGTTTCTGGATGGACTTTCCTTCAGTCTCTGATGGGTTTGGGCAATTTAGATAGGAAGTAATTTGATCATTTTGGTTTATGTGTGTAATTTTATTCAGCATAAAGAATACATCATTTACTTTGTTAATCTTGACCATGCATTGAACAAAAATCTTTTTGAAATATTTTTCCAAAGCCACAGAAATATTATGGTTTTTCAATTTGTGTTGTTTCTTTATGAAATATAGGTGATTATTTGTTAAAATATTTGAGGTGACCCTTCTCTTGGACATGTTTTATGCATGCACAAAATGACAGGGTGTCAATATATTCCTTTATTGAATAGGTTTCATAACATTCAGTTTCAGATATCAAGCAGGTATTCACAAAGCAAAATGACCTAGTCTTCAATTCTGGTGATTATGAAATGTTACCTTTGGTAAAATTACAGGTCTTTGTGGTTATGTGTTACAATATTTTAAAAGATAATGCTTATAATGGATATGTATCTCATAAAATTACAGTCAGTATTATGGTAATTATATATGAAAAGGACTTAGAATATGACATATTCATGGGCACATTATTTTGTGATCTCTTATGGGCAGCTTTCTTATGCTGGTACAATTATTATAAAATATTATATATCCATTAAAATATTGGTAAATAATACTTAGCAATTTTGTTGATCACACATAATGCTATGTTAAAATACAGTGAAGGTAATTTCAAACAAATTTTGTGTCTCAAATATAGGTATATCCCCAAGCATACAAACATGAAAGAAGCAGAAGCAAATAGTAGCAAACATGATAACTATTTCTGTAAAAGGTGTCTACAGAAGATTTTTATTTTCATTCTGTTCAAAGTTGAATTTTGCTAACTTTACACAATTAATGTCCTCTACTTTTTACATGTATTTGTATATAAATTATAGTAATATTCTTATTATGAGGAACTTGTCAAAACAAAAGAATAAATGCTGTCTTAAAATCAGGATCAATGTCACTATGACAAAATCACTATTTTAAAAGTTAAATTGGGGGTTTTGAAAAATTAAAATAAAATCACAGAATTACATAGAAATTGTATTTTAGAACTTAAATCAATCCATTTAAAATAATATCAGCATTCCCATGTTACTTGCAATGTTATAAATAACAACTAAGACACTTAGATGGATCTGTGTCCATCAAGGGATGAATAAAGAAAATTTCCTATGTATACATACATTACAAAATGAAATTACAACAATGAGTCTGAAAGTAGAATTATTTTCCCCACAGACCTGTGTACATGGTCCAAGAAAGGAATGAGAATTTTTCTCAGAAATAATGCAGTTTTAATTAGATTAATAAAATTGAATTTATATACAGCTCTATTATATAACTATTTGTAACTATGCTCAGCCATAATAAAGCACATATTTTAAATAACAGAAAATAAATTTTATGTATCTCATCCAAAATATAATAATGATCTATGTGTGGTGGATCACATTTATAGTTTCAGCACTCAAGAGTTAAAACAGGAAGCCAGCATAAGGCTGGGGTCAACCTGAACTTCATAGTGAGTTCCAAACTAATTTAGGAGAAGAGTAAAGCACTGTTTCAAAGCATATAAACCAAAGAAAAAGACTGAACGATGCTGGAAAATGCCTCTGTACTAGACAATAGAATTTCCAATAAGTTATCTATTGTTGGAGAGCAACTCCTTTCTTAGGTGGATGACATTGGAAAAGCACTGGTTGACATAGCAAGGAAATAAGGGTAATTGGGAAGTAGAATAAAAAAATACTAAACATTTTTAGATTATTATTAAGTTTAAAGTATTAAATTCTCTGCTACTGGTTAAAGAGGGTCATATTTTCTTGATTTTTACAGGCCATGGTTCAATCAGGGTAGGTCTCCACCAACACCAACTTCAACAGTCTATCTAACATCCTATTTGGGCTTTCATTAACAGTGTACAAATAATGCTGAACATGGAGACAAAATATTCATACATGTAAAATAATTTTTTTAGAAGAAGAAAATAGGAAAGACACAAATAAGGGGAGAGGTGTCTGCCCAGGAGGGTTCTGACTGCCTGAGCTGGTAAGAGAGCCATCTTTACTCCAGTGCATTGCCAAGGAGAGGGCGGCCTGCAGAAGCAACACAGTTGCTGGGACAGACTCCATTTCTGGCTCCAGACATCTGGCACCTTTCCCTCCAGAGGAGAGGTGTCCACCCGGGAGGTTTCTCACAGCCAGACCTGGTAAGAGAGCCATCTTTGCTCCAGTTCACCTAAGCTCCACTCTGCACTGGTGAGAGTATGCACTACAGAATCTACACAGCTTTGGGACAGACAGAAGCAACCTAGCTTCTGGGAAAAAAACATGTTTCAGAATCCAGCCATTTGGGCACCTTCCCCTCCAGAGGAAAGGTGACCACCTGTGAGGGCTCTGTCTGCCAGAGCAGGTGAGAGAGTCATATTGTGTCCAGGGTCCTTCGGTGTCTAGTCTGTGCAGGTGAGTGTGTAAACTGCAGAGGTGACACATCTTCTGGGACAAGCCCTGTTTTGGGCCTACATCTTCAGCAAGGAGGCAGATCTGAACACCAGGCCTCCGTGCACCTTCCCTGGTAGAGGAGAGCTTCCCTGCAGAGAGTAATCTGATCACTGAGACTCAGGAGAGAACTGGACTCCCAGGACTGCTGACAGAGGCTAACAGAATCACAGGAGGAACAAGCTCCAACCAGAGACAACTATAACAACTAACTCCAGAGATCACCAGAT
>NC_034613.1:95827595-95868719 GCF_900095145.1 Mus pahari
GGTATTGCTGGATCCTCCCATAGTACTATGTCCAAATTTCTGAGGAACCACCAAACTGATTTCCAGAGTGGTTGTACAGGCTTGCAATCCCACTAGAAGTCGAGGAGTGTTCCTCTTTCTCCACATCCTTGCCAGCATCTGCTGTCACCTGAATTTTTGATCTTAGCCATTCTGACTGATGTGAGGTAGAATCTCAAGATTGTTTTGATTTGCATTTCTCTGATGATTAAGGATGTTTAACATTGTTTTAGGTGCTTCTCAGCCATTCAGTTGAAAATTCTTTGTTTAGCACTATACCCCATTTTTTAATAGGGTTATTTGGTTTTCTGGAGTCTAACTTCTTGAGTTCTTTGTATATATTGAATACTATCCATCTATCAGATTTAGGATTGTTAAAGATCATTTTCCAATCTGTTGTTTGCCATTTTGTCTTATTAACAGGGTCCTTTGCCTTACAGAAACTTTGCAATTTTATGAGGTCCCATTTGTCAATTCTTGATCTTACAGTACAAGCCATTGGTGTTCTGTTCAGGATTTTTTCCCTTGTGCCTATGTGTTTGAGTATCTTCCCCACTTTCTCCTCTGTAAGTTTCAGTATGTCTGGTTTTGTATGAAGTTCTTTAATCCACTTAGTCTTGAGCTTTGTACAAGGAAATAAGAATGGATCAATTCACATTCTTCAATATAATAACTGCCAGTTGAGCCAGCACCATTTGTTGAAAATGCTTTTTTTTCTTCGGGATAGTTTTAGCTCCTTTGTGAAAGATCAAGTGACCATAGGTGTATGGCTTCATCTCTGGGTCTTCAATTCTATTCCATTGATCTACCTGTCTGTCACTGTACCAGTACCATGCAGTTTTTATCACTATTGTTCTGTAGTAGAGCTTGAGGTCAGTGATGGTGATTCCATCAGAGGTTCTTTTTATTGTTGAGAATAGTTTTTGCTATTCTAGGTTTTTTGTTATTCTAGATGAATTTACAAATGGTCCTTTCTAACTCTGTGAAGAATTGAGTTGGAATTTTGATGGGGATTGCATTGAATCTGTACATTGGTAAGATAAACATTTTTATTATATTAATCCTGCCAATACATGAGTATGGGAGATCTTTCAATCTTCTGAGCTCTTCTTCTATTTCTTTCTTCTGATACTTGGAGTTCTTATTATACAAATCTTTCACTTCCTTAGTTAGAGTCACACCAAGGTATTTTATATTATTTGTGACTATTGTGAAGGGGTATCCATCCCATAAACAACCACCAATCCCAGACACTATTGTGGATGCCAACAAGTGCTTGCTGTCAGGAGCCTGATATAGCTCCCCCCTGAGTGGCTCTGCCAGTGCCTGACAAATACAGAAGTGGTTGTTCACAGCCATCCATTGGATGAAGCACAACTTTCCCAATAAAGGAGCTAGAGAGAGTACCCAAGGAGCTGAAGGGGTTTGCAACCCCATAGGAGGAANAACAATATGAACTAACCAGTATCTCCAGAGCTCCCTGGGANTAAACCACCAATCAAAGAAAACACATGGTGGGATTCATGGCTGTAGCTGCATATGTAGCAGAGGATGGCCTAGTTGTTCATCAATGGGAGGAGAGGCCCTTGGTCCTCTGAAGGTTCTATGCCCCAGTATAGGGGACTTCCATATCCAGGAAGCAGTAATGTGTGGGTTGGTGGGCAGGGGGAGGGGGAAAGGGATGGGGGTTTTCAGAGAGGAAACTAGTAAAGGGTATAACATTTTCAATGTAAATAAAGAAAATATCTAATAAAAGAAGAAAATAACTAAAACAATTCTACTCTCCATGGCCTCAAAAATTCCTTGTCAAAGCAGGAAAAATTATATCAGTGGTTAAGAATATATGTTTGTTCCCACTATCTACTTTACTTACAACATGAGCTCCAGGGGACCCAGTGCCCTCTTTTGATCTCCTTAGTGAACTGTGTGCACATGCGTGCATGCAAGCACAAACACACAGACACAGACACACACACACACACACACACACACACACACACACACACACACAAAGCCACTCATTCTCAAGTAGTTTAATAAAGTAGGAAGTATCTTAAGCCTAAAAAAAGTCAGAATAATCCTAACCAAACAAGTAAACCTATCTAAAATTAAATTTTCAATCCTTGAAAAATGAAATTGAAGAAAATGCTAGAAAATAGAAAGCCCCCCCCACTCCTGTACTCTAGGATCAGCAGAGATTATAGTGTGAAAATAACCAGATATGATCTGTAGATGTCATATTTCTGCATCCAAGTTTAATGTATTTCTTCATAGAAATAGAAAAAAAGTTCTCAAGTTCATATCAAAGTTTATAAAAGACCCCAAATAGTCAATGCAACCCTGGTCAAGAAGAATAATGCTAGAGGTAATGTAGTGGTTGGTTTCAAGTTATTTTAAGTAATAAGCAAAAAAGGCAGCATAGCACTAACAGAAAAACAGATAAATATATTAATAGACTCCAATTTGTGTTCCAGAATAAAAGTGACCACTAAAACTGATTTTTGGCAAAGATGCTCAAACATGTATTTGTGAAATGACAGCTTCCTTCAAAATAATGCAGGGAGAATTTGGTATCCACATGCACAAAATAATGTAACTAGCCTCCTATCTGTTCCCTTGCATAAATTCAACTACAAAAATTAATTTAAGTTATAAAAGTCTAAAACTGTGGAATGCATAGTTAAAATATTTAGAGTTATTGGCATAGACAAAGACTTTCTACAAAAGACACAAATAGCTTAGGCAATGATATTAAGAATTCATAAATTAACTACATAAAATCAAAATGCTCCTACATAGTAAATGAAAAATGTAAAGAGACAGTTCATAAAATGGTAGAAAAGTATTTGCTAGTTAAACATCTGACAGAGGGTTATTACCTAGACTACACAAAGATCTCAAAAATGTCTATTGTGACTAGTGTCTCATTAAATACAGATGTGCAAGTATCTCTATATTATAAACTAACACCAAAATGTCCAGTCAATAAGTAGGCTAATGAAATGTACAGGCAGTTTTGAGAAGGTGAAAGACAAATGAATGCTATTTAAAAAAAAGATTACACATCATTACTGATCAGGAAAATAGCAAATTACAACTCAAATATGATTCCTTCTCACTACAGTCAGAATCTTAATCATTGATAATACAAACAGCACATGCTGCAGTGATGTTGGGAAATGGAACTTTTAAACCATGCTCATGGGAAATGTAAACTAATCAGGAACTATACAATCCAATAGATAGGTTGTCTAAACATTTAAAATAATGTACTATCTCACAGATATGCACACTCACATACACACACAACATCAGTGGCTTACCAGAGAAGTAAGGATACTAGTGGGACAGGAATACGGGCCAATGTGATCAATGAACATGATACATTTGAAAGAAACTGTCTTTCTGAATACCGTATTTAGATTCTATGAGTATATGCTGTCATGGCTAATTTTGGTTTCCAACTTGACTACATTTGGAATTATAAATTAATCTCAAGCTTCTGGGCACAGCAGAGAGACTAGATTAATTAGAATATTTTCAATGGGAAGACCCTCTTTAAATATGGTTCATATATTTTCACAAAAAAAAAAAAAAGGGGGCCTGGAAGAAGGAAGCCTTGGTTTTTTTGCTTGCATTTCCCTACTCTCACTGGCAAGTTCATCTATCCTGATGATGAGACATTGATTCACTGGCATTAGAATCTTGTCTTTTAGGGTTCCAACATAGACTGAGGATTGAACAAGTACAGGACTTGGGGTTTTTAAGTCATGGGGCAGCCATCGATCAACTACAGCCTGTAAACTATTAATTTATATGAATATATTTCTATTATTTTTTAATTTAGATAATCTGGATTAATATGTGTATCAATGAAATTGGTAAAGGAATAAGCAAATGAAGGGAAACATATGTAAAATTGTTATATCTAATTATTTCATTGGGCATACATAGGTCAAAATATCATATTTTAGTCCAGAAATGTATTTAATTATAATTTTTAATACATTTGTTTTCAAAAGGCATACAATGAGCTCTGATGACTAGATATTTTGATTCTTTACATCTATGTGCTAATTATGGAAATATTCATTTTATACAGACTCAAAATCCTTCTGCTGTCTTTGGAAGACTTGTATAATAAGTTCATCATAGTCCAAGTAGCAGAAATAATCTTACAGATAACATCAAACCCATTTCCTCTCAATTCAGGGATGTATTATTTTATAGCCAGGAAAAGAATATTAATGACATGGAGTAGATGTTTGTAGCAGAAACTGGGGATAATTAATATGTATATTAACTGCATATATATAACATATTAAATATTATTATATATTATCACAAAAGTTTTAACTATTATTAAATGTAATTCAGCAATTCTTTAGTCTTCTGACAAATCTGATAGGCATTAGCTACATTAATTTCTTTCCTTAATAGAAGAAAGTAGACAAATGAACCAGTGATTTTTTAATTAGAAAAACAACAGAAAATCAAAATTGAAAATCATCTACTTCTGAAATTCCAGTTCATAATATCTATATGTTCTGTAGTTGTCTTCTTCTTTTTGAAAGTCTTAGTATCTTTCACAAGATGGTTAAGACTTTTAGGTTTCTTGGGATATGTTCAGCATTTTCAAGAAAACTCTGTTGAGTGGAATAAATTCAACATTTTATAAGTTTTGTGAGCATACCTCACTGTTTAAGCTGTATATTTCTTGAAAGGTCAATGACACAACACACACACATAGACACACACACAGACACACACACACACACATACACACATGCAGTGTATTTTATGGATGTTTCAAAGATACCATTCTCAATATTGCCTCTTTCTTTTTATTATTATAGTAGTTAAAAACAATTGCAAAAATATTTGAAAACTGCATTAAGCACAAACAACAAAATGATATGCTCTGATGTTTTTATATAATGTGTAAGTATATTACTATTATCTGATTTTGAGTGTTTAGCAGTTTCTACATAGGGAGAATAAATTCTAGTTAGTTGATATTTTTCTTATATATATAATATAATATAATATAATATAAAATAATATAATATAATATATATGGTAATGCTTTCTATATTTCTTTATTGATATTTTCAAATTTAAATAGTACGATAATAGAAAAATAACACATTTTAATTGTGTTTGAACATAAGCTCCTCTATAATGAGTGAAGTAAAATGTGTTCAGATACTTTGAAAATAATAAAATAGTATAAAATACAGATGAATATCATTGTCATATTTTTCACTGGTGTATTCATTGCATTACTTTGTATAATATGTAAATGCTACTTTTCCCATAAGGTTGAGATGGCACAGGAGAACATACAGTCATTTTGCTTTTCCTCTGAAGAAATAGAAAATTTTACTCTATAATGATTGGTTTCATTAGTCTCGTTATTGATTTATCTAAGATGAAAAATGAGAGCTATGGCTCCATTTCTCAGTTGATAAATAATTATCAAATATGGCTCACAAAGAACTATTAAAATAAGAATATGCTATTTTGAAATAAAGATAGTTGATAATCTGTGTTTTATAACCTAGGATCTATGTATTTTAATGATCTGTAGTAGGTACAATTTGTTTTCATATCAATATTTGCGTTTATTTACACTGTCTATTGAGACAAAACAAATATTATTTTATGCTATTTTTAATATTGTTAAAGAAACTGAAACAACTGACTTAATTTAGCTTCTATTTAAGGTGGCATGCTAGATATCTGTAGAGTCATTGTAAGCCATGACTTAAAAACATGAACCTGTAGAGGTCTCATCATTCCTAAATATTTTCCCCAAATCAATATCCAAATCTATCTTGTTCTTTATTACATGAACCAACCATTTCACTAGTAACATCAAAATCAGAAAGGCCTTGAAGTTGAAAGTGATCAAGGAGGACTTGGAAGGAAGAAAAGCAAAGAAAGAATTTTTATCATTGTATTGTAACCTGAAAAATAAAATACCTGTAACTTTACTAAATGCTTTGCAAGACAAGTAAGCAATGGTATTATAATCATGTTTTATTGAAATTTTATTAGTAGTAATTCCACAACCAACTCAAATCCTCAAGCAATGTGTTATATCTGAGAATCTCATAATGAGGTGTTGTCAAGTTCTAGAAAAAAAATTGAATTAAATATTCTTATTTATAAGCTTCTGCCTTTGAAGTCTATATTCTTGTAGTTAATCATGAAATTAACAGATAAATGGGTAGAGCTGTAAAATATACTGAGGTAGTCCAGACAAGGAAAGACAAACATCACATATTCTCTCTTATTTGTGAATTCTAACTCCAAATATTCAACTGTGAATATATAATATGGATTAATCTCAGAATCTAAGACCATAACAAGGGACCATAGGAGCAAAGAGCAGGAAATGGAGCTGAAGAGAGGGAAATAGTAGAGTATAGGTGTTATGAGGAACAAAGGGAGAAAAAAAAAACTGGAGAAGGGTCATAACAAGAGAAGAGAAAGGGAAGGTAACAAAGGGAGGAAGAAGAGAGATTTACATTTTTTCTGTCTCCTCTTCCTTAAGCTTGGTAAGGCAAGATTTGATATAGATGTTCTATTTATGACTAATAATTATGCAGTCTCTTATTCTCTGTGCTTTGTCCAGTTATAGGTCTCTGTGTTAATCACCATCTGCTGGAAATAGAAGTGTCTCTGATAAGGGCTGAGAGATACATTAACCTGAGGATCTATTGATAAGCCTTTAAGAAATGGTTAAATACTATGTCCATTTAGCAGGGTAATAGTAGTAGTATGTGCTCCCATAGCACCTATGGCTTTTCCAGCCATAGGCTATTGGCCTGATAATGGTGCCAGATATTATTTCACGCATTGGGACTTAAATCTAAGGAGAAAGTGTTTGGTTATTCTCACAGGGTTCACAACTTGGAATGATTTTTTAAAGGTTTATTTATTTATTATATGTAAGTACACTGTAGCTGTCTTCAGACTCTCCAGAAATGGGTGTCAGATATCGTTAAGGATGGTTGTGAGCTACCATGTGGTTGCTGGGATTTGAACTCATGACCTTTGGAAAAGCAGTCAGTGCTCTTAACCACTGAGCCATCTCTCCATCCCACAACTTGGAATGATTAACAATTACTTTTCTTTTGTTGTATGCTTAGAACCTTCTATCACCATGAAAGCCAATCAATGGGAATGAAGCTTCCAGGTCAGTACCAGTTGATGTTAAATTACTCATATATGTGGTGTCCTCAGAAATACAGTATTCTGAATTCTGGAAGATAAAAACTGGCATGAGCAATAGTTTCTACAGTTTTGATGGTTTTGATATCTAACAGCCCATCAGTTTCCAAACAGGTAACATATTGCTGGAATGGAACTTTTTATTTATTAGCTGTAGTGTCTAGTAGGCACATTGTTTTCCTGTTATAGGGTAACTTCATTTTAACTTATTTCATTTTTTTAAGAAGCTTCCATCAGTAGTATAAAATTCTATAAAATTTCTTTGAAAGGTTTTTAGTGTTATAGATCCCTCCAATATCTTCTCCTCCTTCTCTTGCCCTCTCTTACCCCACTCCAATTTAACACCTTTTGTTATTTCCTTTTAATTCCTTATACCACTACATTCTTTCTCTCTTCTCTCAAAATTCCTGCCACCTATGACTCCTTAGGTTGTGTAGATACTCCAAATAAAACATGCATATCTGAATGCTGAGAGTTAACATCCATTTATAAGAGAAGATATTGTGAGTTTGTCTTTCTGGGCCTGGGTTACCTCTTTCAGAATGATCATTTCCAGTTCTACCCATTTGCCTGTGAATTTCATAATTTTAACAATGAACATTGGATAAAAAGACAGCATTTTCATCAAATTAAGTTAGTACAATTATAGGTAGCCACATATAGAAGAATTAAATTAATCTTTATCTCTTAATCTGTATAAAACTCATAGACCTAGATAAATGACCTAGATATAAGACCTGACATTGATGTTCATTGATGCTCTTTATTCACAATAGCCAAGAAATGTGAATACCCTAGGTGTCCATCAACTGAAGAATGGATAAAGAAAACGAGGCATATTTGCATAGTGAAACAAAAATATTATTATTCAAAGTAGCATGATAATGTGAAATTTTGTTGAAAACTGACTTATACCTAGTGTTTTTATAATTATAAGTTTTGTAGGATAAATTTAATGATTTAAGTGAAAATATTTTTTACTCCAAATTTCTACTCTTACCCTGAGGAAATATTTAAAGACATGGACCAATAATATTCACTAGAAGATAATTTGTAACATAGTAAATTAAAACTTTTCCAAACATTTATCAGTACATAAGTGATCAGTCCCTATGAAAGTATATTCATTTACGATTATATAGATTTATTATTAATATGAAAGTCTACACATAATATATTTCTTTAAAAATAAGCATAATAATTAGTATATATGTATATTATATTGTATATACAGTTTTATATATATATATATATGTGTGTGTGTGTGTGTGTGTGTGTGTGTGTATGTGTGTGTGTGTGTGTGTGTGTGTGTTGTGTTGTGTTCCTGTAGCCTGAGCAATTATTACAGCCTGCACACAAAAAGAATACTTGTGGATTTGACTTTGTTTTTTGGGGGGGCGGCTGGGGTTGAGACAGGGTTTCTCTGTGTAGCCCTGGCCGTCCTAAAACTCACTGTACAGACCAGTCTGACTTCAAACTCAGAGGTCTGCCTGCCTCTCCTGGGAGTAAAAGCATGTACCACCACAACCCAGCAGGTAACTTTATGCTTCAATATAATTTTCTTTTGTAAATGAATTTATGTATTTTATACAATTCCTAAGAGTTTAAGGTCTAAACAGATGGATGGAGGAAAAAAAAAGAAATTTAGGTCTGTTTAATTTAGAAAAATACATTTATTATTATATTTATAATTATTTTATTCATAATATATCTTTTGTGATACTACAAATATGCACTCTAACCTATAGAATCAAAATGATCCTTCTAAAATAAAGGGGATGTTTATATTTCTTCCCCTCTTTTCTTCAGATTGGCATATAGGCTATAGTACTTGCTACCTATAGTTGATTAGTATAAAGGGAAGCTCAGAGATTGAACTATTTCATAGCAAAAAATATGTTCACAAAACTGTAAAAGAAAACAATCATGGAAGGAAAAAATGCCACCATCATAACAGGTAAAGAAGAGTATGTAATGGCATTTTTTCACTCTTCCCTGAGATTTCTCAAAGGATTTTCTAATAGAAACACCATTCAATTAAATATACACAATTAAGAGGGATTTTACTAAAACAAGAAAGCAATAAAAGTACTATTTATAAATAATTTTCCCATAATAATTTCTTCATTGATATATACTGATAGTTAAGTCATCTGTAACTACTCTTTATAAACCCACATTGGTGTGATTACCTATAGAAGTCAAGCTCATGCATTAACTAGAATGTGCTCCCTCTGCTGGAGCACTTATCATACAACATGAAGGTCACATGTGGGTAAAAGATTTTCCTAATTATGGTCAATGTTGGGTAGAATATTTAAAAATACTAATGGTTTAAGTGAACATAAGTAAATGTTACAGATCCATGACAGTCATATTATGACTTGGCTCATCTTTTGTTAACTGAAAAATCAAGTGTATATTTAGTAATCCAAACTGAGGCCTTAATTGAAAATTAGTAATTTTAGTCTTTCTAATTATACTTTCAAATACTGTTTATCTTCAAGTTTTAAGGCTTGAATATAAAAACAATTCCCATGAATAAAATAAAAACAACTCCATTAAAAATGAAATGCATCACACCTCTGAATTCTTTAATTCTGATGGAGTAAGTCAGTTAACAAAAGAAATTAAACAGAAATGTACTCAGGAAATTATTAAAATTACTTTGAACTCCATTGCTTATAAAGAAGACATTATTCATCTTTACTTCTATTTCAAAATTCTGGGTTAAAGCTACTTTATAATTACATGATGAATTTTATATTTTTTTCTCCAGTCATGAGAGAGTGACAGGTTATGCTTATTGTCTTTGTAGAGAGATAAAGAAAATTAATGATAATTAATACTTGTTTGGTTACCAACTTCATATATTCTTCTTAGATAAATTATAAAGTCGTAAGTTTCACCTTTCATATTTATTATCCCTTCTCTTTTCTTGGACAAAATGGTGAGCAATCCAAAGTATTTGGGGGCTTCAATAAAAGGTAAAGGCTATTTTCTGCTGACTAAATTTGTTTCTTTAACAGGGAAAGTGATCATGGAAGAAAAGATAAAGAAGACAGATATTTGCCTGCTCCATAAATTCCCAGAACTTTCATGGAATGCTTAACCAAGAGCATTACCATAGTAGACTATGTTCTTTGATGCTGTTCTTTGTCCCCTGCGTGCAATTGAAAAGAATGCTTTATCCTTGATTATTTTTCTTGATTATGATGCCTATGGAAACAAATGGTACTAATGAATAAATAAAAACCATGCCCATGAATAAAATAAAAATGACTCCATTAAAAATGAAATGCATCACACCTCTGAATTCTTTAATTCTGATGGAGTAAGTCAGTTAACAAAAGAAATTAAACAGAAATGTACTCAGGAAATTATTAAAATTAATTTGAACTCCAATGCTTATAAAGAAGAAATTATGCATTTGATTTGTTCTTTAATGCTTAAGCAGCACCAGAAGACGAGTTGGTTATTTAATTAATTCAAATAACAGTAATAATGGTATATATTCATACATAGAAAACTGAAGTACCAAAGTCAGTGTATATATACTACTGAGGAACAATACATGTCTTTAACTGAAATAAGACAAAATATATATCTATTTTAAATCAAGGTACAATGTATAAGTAGAGTGGCAATCTGAAAAAATATTTTCCAAGATCCTACTTACTAGTTGGCAGTGATCAATTACATACTTGCATTCACTGTTTAATTCTAAATAAAAACCAAGAAACCCACCAGTAAACAGAAAAAAAAATAAAATTAAAAACTTTATTCATTATTAGGATGCATATACTATATTTACCATTCATCTAACCAGTAATTGAAATATGTTCTCTTTTATATTGGATATTTGACTGAAACATTTATATTTTGTTTTTAATACTTACCTAATCACAACTTAAGTTTAACAACAGAAATGTCTTGTCCCTCTGAAAAGTTTGAGAAAAACAAGAGACAAAACAAGGAGGTTATAAAGATCTCTGAATAGAGTTCTTTTGTTAGGGCAAGTAGAGTTAGGAGCAATGGAGAAAGAACAGTAATTTAAGACATGGTGTCTTTATAGGTTAACTGAGCCATCTCCCAAGCTGAAGAAGCAAAGATTTATAAATGATTTATCATGAAGACTTAGTTATAGAGCAAAATAAGACATGATACATTGAAAAATAGTAAATTGGGACACTAAAGCAACTGTGATAAATTCTAGAACCAGTGTGTTCTAGGCTGGGCAGATAGCTGAGAGGATAAAGTTGCTTGAGGAACAAGATTAACTACCTAAATTTGAACTTCAAAACCCATGTATAGGTGAGATAAGAGAGCAGGCTCCAAGACAAGTTGTCATTTGACCTTCATGTGTATGTCATGACACAGAGGCTCCCTTCCACATATATCATGTGTACACATTAACACTAGCACAATAACAATAAAAATCATTTTATATGAAAGAACTTAATGTGGCATCTGGACAAATAGCTCAATGGTTAAGAAAATATATTGTTAAATCCAGGTGATACTGAATTGACAAGGGAAGTTTGAAGGAGAAAAAGTAGGGGTGCAAAAGATGTAAATGCATCATATTCATGGGGTCCTCAATGAAGGAGCTAGAGAAAGTACCCAAGGAACTGAAGGGGTTTGCAGCCCCATAGGAGGAACAATAATAGGAACTAACCAGTACCCCCAGAGCTCCCTGAGACTAAACCACCAATCAAAGAAAACATATGGTGGGACTCACGGCTCTAGCTGCATATGTAGCAGAGGATGGCCTAGATGATGGGAGGAGAGACCCTTGGTTGGTCCTGTGAAGGTTCTATGCCCCAGTATAGGGGACTGCCAGGCCAGGAGGCATGAGTGGGTGGGTTGGTGAGCAAGGAGAGGGGGGAAGGGATATGGGGTTTTCTGAGGGGGAACCTGGAAAGGGGATAACATTTGAAATGTAAATAAAGAAAATACCTAACAATAAAAAAAAAAAAAAGAAAAAAGAATTTGACAAAAAAAAAAGTTTCACAGGCAAATGGATGGAACTAGAGAATATCATCCTGAGTGAGGTAATTCAGACTCAAAAAGACATGCATAGTATGTACTCACTAATAAGTAGATATTAGCTTAAAAATTACAGAATACCCAGGATACAAGCAACAGAACTCAAGAAGGTTAACAAGCCAAAGAGCCCAAGTGAGAATGCCTCAATCCTACTTAGGGAGAAGAAAATAATTATGGGTGGCAGGGAAGAGAGTGAGAGGATCCTGGGTGGAAGAGAGAACAGGGAAAGGAAAGGTATTGGTTGGGGGGGGGGAGAGGGTAGACAGAAGCCCTGAGGGCCAGCAGAAAGAATAGAAACAGACAACCTCTGGAGGTAGGAGTTGGGGGAGGGACCCTCTAGAATGTACCAGAGACCTGGGAGGTGAGAGACTCTCAGGACTCAAAGGGAGGGTCCTTTCATGAAATGCCCAACAGTGGAGAGAGGGAACTTGTAGAGCCGACCTTCAGTAGAAAGACTGATGGGGTTGCCATCCCACAGTCAAAATCGCTAACCCAGAATTGTTCCTGTCTGAAAGAAATGCAGGGATGGAACTGGAGAGGAGCCTGAGGGAAAGGAGGTCCAGTGACAGGTCCAAAGTACTTCGGAGATTTAAGACTTGAATTCTGACCCAGGTGTGCCACTTTTATCCTCCATTACACAGGCACAGTCATGTTTTCTTAAGTCTGTTTTGTTTTTTCTCATGTCATGTGAACTTCCTTCTTCATAATATTAGTCGTGTTCCTAACTCCTTAATTTTTTATATAATAACCAATTTCACTGTTTGATTAAATATGATTAAATCACAATTAAGAGATTCCAAATCACTAATAATCCTATGCAAATGTGGTACTGATATTTGGATTGTGATTATTATTGGGGGGAGCAGGTGTTTTGTAAAAGGTCTCTCTATACAGTCTTTGCTGTCGGGGAGCTAACTATGTAGAAAAGACTGGTCTTAAATTTACAGAGGTCCTCCTACTTCTGTCTCCCTAGTGCTGAGATTAAAACTGTGCATCATAGTGCCTGGCTCTGGATTGTAATCCCAATAGTTCCTAAGAGCCAAGATTATGCGGTTTTCCTTTTTAAATGTTCATGTAAAATATAATAAAACAGAATGGAATTTTTCATGATATATATCACTTTTTTTTAATTAAACAAAACTATATAATGCTACAATTTCAGAATACCAAGCTCATAAGCCAGACATCTAAAGCTATATTTAGTATGTAATCTAATGTCTGACAAGTATAAGATAAAAAATTTCTCATTTCCTTGCTTAGACAGGATTTTGGCTACACAGGAGAAAACTATACCACATTGCTTAACTCACCAATATAATCAACAAAATAGTCACCTTCATCAATTATCTTAATTACCTTTTAGTAATATTTTTGTTGAACTAAATCTATAGGGAAGCAGTTGTACTTAAGAGATAATAACTGATATCTGTAAGGTCTGAGTGTATACACACTGAATAACTCATCTTTGTCCTCTTTATAAAATTATATGTGAGAAAGAATTGCATTTCTCTTTTAACATTAAGCTTTTATTAAATGTAGTATTCATTTCTCTTCTACTAGGGCAGTTTCTAGTTGTTCATACTCATAATTTTCTCAAGGGAGGAAATATTATTTCTACAGTGAGTATATTTTGTGACTTTTCAACAGCTTTCAATGAAAAAGAAAACTGAACCATCCTTTGCAAATATTTCCTCCCATCTTCTGTTTTCTATCATTTTTTATGAAAAGATCCTACCTGGTTTTATTAGTTGTTTTGTTGTATTTTTCTTTTGTTATGAAAATACTTAAAAATCATACTATTTATTGTGTTTTATTGCATGTACTAAATCAAAGTGAGATTGCTTAGATAGTATGTTTTACAACTAAAGAAATGTAAAAGAAAGTAAGGAGAAGATTCACATCAATTATGCAAATAGTATAATTATCTTCTACTTCTGAAATTGAATTCTCTTTTAACTTTATAAATATATTTAAAGCTCAAAGTTCAATGACTCAAAATAACATACTTTTACTAAATTAATAGCAAATAAAACAGAGTATTAGATAATTAAGGTTTTTACCAGTAAAAAAGATAATTTAAGTTGGCAACAAAATCTAACTTCTGGCAGAATTCAGGGGGTAATTTTAAATATAGTTGATCATATTGCTAAATAGTAAATATTGCTGTGAGGAATGAAGGATAACATAATGCATGGCATAGGTTTTTGTTTTGTTTTGTTTTTTACCACTTTTTTTGGTTGTCCATCTGCTCATGTTCAAAATACGGACAATATTAAGTGATTTCAGAGCTTCACAGTTTAGTAGATTTTTCAGTGAGATAGTAGTGGTTTTCTTAACCACATTTCACATAACATCAACTATCCTGATTATGTAATTCTCCATTATACTATGTATTTTTAATTAAAATTTTATCTATTTTTGTTTTATGTGCATGAATGTTTTGCCTGTGTGTATTCCATGCACATTACATTCATGCAGTGTTCACACAGGGAAGAAGATGGTGTTAGATCCTCTGGAATAGCACATTCAGAGAGTTGTGAGGTGCCATGTCAGTGCTAGGAACCAAAACTTGGTTCTCTATAAGAGTAGCAAGTGCTCTTAACTGCAGTTCAAATTTTCTCTTCAGACTTTGTATAGCTGCTTAGTTTTTACAACTGTCTGTCATTTCTATTAGGACTATAAGCTACTTGAGGGCTGAATCCATCCTGTTTTTATATTGCTATGTCTCCAACAAGAAGAAATGCAGATGATACAAAGTACCCAATCTGCAAATATTGAAAAAAATGGATAAAACAGTATTCTTAAAGCATTTTAGTGATTTTACTATCAACATGGTCTCCTTTAACTAAAGAAAAATCATCACACTTAAAATGGTATTTCGTAATCTAAATAAAAAGATATCATCATTCAAATATTGAAAATACAAATGAGTTAATGAATTCAAAGTATATTAAGTAAATATTAACATCATAATTTGTTACTTTTGTGTTTTGTATAAAAGAAATACATTCATATCTATGTTCACTTCTATTACAATAATTAAGGGGTGCCATTTGTGGATACTTCATTCCTCCTTAGAATAAGGAACATAACTCTCATGAAAGGTTATAGGTACAGAGACAAAATTTAGAGCTAAGATGAAAGGATGGACTATCCAGAGACTACCCCATTCGGGAGTCCATCCCGTCATCAGCCACCAAACCTAGATACTAATGCTCATGCCAGCAAGATACTGCTGAAGGGACCCTGATATTGCGGCCTCTTGTGAGGCTATGCCAGTGCCTGGTAAACACCGAAATGGATGCTCACAGCCAGCTACTGGATGGAACACAGGGTCCCCAATGGAGGAACTAGAGAAAGTACCCAAGTACCTGAAGGGGGCTGCAACCCTGTAGGTGGAACAACAGGAACTAACCAGTACCCCCTGGGTTTGTGTTTCTAGCTGCATATGTAGCAGAAGATGACCTAATCGGCCATCAGTGGGAATAGAGGCTCCTTGGTCTTCCAAACTCTATATGACCTAGCACAAGGCAAGGCCTGGGCCAAGTAGTGGGAGTGGGTGGGTAGGGGAACAGAGGTGGGGGGAGGGGTATGGGAAACTTTCGGGATAGCATTTGAAATGTAAATAAAGAAAATAATAATAATAAAAAAGAAAAATAATGTGTTATGTGACTCTGAGTGCTCAACAGCTGATGAAAGGATCAAAAATGTTTTGTATGCATACAATACAATATTTTCTGCCATAAAAAGAATGTTATCCTTTGTTTGTTGCAAAATGGATGGGACAGGATATCATCATGTTAAGCAAAATAAGTTAGATGCAGAAAAACAAATACTTCAGGTTCTTGGCCATGTGTAGATGACAGAAATATTTATCTGACTAGAGAAGTGGAGGCTGAAAGGGAGACTGGCAAAACAGAGTAGAGAGAAGATGATTAAAACTTACCCAGAGTTATATAGCAATAATTATTTCTACTGTTCTGTAACACAATGGGTTATTATTCTAAATTTATTTTATGATTATTTTTATTCTCTGAATTAAGTCTCCAAACACACCTCTAATGTTAGAAACATAGAAAATTTAATTACCTTGATTCATTTAATAAACATTATGTGCATGAATTAAAAGATCAAACTAAAATTCATAAATACATAGTTATTGCACGTTAGTAAATTTTTTAAAGGTTAAGGATATGAAAATGCTGATAATCCTCATTTCTCTTTATGAATGGTATATTGTGTCAATTTTCATGCCTTATTCAATAAGATTTTACATTTAAGAAATTACTTTTAAATAGAGAAATAAAACTGTATACATTCGCTTTCATCAATCAATGAGAATATAATCTAATGTCTTGGAAGAAAAATACAAAGCTATACTCCACTTGAATTTTAAAATTCTATAAGAATGATATTATTTCATGTCTTGAATCATTGAAAATGGTACAAATTTATTATTTCTCTGCGTACTAAATACTCTCCTTATTTGTGATCTCAGATACTGAACCTCCATTATGTTATTACTCTAAGATGAAAAGTGAGCAAATGTGAAAATGAATTCCTTTTACTTCTGGAAAATGTTTTACAGAAACAATATTTAACAACCACCCCTCTCTCAAAAAACAAACATTTACCATGACCTAGTTCAATAAAGAACAGAAGGTGTACAACAACCAAAAGCTTTTAAATACCAGTACTTCTGCTTGCAATTTGTTGATCTTCACTGTGGTACAGACTATATTTTAACGTGTACTCCATTAGCATTGTGTACAAACATAAAAATCTTCTAATAGATTTTAGACAATTATTGTCTCTGAAAGCTGTTAGAAGGTAGTTTTATTTTAATTTGCATAGAGTGAAACTGCTTTTAAAGTTAATGTGTACACAGGATCATGATAACCTCTGGTAACTAGTTTGGTAGCTTAAGGAAGAAATATTCTCTCATTTTTTATTTTTCATAGGGACACATATAGCCATGACTCTTATTCAACTAGGAAATATGTAATGAATTTCTATATGATATAGAACAAGGAAATGTAACTTCCCGGCTTAAAATTAAATCTGATTAAATTAGTAGCCATGTCATTACAAACAGGATAAATGTCAAGAATTTATTATTTTGTTTCAAACTTAGTTTATCATAAATCTTCTCTATGAAACATAATAAGTCGTACTGTTTTACAGAGAATTTGATAAGCAAGTTCAACAGTGTAGGTGAGTGACAATGTGAGTCGCATGATAATGATACCCCAGGGAAATCAGCTCTTTGGCCATAGGCATATGTGAAAAACATTCAAAAGTTTACTATTTTTACCAGGTAACATACAAAAGTTCTCTTCAAGCAGATAAGTAGAACTGTGGAAATAGCACAACTGAAACGTATTTATTGACTTTTGTAGCAAAAAAGAAAACTATATCTAGTGACTTGTGTGTTGAAAGGTATGATTTAATGTACATAACGGAACTCTTACTATGTGTTTTTGAATGCTACAGCATGTGCTAAGTGGAACATTAAAATAATATACCAAATGAAATTTGAAAAAATGGCAATCTAAATTGATTTTCTATAGAAAGATATAATAATCAATGAGAAAGTCCAGAAACTAATTATTTTAATTTTTATATACAAACATATTGAAATATGAGTATGAACAGTACCACTTAAAATTCTTGCAAAATACAAATGAAACAAAATATATTAACTTGTCAACAGAATTAATTTATTAACCTTAATGTGTACTAGTTTTCTCAGAACTGACACATTAATTCTAAACACTGAAATTTGATAGACAATTAAATATTTACTAATATATACAAAATATTTATAGTAGAAAATTATAGAGGGAATTTTTTTACTAAACTTAAATATGATGCTTCTCAGATATCAATGCTCCTTTCAATACCTTTACTAGAGACATTCTGCCAAGCTGCTACACTGGCATAGTGATATAGCAGCTCTCACTGCCTGACTGTTCCTTGCCAAGTTGTCCTTGTGCAATAGCTAAGTTAATCAAGTCTTTACCCTAGGACCTACAGATTTACAACTTTAATATTTTTACATATCACAATTGCATATATGCTTTACTTGAGGAATACATGTAAAGAAGAACAACATGTTTTTTAAATGATTATGTTGAAAAACAAAGCTACAATTCATTCTACATAGAAAGCTGATATGGTTGAGATAATCATATATGACTTTTGCAGTTAGGAACTTCATTATGCTTGTCAAACACTGCACTTTTCTTTTGATAATATATTCACATATCCCTCTGCGCATATTGAACATATGACTCAGAGCATATCCTAGTTACAAATAAAATTTAGGCTTTAGTTTCAAATATTTATTGTACACTTCGCTGAATATTCATCACTTACTTTGTCTTTGGGATGAAGAAAAACATTCTTGGTCAGTTTTTATCACACATAATGACCTGCAAGGTCACTAGCAGTCAAAGCAGTATTTTCTTTCATGTATTGGTATACGACATACTTTTAACATTTCCAATTTAGCTATTTCTTTCTACCTTACAGGAGCAATATAGATTAAAATAACGAAACAAAACTAAAATATTACTAATGAGGTATAAGTAAAACAAAGATTAGAACTTATTTTACCAAGATATTAACAAGAAACAAGCAATATGAAATAAAATAAGGTATTTCAACTTGTCCAATATTCAGTGAGCTAGTCTTTAAAATTATTCATGGTAAACTCAAAGTTGAATAGATAATTATATAATGAACATATGAAGCATTTCTTTTCACTGTTCTAATGTTAAACTAATAAATGATGTTAAGATTCATTCTTGAATATATCACATTTTACTTAACATCTTTCTAATAAAGATATTTATATTTCTATTAATCTAAAGCATAACAGGACATTGAAAATTATTTCAGAAAATATATTAATATAATTAATAACTTATCAGATAGCTTTCATTTTTGTTGCTATTATTAGAAGAAGATAAAACTTGTGCTTATGTAATGGGTTTGCAATGTAAATCTATAAGATCTCACAAATGATACAGAAAAATATACATTAATTTTAATAAACATAAAGCTTCAGAATGCTAGTTTAACAGAAATATTTGCATATATAAATATAACAAGTCTATAATTAGATCTTCTGTTAGGACTGCGGTTCTCAGTTTTCTGATTATTATTATTATTATTTCTTTAAGGGGATTTTTTCCAATTGATCCTTGAATTCCAATGTTTAAGCCTGTTGTCACAACAAATTAATTTCTGTGAAAACCCACTGTGCCTCAGAGAGGACCTAGGAAATGTAGGCTTAATGGGATCCTTATAAAAGAATCTTTATGTTTAAGCAATACGAGTTAAGGACCAGATAGCCAACTCATGGTCCTGAGTTAATTAAAAGGATGTTTCTGAGATCTTCCAATTAGAAATGCCGGAGAGTAGTCAAGGCTTAACAGTTCATAACTACTTTGAGTAGATATATAGTCTTCAAAGGCATCAGAAGTCACAGAATATGACATTTATGGACATTTCTTTATTAAAGATCATTTGACTAGAAAAAAAAAGAATCTTTAAGTAATTTCATTTAGGTGAAGGAAAAGAGAATACTTTGAATAATTAAAAAATTATAATACAAGGAAGAGTATGCTTGATTTCATGTATTAGCACTCAAAAGTAATATATTACATGCAATATATTTGTATGAGAAAGGATTTTTAGCATTTTATAAATATAGTTTAATTCTCCTTGTATGGATATGAAACATTTATTTAATTACCCACTTATTCAATTTATGAAAATATACACTTTTTAGAGAGTGGAATTTTTAAAACTTCATATAAAAATTCATTATATATAATTAACTAATTTTATCATTGTCAAATATTCATTATATATTTGCTTGCTTTTAGATAAAATTAAGAGAATATTACCTATTAGCTGTTATCTCCAATTAGGTATTGTTTGTCATTGCACATCTTATTTATTTACTTTTATGTATATGTGTGTGTTCATAATTTTGAATAATACTCAAAAAGATGCTTATCATATCTTCTAGGTTTATGTGCATAAAATTCAACTCAATTTTATTAGCTTGTAATCTCTGAGAAGTAAGCCTTGAGTGCACCTAAAATATGCCATTTATATCAAGATAAAAATAATGTAGAAAGAATTATAGGCAACTGAGTAAAGCTGAGAGCCAGAAATGTGGCCCTCCTCAGCTAAGTACACACAGAACATATACAACTAACATTTATTTACTGAATGGTTTATATATATATATAAAATAACAATTAATGAAAGAAGAGGCCAAGAATTTGAAGGAGAGTGGGAAGAGGTATATGAAAAGGTTTGGAGGGAAGGGAAGAAATAAACATGATTATATTGTAAATTTAAAAATAAAAATTTAGAATGCATGGGATTATTTCAATATTTTTGTTATCTGTTGAGGCCTGTTTTGTGACTGATTATATGGTCAGTTTTGGAGAAAGTATCATGAGGTGCTGAGAAAGTGTTATATCCTTTTATTTTAGGATAAAGTGTTCTATAGATATCAGTTAAATCCATTTGTTTCATAATTTCTGTTAGTTTGACTGTGTGTCTGTTTAGTTTCTGTTTCCAGTATCTGTCCATAGATGAGGGTGCAGTGTTGAAGTCTCCCACTATTATTGTGTGAGGTGCAATGTGTGTTTTGAGCTTTACTAAAGTTTCTTATCTCCTTGTACAAAGCTGAAGTCGAAGTGGATCAAGGAACTCTGCATAAAACCAGAGACACTGAAACTTATAGAGGAGAAAGTGGGGAAGAGCCTCGAAGATATGGGCACAGAGGAAAAATTCCTGAACAGAACAGCACTGGCCTGTGCTGTAAGATCAANAATTAACAAATAGGGCCTCATAAAATTGCAAAGCTTCTATAAGGCAAAGGACATTGTCAATCTCATGAAGTCATTGTTTTTAATAGTTGAATAATACTCTACTGTGTAAATGTACCATATTTTCTGTATCCATTCCTCTCTTGTAGGACATCCGGATTCTTTCCAACTTCTGGCTATTATCAATAAGGGTGCTATGAACATAGTGGAGCATTTATCCTTGTTATTATGTTGGAGCATCTTTTGGATATATACCTAGGAGTGGTATACCTGTGTCCTCTGTCAATGATACAAAATATCAGCCAACTGATTGCGAAAAGATCTTTAACAATCCTACATCACATCCAATAGAGGGCTAATACCCAATATATACAAAGAACACAAGAAGTTAGTCTGCAGAGAATCCAATAGCCCTAGGGAGTGGGTGGGTTGGGGATCAGGGTGGGGGGAAGGTATAGCCAACTTTAGGGATAGCATTTGAAATGTAAATGAAGAAAATATCTAATGAAAAATTGTTTTTGAAAAAAATGAAGTACAAAGAATTCTCAACTGAGGAATACTGAATGGCTCAGAAGCACCTTTAAAAAAAAAATGTTCAACATCCTTAGTCATCAGGGAAATGCAAATCAAAACAACCCTGAGATTCAACCTTACAGGAGTCAGAATGGCTAAGACAAAAGTCTTAGGGTACATCAGATGCTGGTGAAGATATGGAGAAAGACGAACACACTCCATTGTTGGTCAGATTGCAAGTTGTTACAACTCTGGAAATCAGTCTCGTGGTTCCTCCTTTTGTTTTCATAAGCCACTCTGCCATGAGTTTCAGTCACATAAAACTGACTTTGTGTGAAGTATGAACAAATATTAAATTCTTTTAATATTTTTCTATGCAACTTCAAAGACAGAGCAATCCATAGCTCTGAATTTGATACAAATTTTTCTGTAGCTATTTTAAAAATCACATTCTTCTACAAAGCAAGAAAACTTTTGACATGATGTGTTCTTCCACCATTAAATTTCTTTGAAAATAGTAAAAACCTATATATTTCAAAGTTTATTATGAGTATTGACAATTATTCCTACAAGAGACATAGACTAACAAAAACCCTGGTACCAGCCAGGAGAAACCTCCATTTGATTTAGTGGTCAGATGGCCAAGGAGAGTTCTCAGACAATGTATGCTATCACTGATGACTTTGGTAGCCTCAAGAAGGTTGAATATAAGCTTCTTTTTGCTGAAGAAATCTCATAATTGCAACACAGCAGTAAAAAAATTTGAATTGGATCTAATCTAAAAGCTTTCTTCTTGTGGTCTAGGTTCCTTGGTACCAGAAATTGCTATGCAAGATACCAAGAAAGAAAAACTCTCAGCAGTACTATTTAGCTGTGATACCAATGAACTATGGCGTTGTTCAGTATAACAAGTTCTTCTTCTTTTTTTTCTTCTTTTAATTTGATAGTTTATGTATTTACATTTTAAATGTTATCCTCTTTCCTGTTTTCCCTTCCAGAACCTCGATTTCCCATCTTTCCTCCCTCTGCTTCTATGCGGTTGCTCCCCTTCCCACCCACCTACTCCCACCTCACCACCCTGGCATTCCCCTACACTGGGGAATTGAGCCTTCACAGGACCAAGGGCCTCTCCTCCTATTGATTCAAGGCAAGGCCATCCTCTGCTACATATGCAGCTAGAGCCATGGATTTCTCCATGTGTACTCTTTGTTTTGTGGTATTATCCCTAGGAGCTCAGGGAGTGGGGGGTTGGTTGGTTGATATTGTTGTTCTTCCTGTGGGGTTGCAAACCGATTCAGCTCCTTCAGTAGTTTTTCTAACTCCTCATTTGGGGTTCTTGTGCTCAGTGCAATGTTTGGCTGGGAGCATCCTCCTCTGTATTTGTCAGGATCTGCAGAACCTCTCATGAGACAGCTATAAGGAAAGGCCATCCAGAGACTGCCCCACCTGGTGATCCATCCCATATACAGACACAAAACCCAGACACTATTGCTGATGCCAAGAAGTACTTGCTGAAAGATATTCTTCAAGATGCAATAGTGTTACTCATACCTTTGTGTTAACCAACAGTTGTCTAATTGAACTTCGGGCCTCCTTAATAGGAAAGAAATCATTCTTGGTACTAGAATACAAGCTAGTTCCCTGGGGGCTAACATATTTGTGGATCTGAGAATACAACCTACTACCAACCAACTACTATCACTTAACTAGACAAATATAATTACTAACTGCATTTAAAAATTTATTTCTGTACCAACAGATAAGTGTAGTCTCACCTCTCCTCAAAGAAGCTTCTTTAGATAGCAAATGGAAATCATTACAGAAAACCACAACTGAACACAATACAGAAGTCAACAGGTCCTTTGGAGCTGACTGCCAATAGACACACCTATAACACAACTCTTGCACCTAAGGCTCAGAGTATGTGGCAAAAAGTGGTGACAAGACAACAAGTGGAAGAATCAGACAACCATGCAGCTATTAAAAACAATGAATTTATGAAATTCTTAGACAAATGAATAGATCTGGAGGATATCATCCAAAGTGAGGTAATCCAATCATAAAAGAACACACATGATATGCACTCACTAATAAGTGGATATTAGCCCAGAATCTCAGAATACCCAAAATAGAATTTGTAAAACACATGAAACTCAAGAAAAAGGAAGACCAAATTGTGGATAGTACGATCTTTTTTAGAAGGGGGAAGAAAATACCCATTGAAGGAGTTACAGACACAAAATTCAGAGCAGAGACTGAAGGAATGACCATCCAGAGACTGTCCCACCTGGGAATCCATCCCATAAAAAACCACCAAACCCAGACACTATTATGGATGCCAAGAAGAGTTTGCTGACAGGAGACTGATATAGCAGTCTCCTGATAGGCTCTGCCAGTGCCTGACAAATACAGAAGTGGATGCTCACTTGACAAATACAGAAGTGGATGCTCACTGCCATCCATTAGATGGCAGGGTCTCCAATGGAGGACCTAGAGAAAGTACCCAAGGAGCTGAAGGCGTTTGAAGCCCCATAGGATGATCAACAATATGAACTAATCAGTAACCCCAGAGCTCCCTGGGACTAAACCAGCAATCAAAGAAAACACATGGTGGGACTCATGGCTCTAGCTGCATATGTAGCTGAGGATGACCTAGTCGATCATCAATGGGAGGAGAGGCCCTTGGTCCTGTGAAGGTTCTATGCCCCAGTATAGGGAAATGTCAGGGCCAGGAAATGGGAGTGGGTGGGTTGGTGAGCAGGGTGAGGGGGAGGAGATAGAGAATTTTCAGAAGGGAAACTAATAAAGGGGAAAACATTTAAAATGTAAATAAAGAAAATATCTAATAAAAAATCTGGTTAAAAAAGGAAATCTGCTGTGAGAATGCGTCTTCTAGAAATGACAGAGAAAATATATCTACAATATGTTAACACTAAATAACACCTGACCAATTAGGGGAATCTTACATATTCCTACCACTATACAAGCTACAGGTAACCCATTATTGCTGAGAGATGGAGGATTAGCTACTCATAGCAATGAGGCTCCTAATCAGTTGTCCAATACTAACTAGTAAGTCAAAAATCACATAGCCATTAACCACACTAAGTATATTCAACAGTACGTGTGTGTATTTATGTATCATGTAACAATAAAATTAAAAAGAGGTCATTAATTTGAGAGTAAAGGGAATGGAAGGAATTGTAGAGAGGACATGGAAAGTAGGAAGTAACCACAGGTGAAAGGACCTCCACATAAAACCAGATACACAGAAACTAATAGAAATGAAAGTGAGGAATAGCCTCGAGCACATGGGCATGGGAAAAAATTCCTGAACAGAACACCAATAGCTTCTGCTCTAAGATCTAGAATTGACAAATGGGACCTCATAAAATTGCAAAGCTTCTGTAAGGCAAAGGACACTGTCAATAGGAGAAAATGGCAACCAACAGATTGGGAAAAAATCTTTACCAATCTTACATCTGATAGAGGGTTAATATCCAATATGTAGAAAAAAACTCAGGAAGTTAGACTTCAGAAAATCAAATAACCCTATCTAAAATGGGGTACAGAGCTAATCAAAGGATTCTCAACTGAGGAATACCAAATGGCTGAGAAGCACCTAAAGAAATGTTCAGCATCCTTAGTCATCAGAGAAATGCAAAACAAAACAACCCTGAGATTCCACCTCATACCAGTCAAAATGATAAAATCTCAGGGGACCACATATTCTCATGAGGGTATGGAGAAAGAGGAATACTCCTTCATTGCTGGTGGGATTACAAGCTGGTACAACCACTCTGGAAATCAGTTTGGCAGTTCCTTAGAAAATTGGATGTAGTACTACCTGATAACCCACTAATACCACTCCTGGGCATATACCGAGAAGATGCTCCAACCTGTAATAAGGACACATGCTCCACTATGTTCATAGCAGCCTTATTTATAATAGCAAGAAGCTGGAAAGAACCCAGATGTCCTTCAAAAGAGGAATGGATACAGAAAATATGGTGCATTTACACAATGGAGTACTGTGCAGCTACTAAAATGATGAATTCATGACAAATCTTTAGGCAAATGGACAGAACTAGAAAATATCATTCTGAGTGAGGTAACCTAATTGTCAAAGGACACACATGGTATGCACTCATTGATAAATGGATACTAGTCCCAAAGCGCCAAATAACCAGGATACTAATTCACAGACCACATGAAGCTTAATAAGAAGGAAGGCCAAAGTGCGGGTGCTTTGGTCCTTCTGAGAATTCTTAACTACAGATGTTGTAAAATACCTCTCAGTTGGGAAAATGCAACTGCATGATGAAAACCATGAAACCAAATAATATGAAAAACAAAACTGTAGAAAATGTAGAGAAATGTTTATTAATATTGGATTTCTATGATAAATTATACTTTATAGTGAAGAGTTAAAGGGGAAGAAGAGCATGAAGAGCAAGAAGACAAGGGAAGGACAGAGGGTACAGTATAGTATATATGTGGCATAGAAGTTAAGAGGTTCTTGCAACTGCCTTAAAAATGAAAAAGAAAATATCAATTTTTATAATGTAAGGACATAAACTACTAGACTTTCAAAATGAAAAAATGGCAATATATGAAAATTTATTCAAAGAAAAGCAGAAGAGGGGAGAATAGAGAATATGAGATTTCATATGTAGATGCAGTAATATTGAGTAATACTTGAGATAATTTGGATAATATTAAGGCTCATTTCATTGATTATTTAAAATTTAAATGGACTACATGTTACTGTTTTAAAATCATTGCTGGGATAGATAACAACAAAAACTAGTTACATAAAGTTGAAACATGAGTAAACATGGAAGAAAATAACCTGTAAGACAAAGATACTGTAATGAAAAAACAGGTTATATGCAATTAGAAAACATTATATATGAATAGGATAAAATGAAAATTTTTCATGAATATTGATCTAATACTCCCAAGTAAAGTGTATAAACCCTGGATTCATATACAGACTTATAAAACATTTTAACATAGTTTTATATGTTATCTCAATGTTAACTTCTTCATATATTAAAGGACCAGGATTTTTATAGTATATATCACATTATAAGTAGGTGCACAGGTCTGTATTTTAGTTTTTCCTGTTGGTGACATGTAAAGTGGAGACAGGAAAACACCAGAAGCCCAAAGCCAGCTAGCCTGGGTTCACAACAAAAATAAAGGATCCTTATTCAACCAAGGTAGAAAATGAAGACCAGTACACAAGCCAGTTTGTCCTCTGGCCATCCACATATGCACTATCACACACGTACCTGCACATGCACACACACTTAAGTGCCTTGTGTAAGTGAAAAACAGTAGGAAATTAAAACTAAAACAAAATGAGCATGAGACTAATAAATTCCAAAGCCTGTGAGAAGAATCTAATGCAGAATGAGGAATTGGAGAGAAAAGAAAAAAAAAAAAACTATGGGATTTTTTAATAGGCTAGTAATATAGTACCACCAGCTCAGAGATTGATAACAAATAAACCTGAATCAAGTAGAAAGGGGGAAAAGAAAATGTAGAAAATTGGAGAGAAAAACTACACTGAAGTAGACTAATTATGTTAAAGTTAATTTGCCAAAATATTAGTATTGGACACATACACCTCTGACAAATAAGCAAGTCAAAAAAAAAAAAAACAGCACAGGTAACAAGCATACTGGTCATAGCAATCAAAAGAGACAAAATACATGAATTATGGTAATTAAGATGATACTAAGACAATATTACTAATAAATATGTGATACTAAATTGAAATTTTATATGACTTGACCATGTCAAGAAATATATAGATTGACAAACCACTTGATCTAAAAATAGAATGACTGATAATTTTTATAACTAATAAAAATCTAGTTTAAAAATGTATGCATTTTGGTGTGTTCCTAAAATATGCATATGCTGAAATGTAATATCCATTGTGAGATGGCCAAAAGTGGGAAATTAATCCAACTACAATCTTTAGAGGCATTAAGGAAGTAATAATACTAATGGATTTTTGCCTAATTTGGATACTTGACACCACATAGAAGAAAAGAAAGAGGTTATAGTTGACAAATGAGGAGAGGAAATACACATTGTGAGAGTGGGAGAAGAGAAGAATGTATAGGCAGCATTCTGATGTGAGGGGTATCTGAAGCACTAACATCTTTCTCATCTAAACTGAGGTTCATATGGAGAGCCAATGTGTTTAGAAGAGAGCACTTTAGGAGGTGATTAGAAATAGATAATATAGTTAGTCTAGAGTCTTATAAAGGATAAAATGAAAGGAACAAGAAAAGGCTCATATATGTCTCTTAGCATCTGATGTACTGTACCATCTTGGGACTCTGCTAAACAGAACATGGTCATAATCAAGTTGCAGTCCTTCATCTTAGATCAAATTCATGACCAAAATCAAACATAGTTATTAAATTAGTCTATCTCAGATATTTCAGTTGTTATCAAAATAAATGAACTATATCACCTTCCTATTAAGACAATCCATAGCCAGATGTATTTGGCAGTCAGTGAAACATTTAAAAAAATTGGTACCTTCAGTCTTATACAAGCTATCCAAAGAAGAGAAAGTAAATATACAATTCATCTTGTAAGCTTAAAGTATGCCTACTGTTGAAGGCTAGAGAGTAGATTATGATGTCTCCGCCCTTGTTCTCTCACTAAAACAATTTTATAATTATTTCTTGACCAAAATATAGTCATGAGATTTCTAAAGTCCAATGGAAAAAACCCTGAACCCCAGATAAGCACAAAATCAAGATAAATTGTATTAAAACTGTTAAGAATTAACATTTTCCCTCTTCAACATAGCACACTTCAGTGTCAAGAATGTTTGATATCATGATTTTTCCTTGAGGAGTAAAGAGGGAATCAGAAATTTGATATCTTCCCTGTAAGGTTTTTAAGAGTACTGCTGAAATAAATCACTTCTACTTACAGAATTCGCACTATTGATGGATTTGACATAACTTGGGTACTTGAGGCCCAAAAGATGAGGAGGTGACAGAATAACTAGAGGAAGTACACAGTGAAAGAGACCAAGAAGGCTAGAACATATAGCTAGCATTCTGATCAGGAAGGGTTACCTGAGACACTATCATATTTCTCATCTAAATTGAGGTTCCCATGGAAAGATGACATATTATAAATTTATGGAGGCAGCTAAGGAGTAATGTGTAATGTTACTGATGAATCAGAAAACTCAGAGTATTGAGAACAGTCAGCAGAGGGAGCAAAGGATTTATAGGGACTGAAAAAATAAGCCAAACCTAATGAAATTTGAAAAGACCTCCCTTCTTAAATGACTTCAAGGACCCACCAGAATTTCAAGTCTAGCAAGTCCCTTTGGTAAAAGTATTCCCTGACACAACACCACACTGTAAAGATTGGAAAAGGTGATGATTTTGTCACTTGTGCAAATCCCAACACAGAACACAGGCATTGTAAGGACCAAGGAAACACACTGTCCAGAAATGAAGTAAAGCAAGTCTTTTTCAAAAAAATATTATTATTTTCTTTATTTACATTTCAAATGCTATCCCGAAAGTTCCCTATACCTCCCCACCCCTGCTCCCCTACCTACCCACTCCCACTACTTGGCCCAGGCCTTCCTTTGTGCTGGGTCATATAAAGTTTGCAAGACCAAGGGGCCTCTCTTCCCAATGATGGCCGATTAGGCCATCTTCTGCTACATATGCAGATAGAGACACGAGCTCAGGGGGTACTGGTTAGTTCATATTGTTGTTCCACCTACAGGGTTGTAGCAGCTCCTTGGGTACTTTATCTAGCTCCTCCATTGGGGGCCCTGTGTTCCATCCAATAGCTGGCTGTGAGCATCCATTTCTGTGTTTGCTAGGCACTGGCATAGCCTCACAAGAGCTCACTATATCAGGGTCCCTTCAGCAGAATCTTGCTGGCATGTGCATTAGTATCTAGGTTTGGTGGCTGATGATGGGATGGATTCCCGAATGGGGTATTCTCTGGATAGTCCATCCTTTCATCTTAGCTCTAAATTTTCTCTCTGTACCTGTATCCTTTCATGAGTATTTTGTTCCTTATTCTAAGGAGGAATGAAGTATCCACACNATGGTCATCCTTCTNGGTTTTNTTGTGTTTTGCATAATGTATCTTGGGTATTNTAAGTTTCTGGGCTAATATCCNCTTATCAGTGAGTGCATATCTAGTGACTTCTTTTGTGATTGGGTTACCTCACTAAGGATGATATCCTCCAGATACATCCATTTGCCCAAGAATTTCATAAATACATTGTTGTAAAGCAAGTCTTTAGAAACTGATTCTATATGGAGGGATAAAAGAAATATGACTTGAAACAAGTCATTCAGATTAATGAGCATGAAGATTTCCGAGTTCAAGAAACAATGCAAGACAAAAATGACAATGTCAACAATCAGAAACCTTTTTTAAAAACAAAAATAAAAAATGAAGAGCTAAAGAACACTATAGCTAAAATAAGCATTCTATTCATGGAATCCACCAACAGACTTGATCAAACAGAAGAAAAATATGAACAGCAAAACACGTAATTTGAAATAATGAACTAAAGGAAACAAGAAATGTATAAAGAAATACTTTGCTTCTTCCCTGGTGGAGTGGGGGTTGGGACCATACTCTTGGAGACAGGGATGAGGGTGGGGAGTCGGGAGAGTGGAGCATTTGGAGGGTAGACCTGGAGGGAGATAAGTCTAGATAGTAAAAAAAGATTAAAGAACAAATGAAAGAAATTTAAAAAAAAACACATTCTGCAGGATTCTGAAAAACAAATTAAACACTGTAAAAGAACCAAGGGAAGAGACTAAAGGGGAGTGCAGAAAACTTGTTTGAAGAATAGCACCAAAATTCCCACATAACCAAAATGAAATTTCAGTCTCAAAAAACAACAAAATATCAACTGGGATTGTATTAGTTACATTTCCTGTTGCTGTGACAACAGTACCTTTAAGAAGAAAGGATTTAATTTATTTAATTAGTTTGGGTTACAGTTTGAATGTATTGTCAGGTCACCATGGCATGAAAGGCTGCGGGAGAATGAAACAGATCTTATTGGATCCACATTCAGGAAGCAGAGAGCGGTGCATTCTGTTGCTTAACACAATGACTTCCAGTTCTGTACATGTTCCATAAACTATCATGATTTTCTTTTTCTTTTTTTTTTTTTTTGTTGACTATGCCTATAATTGAACTAAGAGTCCCATAAGTGCTAGGCAGATGCTCTGCTAGTGAGTCATACCTTGAGCTCCATGATTTTGTTTTTAATTATTGCATACATTTCCATTTTGAATATGTACTATATATTCTTTATTCATTCTTTGATGTATATCTAGGTTGGCTCCACTTCTTAGATTTTATGAACAGTGGAGCAATAAGTTAGGATGCATTAGAATCTTAGTGGACATTGACTTAAAACCTTTGAGGTATATACAAGAGAGGTATAACTAGGTTATATGAAGATCAGAACTTTTGGTGTCTTTTCCAAATATTCCTATACTGATTTCCACACTTGTACCACCTTACATTTGTACTAGCAGTGAACAAGACTGTTCTTTTTCAGTGCCCTCACTGATGCTTGTTTTACTTTGCTTTTTTTTTCTTTCTGATTTTTTTCAGAAGAAATCCATTTTACTTATCTTTAACCTTCACATTGTAAAGCTAGTCTTCTATGTTTTCACGGTATGAGGAGTTTGGAGACCCAAGTCTTCTGACAGCTGTGTAAATTTACTTCTGTTTTACTAGTAAGATTGGGCACATTTTTGCAAGTTTTATACTTTCTTTGGGTTTTGTACTTTCTTTATTATGATGCATAAATATCCTTTTTCTACACAGATTTTAACCTGGTAATCTTTTTTTCTTTTTTAAAATTTTCTAGTCCTTTTATTGGAAGTATCAATTTTTATTATTATTAAGGTCCCACAGAGTATGGAGGCCTGGTGGGGTGAGGAGTTGGGGGAGAACATCCTCTTGGAGAAGGGGGAGGAAGAATGGGATGAGGAACTGAAGGAGGTCAGATCAGGAAGGGGATAACAATTGAACTGTAAAAGAAAAAAAGATTTAAGATAATTTTTAAAAATAAATAAATAAAGGTCCTTGATTCCTTTTTTAACTAAAGAAAATAAGAAAAAGAAAAACCCAGTGCTAATTCCTTGCAAAAAGTTTATATTGCCTCATCAGGTCATGCTATGTCAAATAATAAGAATAATGACATTTAGAAATCAAAAAAGGTCTTTTTAGTATTTGAGACTGAAAAGTCCAGTGCAAAGGTAACACAAAGTTCTCAAGGTTACTCCATATGATTATTGACAAAACAGTGGTTTTAAGGAAAAAAAGAAAGAACAGAGGAACATATAGCCAAATAATATTTTATAACATGCTCATGCTCACAATATATAACATAGTGTAAAGGTTTTATTAATCTATTTGATTAGATAGTATCTCTTCTTACATGCTTCTATATCATAATATTATTGTATTGTGAATAATATTTCAGACACATAAACTTACAGACTATGTCATTGTTCCAAAGTAACTAAAGAAAGGGAGTTACCAGATTTCTTTCATAGAGCTAGCCACAAGAAGAGATGATAAATAAAAAAGTAAAATTCCATTATCATTGCTAGATAAGGATAAAACACTAATAAAGCAAATTGAATAGCATATTAAAAGGGTCATATTCCTCATGGTTAAATTAGATAAAAGTATCATCATTTCATGAAAAATATATCACATTTACATATTGAGAGATACAATCCACATGATAATATGTCAATGGATGAAACAAAATATTTTGATGAAATTCTACATCCTCCATGATTAAAATACTCAAGAACAAAGAATAGAAGAAAATAACCTTTGCAGAATAAATTGTGTATATGACAAACACACATGTAATCTTAAGAACAAAACCAAAGTTGCTTGCTTATACTTGACATTTCTGCTTAATAGAGTACTGGAACTCTTAACCTAAACAATCAGAAAAATAAAATATCTAAATCAAGAAAAAAGAAAAGAAAGCTTTTTCCGGCTATTGTGATAGTGTCATGGTCAAAGTACTTGCTGTATAAGCTAGATGGTCCATTCTTGATTTCCAGAAACCACAGTAAAAGAAAAGAACCAGCTCTCCAAGTTGTCTTCTGACCTGCATATATGAGCTGCGCGGTACATGCACCCACATCTGACCATATATACATTCGCTATAGACACATATTTAGCAAATAATAAATAATACTAAGTAATGTCATACATTTTTTAAATAAATAAAATTTCCTCTGGTCTGTGCGATGACATATGATCTTATAAATTGATATATATATATATATATATATATATATATATATATATATATATATATAATTTGACTAAAACTAGTAAATTGTCCAGCTTTAGGATAAAAGAGTGAATATTTAATGATTTCTATTTCTATTTATGTCAATAGTAGATAATCAAGAAGAAAAAAATCAAGAAATAAGCAGCATACTATAACACCAACAAGAATAAAATACATTAGCAAAATTAACTATGGAAATAAAAGTCTTTTATACTGAAAAATAAAAACAGTTTAAATAAATCTTTTGGCATACTACGTTCATAGATCGGGAGACAACATTATTAAAACGTTCCTCCATTTAAAGATACATACAGATTCAAAGAATTTCCCCTTCTGAAATTTTGGTATTTCTACAGAAATAGAAAAAGTCCTAAAAACTCATAAGAAATATGAAATAGTCAAAATAATTTTGACAAGAAATTTAAAGTCTCATGTTTCCCCATTTTAAAATTACTACACAGCTGGGCATGGTGGCACATGCCTTTAATCCCAGCACTTGGGAGGCAGAGGCAGGCGGATTTCTGAGTTCGAGGCCAGCCTGGTCTAGGACAGCCAAGGCAACACAGAGAAACCCTGTCTCGAAAAAGAACAAAAAACAAAAAACAAAATAAAGAAAGAAAGAAAGAAAGAAAGAAAGAAAGAAAGAAAGAAAGAAAGAAAGAAAGAAAGAAAGAAAGAAAACTACAAAGATCTATTAATCAAACTATACTATGTTGATATATATCAAAATATACTCCCTGGAAATATGCTCACAAATATGTAGGTAAGTTATAAACACTATGTTCAGTTGGAAAAGAATATTCTGCATCTGTAGTTGTGAACTACTAAAAGTATTTTCTAGTTAGTCAGGAAAAGAAAACAGATTTGTTGTTGATTTAGTGTAGAGTTCCAATCATAATAGATGAAATGAGAAGTAGCGATTTGCTGTATAACTTTGGCTGATAGTTTACCATTATTAAGAGATTAGCTATGTTGGGTTTTTTTTTTCTAACACAATAAAACAAAGATAAAAGAACTGTAAATGAACCTCATGTAGAAATGTACTAGCAATACATGTTCAAATTAATTTCTACAATATATGAAAATAATAACCTATCATATTCAATTCTATCCATGTGATATACTGATTGGTTTAATATTAATATTAATTTCTGAATATTAATTCAGAAATCTACAATATCATAATGAATAAAAATATTATATTATGTGGAGAAACTTTTAGTAAATGTCAACTTCATTTCATGATAAACTCTTGCTCAATAGACTATGAATAAAAGGAAATACCTTATATATTTTTAATTATGAAAACATACTACAAAATCATAGTTAATGATGATACTTGGAATTTTTCCATTTGAGATAGGGAAGAAGATAAATTTATAAATTTATAAAGTGTTTAATTTAGCAGAGAGAACGTATACAAGAATTCTATAAGTAGGAATGAGATGACTGAACACACAAATCTTGAATACCAAGAAAGGCAAAATAGTCCTGGGAAGATTATAGAAGAAGAGGTTAAAATTATTAGATCACAGAAAATTGAAGAACAAGCCTTGTGAAGCTACGATTGAATTCTTCAGGAGAGGCAATGGCTGGTAGTGACAGTACTTAGGAGTTTGGCAAGAGAACCAATTCATTGCCTCATACACTCAAACTACAAAAGGTCAGCTAGAGATAGTAACTGAGGTTTATACCAGGGCATCAAGCACGACATATGAATGTGAAGAAATGATAAACTCTACAACCAATAACTGCTGAAACCAAACTTGACAGTTGAGGTGAAAAGCCATTTCCAGAGTGATATTATATGAATAGGAAGCAGGGAATACACAATGATTTCCACCTTTTACCCCCAACACATGAATTTCTAGTGCCCACAGTTAGAGAAATACAGCGTAAATTCAGATTAGAAAGGAGAAAATGCTACTATGAGCTCCAGTTTTAGTACCACAGAACAGAGTCAAGGATGATAAATTTATAATAGAGATAGAGAAAGTTACTTAATAAGGTGCATAAAATAAAAGGTAGAGTGACAATATTTTAATTGTTCTTTTATTATTTTCCTTTTTATACTGAAAATATTTCAGCATCAGATATTTACTGTTTGTATTACATGATGGTTATAGGCTGGCTGCTGTTTTGTGTAGCAGGGCTTGACAACATATCTTCTTAGTACTGGCTTAAATCAGCTCCACCTTGTATATACTCTTCCTCAGAGAGAAAATACATACATTTAAGAAAACATAATCTAGAAAAGAAAATTACATTCATTCTCTATATAAGACATGAATCATATATGTTTTTATATTATAGTATCTACATCATAAATAAACCACAGAAAAATAATATGGACTATAATACATTGCACAGAAGTAGTAATAGGCACTACAAAAATATGCTGACATTCCAAAGACTTAAAGAAATATTAGAAATTATTATTTATAACTTTCATGATTGTCTTCATAAAATATTCAATAAAATATAAAATCTATACAGATATTAAAATTGGTATGCTCTTTAACCAAAACAATAGAAACCAAACAAGTTACAAAATTCAACTTTAATTCTAGTCAACTAAGAAAATGTAAAATGATATTTGTAAAGAAGTACCAACATAAAAGTTATCAGATGTCCAATTAGGCCATTCTCTGCTACATATGCAGCTGGAGCCATGACTCCCACCATGTGTCCTCCTTGGTTGGTGGTTTAGTCCTTGGGAGCTCTGGGTATACTGGCTAGTTCATATTGTTATTCCTCCTATGAGACTGCAAACCCCTTCAGCTCCTTGGGTCCTTTCTCTAACTCCTTCATTGGGAATACTATGCTCAGTCCAATGCATGGCTGTGAGCATCCATCTCTGTATTGGTGAGGCACTGGCAGAGTCTCTCAGGAGAGAGCTATATCAGGCTCCTCTCGGCAAGCAATTGTTGGCATCCACAACAGTGTCTGCCTTTGGTGATTGAAAATGGAATGGATCCCCAGGTGAGTCAGTCTCTAGATGGTCATTTCTTCAGTTTCTACTCCCCACTTTGTATCTGTAACTCTTTCCAGAGAATGGCCTAGTAGGACATCAATGGATGAGAGGCCCTTTGTCCTATAAAGACTGTATCACCCAGTGTGGGAGAATGCCAGGGTCAGGAAGCAGGAGTGGGTGGGTTGTTGAGCAGGGGGAATGGGGAGTGTATAGGGGGAGGGTGTTTTTCAGTGGGGAAACAAGGAAAGGAGATAACATTTGACATGTAAATAAAGAAAAATCTAATAAAAATAAATAAATAAATAATAGTTATCAGATAATGGATAAGATGTTTATGCAATCTCTTTTTAATAAACATTTTAAGATATCTAAATATAGAGAAAAATATTATGGTTAACAAGTTTAAGCATCCTATGATGTCAAAACATTATTAATTCAATGAAATTCCATTCATTGCCTTTTTGTAAAATTGGCAAGATTATTTTAAAATATATATAAAAAAGGGGAAATATGAGCATTTGAATCTTCAAATTAAGAACTTATATTCATTAAACTACAATGGATGAATGTAACAAGGTAAGACAGAGAGGACAAACATGAAGAAATACAGCCAAAGAAATGTTTATCTTGTGAAAAACAAAAATCAACTTATTACAAATCTATAAGAAAAGCAACGTAGTCCCCCAGAGCTAGTATGTGGAGACAGGTGAATCCAAGAAGTTCTCTAGACAGCCAGTCTAGCAAAAAAAAAAAAAAAAAAAGCCAAATATACAGAGAGATTTTAATGGAGAAAACAAAAGTGCATACAAGGAAGTATGCACCAATAAAAACAAGTATATACCCCCACATAAAATATTTCTCAACAAAAGAAAATTAATGTGGCCCAATATTCACATGTAAATAACTGGAATTTTGCAATACAACAGGTCATTTTAGACTACAAATAGGCTAGATAATGCTTAATCTTGTTGGTAATTATCTATTTGAAATTCAAAACTGTTATACACCTATACATATTCATAATATTTACTAACCTTTAAAAACCTGAAAACATTAAATGCTGGCTCTAATTTAGAACCATGAAAAACCACATTTGCTAAATGAGCATAAATTAATAAGATTGTTAATTGGCACACAATTTTGGAAAATAATTTTAATCTAGTAAAACTGAATCTAGCTTATACTCAATAATTAACATATATTACATGAATATAATCTTGTGTGTATCAAAATCCATATACAATTATACCTATGCAATTATAGTAATATTATAAAACTTATTCTCATAGACAAAACCAAAAGCAACATATATGCCCAGCATCAATAAAAAGATAAATAAATAATATAGTATGTTCATGCAAGTGTTAGACTGGTGAGATAGCTCTGAGTAAAAGTGCCTGCTGCTATGCTTGCTTACCTGATTTGATACTCACTTGGTAGGACAGAACTGAGTCTCTCAAGCTATCATTTGATCAGCATGCATATCCTGGCACCACACACACACACACACACACACACACACACACACACACACACAAAACCACATGATACATAAAACCTAATCTTCTTAAAAATAATATGATAATGTTAATGAATATTCTACAACTAATACTGACATGGATGAAACAAATTATTATTTGCATATTCTTTAAATACAGCTAAAATTTAACTTTGTTCTTTAGGAAATACATGAGCAGTAAAACTAAAACCCAAATAAAAAACATCAGAAGAATGGTTCTTACTAGTCAAAAGAATTTCATTTATGGTAAAAGGTACATTGAACTTTTAGGACACTGATAATGTTTACTGTATGGGGCAAGTGAAGTCCTGAGTGAATGTGTACTGTTTGACATGAGCATGACTCTGTCAAGAATTCAGTGCCTCAGACCCATGGCAATACCAAAACATCTTCTGCCCCTAGTAAGGCTCAGACAGATGGTAAAGTCTCACTCACATTTGAATGAGTGCTGACAACTTATGAAGAAAAATTTCAGCATATCTTTAACCCCTCCCGCAACCTGGGATGTTATGGCCTGAAGACTGCTTCCTTACAAAGACTACTTATACAAATATTAGATATCTCCTACCTCCTTGCTCAGCTGTATAAAACTACCTGCATCACCTACAGATTTAGTGAGATCTGCAACAGAATTCCAGGACAATTCTTCATGGAGATTGAAAAAGAAAAACTATTTTAAACTTTGTGTGGAATCATTAAAAACCCAGGAGATCTAAAGTAATCCTAAATAATAAAAGAACTGCTGGAGGTGTGGGGTATCATGATCACAGACTTCAAGACTTATGAGAGATCTTTAGTAATATAAACAGCACAGTATTAGCATAAAACCAGACATGATGCACAACAGAATGGAACTGAAGACACAAACACAATTAAACACATGTAGGGACACTGGATATTTTGACAAGAAGCCAAAAGTACACACTGAAGAAAATGTAGCCTATTCAGTGAATGGTGCTGGTCAAACTGAATAGCTACATGGAGAAGAATAAAATAAATCCCTGACTATAATCTTGCTCAAAACTTAGCTCCAATTAGGTGAAGGAGCTCAAGATGAGACTAGATACCATGATTTGGATACAAGAGAAAATAGGAAATAGGCTTGAACTCATTGGCACAAGAGAGGACTTTCTGAACATGACACCCATAGCACAGGAACTAAGACCAACAATTAATAAATGAGAAGCCATGAATCTGTAAAGCTTCTGTACAACAAAGAATATTATTATTTAGGCAATGTGGTAGCCTGGGCAATGAGAAAATATAATCTTTACCAATTACGCATTGAACAGAGGGTTAATACTTAGAATATACAAAGAACTTTACAAAAGTAAAAATCAAAATCAAAATGACCCAATCAATAACTGGGTATAAACTAAATGAGAGTTCTCAAAAAATAACACAAATTGCTATGAAACACTGTTTTAAATGTTTACCATCCTTATGTCAGAAAATGCAAACCTAAACTACTTTGAGATTTCATCTTACTCCAGTAAGAATGGTCAAGATATAAAACAACAAATGAAAGCCCATTCTGACAAAGACTCAAAAAGTAGGGAACACATATTTATTGCTGCTGGGATTGCAAACTGGCACAGCTACTATGGAAATCAGTGTGTGAGTGAAAGTTGATCCATCTCAAGATCTAGCTATACCACAGTGATGGTAAGGATAGGAATCCCCCCCCCCAAAATTGGGCTCATAGATTTGAATGTGTGATCACCAGGGAGTGGCAGTATTAAGAGGTTTGGCCTTGTTGAAGTAGATATGGACTTGTTGGATAAAGTGTGTCACTGCGGGTGGATTTTAAGTTTTCAAATCTTCAAACAATGTTCAGTGTCTCTCTTTTCTTCTACCTGCACAACCAGATCTGGAATTCTCTGCTCCTTCTCTAGTATCATGTCTGCCTGACTGCCACTATGGCCCACCCCCATGATAATAATGGGCTAGACCTCTGAAACTATAAGTCAGCCTCAATTAAATGTTCTCCTTTACAAGAGTTGTTATAGTCATGTATCACTTCACAACAACAGTACAGTAATTAGCACAGAAATTAGCCCTAGGAGTGGGGTATCGCTGTGATAGGCCTGACCATGCTACTGTTTGGAGGAATGTGGACTTTGGGAATTTAGATTAGGAGAGCAGTTGAATGCTTAATGGGCCATACTAGTAGAAACATGGAAGACAGTGGTGCTGAGGCTGATTTAAACTGTGAGGAATAGGCTTAAGAGGTTTTAGAGAAGAATATTAATATGTGGTATAGAGACTAACATTGTGATATTTTTGGTAAAGAATGTGGCTGCATTCTGCCATTGTCCAAAAACATAGGCCTGAGCCTAAATTGAAGAGTTATGGATTAAACTTTGGAAAAGGAGATTTCCAGATAGCCTGGCTTCGAGTGTATTGCTGGTTATTCCTTGGATAATAATGAGCCCACTTAGTAATGTAAAGAAGCAAGCTGAACAAGGAAAATACAAAATGTACAGTTTGGGGAGAAAATGAACACCAGGAAATGTAATGGACTCAAGTCTTAGGTTCAAAGAGATAAAGGTTTAAAGTGGAGACAGAGGGGTGGGGAGGAGGTATGGGATGTGGAACAGTCGAAGGGTCCACAGGTGGGGGGATAAAATCTGGAGTGCATAAATAAATAAATAAATAAATAAAATTTTAAAAAGAAAAAAGAAAAACATGATGTTAAATAGAATGAGGGCCAGGGATATGTCAGGATGTCCTCATATGGAGGCCCAGAGAAGCCATTCTATGAAGCATGAAGGTGAAACCTAGATTGTGTTGGTATTGGAGATTCAAAGATGTTGGGGATGCCAGAGTTATGGGATACCTGCCCCTAACAGAATATGGAACCAGCCCAAGAGGGAAAAAACAAAACAAAACAAAAATGTGTCACAGTCAACAAAGCTGAAAGTAGTCAGAGATCTGAAAAGCCAAGTGACATCAGACATAGAGATCCAGAATTTGATGCTTCCCCTGGTAGTTTTCAGTATTTCCTCACTTTGCTACCTATCCCCTCTTTTGTAATAATTGTGGTGGTTTGAATATGCTTGGCCCAGGGAGTGGCACTATTTTGAGCTGTGGCCTTGTTGGAATAGGTGTGTCACTTTAGGTATGGACTTTGAGAGCTTCGTCCTAGCTGCCTAAGGATGCCAGTCTCCTCCTGGTTCCCTTTGGAACAAGATGCAGTACTTTCAGCTCTGTCTCCAGTGCCATGCCTGCCTGGCAGCTGCCATGATAATGGACTGAATCTCTGAACCAGTAAACCAGCCCTAATTAAATGTCCTTATAAGAGTTGCCTTGGTCATGGTGTCTATTCACAGCAGTAAAACCCTAAGACAGTAATATACAGTCTTTGCCATAATATGTTGGAAGTATGTGATCTGCTTTTTCTTTTGATTTTACAGGAGGCTATAGGTAAGAGATTGCCATGAGTCTCAGAAGAGATTTTGGACTTTTAAGAAATGTGTCTAGTACATACTGTGGGGACTTTTGAATTCAAACTGAATGCATTTCTGCATTATGATGTGGATACAAGTCTATGGGGTCAAGGAATAGAATGTGGCAGTTTGAATAGTAA
>NC_034613.1:95868749-95897218 GCF_900095145.1 Mus pahari
TCTCTCTCTCTCTCTCTCTCTCTCTCTCTCTCTCCCCCAGCTGCCTGACAGTCTGGATGTAGATCTCTAAGTAGCCCCTCCAGCACCATATCTGCCTAGATACTAGATACTGCCTGACATCCTGTCATGATAGTGGACTAAATATCTAAAACTCTAAGCCAGCCCCAAATATGATTTCCCTTGTAGGAGTTGCCATGGTCATGGTATCTCTTCACAGCAATAAAACCATGACTAAGACAACCACCATTGGGCAAAGAGTCCTTATACCCAAAGGGCTCTACATCTTACTATAGAGATACTTGTTCTTTTATGTTCATTGCTGTTCTAGTCATCATAGCCCCAAATTAGAAAATGTGTAGGTGTCCATCAGCTATTGAATGGAAGAAGAAAATGTGCATTTATGCAATGGGATTATTCAACTTTTTAAGAAAAATGAAATTATGAAGTCTGAAGGTAAATGGATGGAACTAGAAATTACTATCTTGGATGAGGTAACCCATAAACAAAAAGATAAATATCACATGTTGTGATAGGTTGTATATGCTTAGGCCAGGGAGTGGTAATATGAAGAGGCATGGCCCTCTTGTAGTAGGTGTGTCATTTTGGATATGGGCTTAAGACCCTTGCCTGGAAGGGAATCTTCTCTTAGAGGCCTGCAGATGAATATGTAGAACTCTCAGTCCTCCTGCATCATGCCTGCCTAGATGCTGCCATGTTCCTGCCTTGATAACGGACTGAACCTCTGAAACTATAGGCCATAAATGTTGTTCTTATAAGTGTTGCATTGGTCATGGTGTCTGTTCACAGCAGTAAAATTCTAACTAATATACATGTTTTCCCTTATATGTGATTATTTTTTTTAAACTTTAGATATGTGTGTTTCAATCAGAACAACCACAGAGTTCATAGTATAGGTAGCTTATAAGGACCAGATTGGAGGAGAGGATCTTTTAAGAAAGGGGAAATAGACAATAGTGTTATAAAAGGGAAGGTGGATGGGAGCATTAAATTAATATGGGGTAAGAAAGCAGGATAAAGGAGGATCAACTAATGCTAAAGAATTTTTGGAAAGTTACATGATATACTATATAATGGTAGGAGACAATGCCCCAACTAAGTAGTCTATGTCACCAAGTAAAATGTTCAGTGCTGGGAATGGATTATGTTTTGTTGAGCCATTGGCCAAAGGGATTTCATATACCACCTGAATAACACAGCCTATTTCAGAGGTTATTGTTTTTCCTCCAAAACCTGATGGTAAGGACCTATTAATGACTACACCACTTTCTTATGCCACTGAACACAGAAAAATTAAACAAGTGCCCAACTTGTTCACCTCTACTGACAGCTTTCATAGTGATTGAATATGCTTTTCATGTTATAGGAGGAGAAACATAATCATGAAAATGACCCAGCTACAAATCCTATGGCCTACAACAGTTGTCTACTTGCCTGAAATTTATACTATTACCACAGTGGCACAAATGTCCATTTTCTACATTGGTGTACTGGCTCATTCTATGTCAATTTGACATAGGCTAAAGTCATCAGAGAGGAAGTAGCCTCAATTGAGAAAATGCCTTCATAAGATCCAGCTATTAGGCATTTTCTTAATTAATGATCAATGTCGGAGGGCCCAGCCCATTGTAGGTTTTTCTACCACTGGATTGGTGGTTCTAGATTCTATAAGAAAGCAGGCTAAGCAAGCTGTGTGAAGAAAGCCAGTCAACAGTGCTTCTCCATGGCCTCTAAATCAGCTCTTGCCTTCACGTTCCTGCCCTGCTTGATTTCCTGGCCTGACTTCATTTAGTGCTGAAGAGCAGTATTGAAGTATAAGCAAAGTAAAACTTTCCTCCCCAACTTGCTCTTTGGCCATGGTGTTTCATTGAAACAATAGAAACCTTAACTAAGACAAGTGGATTTAAGGACCACTACATAAAATGGAGTCCATACCTGACACTGCCAAAGTGAAGTGACCAAGACCAGAGACTAAGTAAGTCACCATCCCTGGGAAAAATTATTATCATTCTGCTAAAGGAACATAACAATCAAGTGATTACTAAAGATATATTGCTATGTCCATACATCAGAGCACCACTCAACCATCATCAGAAAACATATTGTTGCGATTGATAATACAAATACAGTGACACACAACTGGACAATACACAAGTGAGAGACTCTGGTGAACTCAACACAAAATAGGAGGTGCTTATAAAATCCCTACCCTAAAGGCTCAGGGATCTATGCAGATGAGGAGACAGAAAGATTGGAAGAGCCAGAGTTGGTGGGTGGCTCCAAAGAAATAGAATTATTCAGACACAACAGGCCTGATACACATATGAACTCAGACTATGACAGCATTCACAAGCCAGGCACAGGTTCAAAAACAAACAACACCAAAAGTAAACAGACAAAATCTCAGCATAAAGAAGGAAAAGTGTAAGCAAGTCACACTATCTAACCAAGAAAGTATTTCAATTAACACCCAATATGAAATGGAAAATCAATTTTCTCCAATAGAGTACTATCAGATATATCAACTGCCCTCCAGAGAAGAACTCATACCCAGAAGCAGTTGCCTAACACATAACAGACTTCATTTTTGTGTGCATGTGATTTTTATTTTGTTTTGGTATTTTTTGTATTTCGGTATTTTTCACTTGTTTGTTTTAAATTTTGATTTCTTTATTTTGTTTTTGAGAAAATAAGAACATAAATTTGGGTGCGTAGGGAGGTGAATAGAGAGCCTGGGAGAAGTTGAGCAGAAAAGAATATAATCACAATATATTATATGAGACAATTTTAAATATAAATAATTATTATAATAATACCCCTGTCTGATTGTTCAGATGTATGTAATAACATTTCCTATATATTCAACTGTATATAATAATCCCACTTCCCTTTTCAGCTGTAAATAATAAATACATTGAATTTCCTGGTATTGATGCTTCTTTATCAGAAACCCCTGTCCACCCAGTCTCAGCTTTTCTGTGTCTATATGTTTATCATTTCTTATTTTTTCTTCCTTCCTTCCTTCTTTCCTTCCTTCCTTCCTTCCTTCCTTCCTTCCTTCCTTCCTTCCTTCCTTCCTTCTCTCCTTCATTCCTTCATTCCTTCATTCCTTCATTGTGAGTGGGTCTGAGTTGGTGGTCCTGGATTCTTTAAAGCAGGCTAAATAAACCATGAAAAGCAAGCCAGTAAGCTTGTGACTCTTTGCTATATGTATAAATGGTGTAATAATCAAATCAAAAATATGCACTACTTGGATGCTCACAGCCATCCATTGGATGGAGCACAGGGTCTCCAATGGAGGACCTAGAGAAAGTACCCAAGGAGCTGAAGGGGTTTGCAGCCCCATAGGAGGAACAATAATATGAGCTAACCAGTATCCCCACAGCTCCCTGGGACTAAACCACCCATCAAAGAAAACACATGGTGGAACTCATGGCTCCAGCTGCATATATAGCAGAGGATGGCCTCGTTGGTCATCAATGGGAGGAGAAGCTCTTGGTCCTGTGAAGGTTCTATGCCCCAGGGCTTGGAAGCAAAAGTGGGTGGGTTGGGGAGCAGGGGAAGGAGGGAAGGGATAGGGCATTTTCAGAGGGGAAACTAGGAAAGGGGAAAACATTTGAAATGTAAATAAAGAAAATATCTAATAAAAAGAAAAGAAAAAATGCACTTCTGTCTTCTAAAAAACTTACTTGTTTGTGACAAAAGCATTTGAATTCCTGAACTCTAGCGAAACAATTTGACATATACTGTTACTTTCTATATTCACCCTACTGTTCAATAGTAGCACAACTTGTTTCTCACTAACTGTAACTTAATATCCATACACTTTTTTTATCCTCTCTATTAACTACTCTTGTAAACATCTTGTTAACACTGTGAGAATTTTAAACTCTATAACAATATGATTTGGGACTGTACATGAATAAAATCATGTGACATTTACCTTTCTAAGCCAGATATATATCACTTGCATAATATAAATACTTTTACCTATTGTATTAAATGATGTAATTATGTTTGAATGACTACTATTCCTTGGTATATGAATACTAAATTTTATGTTTCTATTCATCCTTTGATAATCATGGTTATTTACAGTGTTACAATGCACATGAAAATGCACATGTTGCTTCAACATGCGGATTTCATCTTCATTAGATATGTTAGGTGATAGAATTTCAAAATCTTATGGTAGTTATTTATTTATTTTAGTAAGTCAGTTAATTAGTTAGTCTCTATGTGTATGTGAAAGACAGTTTCTGAAGGTCAGAGAGCAACTTACTGTAATCAGTTCCCTTCTACTATGTGGGCCCTGGAAACTGTATTTAGGACATTGACCTTGGCAACAAATGCCTTTACTTGCTGATCTACCTTTCTGACACTGGTATGGTAGTTATATTTCTTTGAGTAACCTCTATTCTACTCAATTTAGTATAATTACTGTAACTAATTTACATATCCACTGGCATTTAATGACAATTCTCATTTCTCCACATCTGTATTAGCATTTATCATTTTTTATCATTTTCATTATAATCATTCTGTGTTGAAATGATATCTCACAGTGGTTTTGATCTGCACTTTCCAGATACTTAAAGATGTTGAATTATTTTCTTATATCTATTAGCTATTTATATCTTCTTTTCATAGTATTTTGTTTCTTGAGGAATACACAAAAGTTACTTTATGATTATTTTTAATTTATAGGATGTGTGTGTGTGTGTGTGTGGTCAGTTTTAGTTCATAACAATATATAAATCTAAGATCTCTGATATGTCAAAGTACAGTTTTCAACATCTTCACACAGAAGTTTAGGCTCATATTTTGAGTGGAAACCTTAGGCATGCCTCTTAAATTTCTGAGCCACTACTTCCCTGTCAATAAACTGATGATAATTTTGCTTGAGCTCTCTAAAATGCCCAAAGAAACCTTGTCTATGAAGAAATATTGTATTCTGGAAACCACAGTGCAGATTTCTGACATTATTCAGTGTGTATGTGACTTGTAGGGGTGGGAGTGGATAAGGTTTTTTTTTCTTTTTAAGAATAAAGCAGATTAAAGAAACAGGGAAAGAAAATGAGCAGAAGGCTATTGTAGGAAGGTCCTTTAAAAGACAATCAAGTAAAGTCAGATAAAGATTTGAAACATAACTTGGATGATTTAGGAAATGGGACAAACTGCAGCTTTTAACACACCAAAGGCATCACCACATGGTAGCAGAGAAGAGAATCTGTGTGATTACCGAAGATCATTAAGAGTATGTCACTTGTGTTTACTGTCATTTTTTTTCAAAAACTAGAGAATGCAATATAAATATTTCCATTTAAATTACTAAATTTTCAATATTATGTTTTCATTTAAAGTTGAAATTTCTGTCAAACACAAACTTATAAAAAGTTATATTAACAATAATAACTAGTTTTTACTAATGATATACCACATCAACTAAAGCCCTATAAAACCTACACAGATATGATTTTGTTATTAATGAGATTAGAGAATGACATTTCTTTATAACTAAGAGTGAAGATAAATTTTGGACCCCAACATAATTCATTCTATGTTCTGAGCTCCTATAATTATAAAATCAAGCCTTCATTTCTTAAAAATAGTGAGTTACATTGTAGAATAGATGGTTATTTTGCCAATTTCAAACCCAAGAATTTTTACATGCTTATTCATTTAAATGTTTACAATAAGATTATCACACAAATCTTTGATAGTGGTTTTAAAGTCTCCATTTCTTAGGCTATTGATTGTTTTTCTGGTGAGTTATAGATACACAATTATCATTTTTAGTGGCTTAAAACAGACACTTTCTCTAGGTTATGTAGAAACCCACTTCATCACGCAACATTTTCACACGCTTGTATATATTTCTAGTGAATGATTATGAAGACAAAGTAAGAGGAGTTGAAAGCAGTATATAATGGTAGTTCCCAGGTTTTACCAAATCTTTTAAGAGTCTATACTAGGAAGAACAAGTAATGTAGATTGAAATTTAAATAAAGACAAATTATATCAATATTACAATAAAATAATATCCTTGGAGAGCACCTATGATGGATTGACAGCACTCATATGGTAGATTATTACCATCCATAATTCCTGCTTCAGAGAAACCAATGCCCTCTCATTTTATCTCCCAACACCAAACATTTATGTGGTACACAGACATACATTAATACAAATAAATAAATCTTAAAAATAACAATGCTATGAATATTTATGGTGATAAATAACACTTATTATCCATTGTTACTCTAATATTTTTATATATTTTGTCAATTAATTCTCACAATAATCTTAGGAGATAGAGGAAAATGCCATCCTTCTATTTTAATGGCAAGTTTAAATTTCTTAATGAGTGCCAGGGCTGAGATGTAAACCTAGGTCTGTGCTATTCTGTGAGGACTTCCATGTTTATCTCCTAAGGTTTATTAGGAATGATACAATTCAATATACATACAGTATTTACTAGTAAGAAAGGAGCTCCATTAACTTTCTTTTTCAAATAAGTCAAAGATCATGAAATTCTTCTTTAAAAAAATATGTATTTCTGGTTTCTTTGGGAATCCCTGCTTTCAACTATACCTCCAACCAGTTCGTGTGATCACATGTATTACCCAAGGCTAGAATCTAGTTTTCAAACTCTGCAGTGTTTCTCCTTGAAAACTAAAGAATGACTGGCTTTATCCCATAACTACATCTCCCAATTTGAGGAAACTACAGCCAGGCAATTTGCTGAACATTAAATAGTATCTTTCAGCACTCACAGTTGTCTATAAATCATTTCACTTCTTCTTATAGCTCTCAACTTTTGACAGCATATTACTGTAAACAAATTTAGAGGCTATTCTGTGATTATTCCCACTTGGAAAATATACTGTTTCCTCTTCATGAAACTAGAACAGAAGGTCTAATAGAAAGGAAATTATTAAGCATTCTAGTGAGTTTTTTTTCCTCTAACAAAAACTAAGATAGAGGTCAATGAATAAGTATGTGCAGACTGGAACTTGAATCCTCTAGGGTGACTGTAGGCTAATTAATAATTAATGCCAGAGCCATGGTGTTTGAAATGCAGATGTGATAACTGGAGGCCTGGCAGAGCTGTTCAGAGGAAGCCGATTTAGATGCTATAGGGAATAGGCACTCCCTTGCCGGCTGGCTCAGAGAGCCAGCCTGGGTGCAAAGCAGGGCCTATGGTTTAGATTATATTCCCCTCAGCTGTTAATTACCTGAACCTACTTTGAAGTTCTTCTCTTTTTATCCTCTGCATGAAAAGAGATTGGTTCAGCCAAGGGACTTGGAGAAATGATCAAATACATGGGGTGGAGGGAAGGGGAGGTGGGAATAGAACTTCAGATATAAGAAGATAACGAAGAAAAACACATAGTAGAACACACAAGAACATACATTATTAGGAAATGTCAGAAACGTGGTTCATTGTTTCAAGCACATTGTTTCTCTCAGTTATTCTAGTCAAGTTGGTTTTAAGTAAATGTGCAGTCTCTCTGAATAGACAAACAAAGAATTTCCATCTGTATTATTATACAGAGATTTGAAAGGAAACTATCACAGATGCTTTATAATGCTGTTTTATTTCAATAAAGTCACTAGACATGCACATATTTGAAATCAGGTAGTGATAATGGTAAAATGAATAGATTCTGCCACAAATTACTTCTATATAATTTCTTTTGCTCAAATAACTCATTCTCAGACCATAAATAGTAAGTGCCATTGCTCAGTAGGGAAAGTTGTACTGTGTTAAGAAATTGTAAAAATTAGATGCAGTTAGAAGTATGAAACAACTGTATTTAAACGCATTTTGATTTATTTTCAGAATGCATGTGTACATATGAAATATAAAGAAAAACAGCCATTAACTGTTTTTGCAAGTGAAGTCTGGCAGCCTAGGTTGGATGTAAATGCTGTTTTTTTTGTTTTGTTTTTTTTGTTTTGTTTTGTTTTGTTTTGTTTTGTTTTTCTTGACAGGATGAAGTTTGGATTGATTTTTGATCTTTTACTTTTACTGAACGTAAAACTTCTATTCAGTGAATAGAAGTGATCTCTTTTGGTACAAATAAATGAAACCGCTTACTTTTAACTTTATATCTTTTTGTGCTACCATGCTATTAATATCATCATCAGAGAAAAGCATACCTGTACACTGAAACTGACACCTGTGGATGCAGCAGCATCTGATAAGTTGACATCAAATCAGTCCAAGCAATGAAAACATGATAACCGTGCTCCTCAAATGTAAGCGGTATCTATGAAATGACCTGGTTTTGAAGTTCTATTTTGTTTCTTGTCCACTTCAAATTTAAAAGTATGGAATGAAGAACAGAAATCTCCAAAGTTAAAGGGAACATGAAAGTTATAAACTTATTTATGTGAATCTAAAGTACAAAAGTCTAAATTCCAAAACTAAAAATAATAAAAAATACAAATGTGATGTTTATTTCTGTGACAAGTTTTCATCAAAGAACTGTAAGTGCAGTGTTATTAATGAAAATGTAACATTTTTTGAGGATTTAAGTATAAAATTTGGAAGTTTAGTTCTCTGTTATTAAGAAAGGAGGGGAAACAAATTCGTTTCACGAATACGAACAGCAAGCTGGACATACCACTTGAAAAACCGACCACTTGAGTAAACCTGTAAGATATTCACAACTACAGCCCTTTCCTTTGTGGATAATCAAGGTCTTTCATGTTTGAGAATAGTATTCAATTTTGAAACACAGGCACAGAACAAAACACACTCACTAAACTACAACTGTACTTTCCAAAGTTTAGGTCCACATTTTTGAGTTACTGTTGTCCAAATCAACAAAAAGTGAATGTTATACATATCATATCCATTTTACTTTTACTATACTATCTTTGTGCTAACAAATATATTTGTGTTTCTATGTAATTTTACAAAACCTCATCACTTGGTCAATCTGAGTTAAGAAAAAAAATACAACTGAAAACACAATCTCCTGAAGAATTCATGGGCAAAAAGTTTCAGTTTAATGAAATATCAAGAGTAGGGATGTAAATAGAAAACAGCAGTGATGCTACCTCAATAATTAAATTAAACTTTCTACTGTATTTACCTTTTTTTATTTTGTATCTCACAACTCTCATTCTCCAATAACTGTAGCTACCACTAAAAATTAGATATCTTGTAAAAAAAAAAAACATCGCATTTGATGGTATGTTTTTAAAAAGTATTAATGTGATGTAGCACAATCACAAAATTATAATATTTTAAATTGATATAAAAAACAAACTCTCCACATAGCAATCTGTATTTAAACCAAACTTGTAGATCATAATTTATATGTTTTACACATCAGTTTGGAAAATACTAAAGCATTATACTTAGTCAACTTGATGTGAATTGTATTTTTGGCAATATATGTTTTCCACAGTTTATATTCAGTTGTGCACATAATGTAAAGATGTTTGTAAGTAGAATTTCCTTACATGCCTACATAATAGCCTGGTTTTATGATAGTCTAAAATGTAGCTAGATTATCTAGTTTTCTTTGTGACTTTTCTACCTCCGGCTCAAAGGAGCCTGAAATGAAGTTCTCTGCTCCTTCTTAGTAAAAGTACTAGAAAAGTAAATAGATCTTAGCAAAATGTTTTTCTGCCTCCAGTATGATTGCTGGATGTTGCAAGAACTATGTACTGCAAAGCGGAGGAAGACTTCTTTACCCTGCAAAAGGAAAAGTAAAGCATTGAAAGAGGATTTTAATGAAATCATAACATTAAAATAGTTTCTTAAATTCCACTAAATTTCTAGGTGAAAGCTCTGAAGTGAATGTGAGGAAACATTAAAAGGGAATTGAATTTGCATTCCTTATGCTCCAGGCACATGTTTACATGACCTTTAAAACAGAATTAAAGCCGTATCATCAGCAGCTGTAGGCAATTCACATTACTAAGGCAATCCAATCAGAATGCTAAACTAACTATAAAACATAAATTAAACTGATACAGAATCATCTTAATTCGCTAGGTTTACTTGTAATGTACTTATATACCACTAGTCATTTCAAAGCAGTTTGCAGATCTGACATAATCTGTTAGAGTCTAACATATCTGAAAATAGTATCCAAATATGAGAATTAAAATAGGAAGAGTTCAATGTATATTTCTCAGCAAACCTTTATAATCTCTCAGAGTTCTCTTAGTTAATGAACATTATTTACATTCAACAGTCACCTTCAAATGCTAGCATCTCCCATAAACACATAATGATCATTGCTATGATGTAGACAAGGCAGAGTTCATTTTTATGGCCAGACAAACATTTAGAAGGTTTTATAATGAATATTTCAAAGTTGATAACATTTAAAAGAACTTTTTCTTTTATAAACCCATAACTTTTTCTTACACCAAATGTTGTATTATTCTCCAACATTTTTCACACCTTTAAATAACTTCATCCTTGCTTTATTCATAGCATATATAAATTAACTTCATTTTAAATATGATAGGATGGATTACTAAGTATGGATTACTAGATATCCAACTATCTGTTATGGCATTTGTTCTAAAAGCATGAAAGGAAAAAGCATATATTTAATGCATGTCAGCATCTCACCAAATGTGTTTTACAAGGTTTGTTTGCTTTCCACTTGTAATAGTATAATTTCAGGAAATTTTTTCCAAAGTTTTTCTATTTGTTTGTTCTAACTTATTTTCATCCTATTGAGGAAAGTTTAACATATCCCTTAATGATATTGAAAGTACCAAGAGTATGTTTGAAAATGAAACTCTTCTATTCTGAGAGGGTGAATTTAAAATGAGGAGACTCAAATACTGTTTTTTACAGTAAAAGTACTCCTATTATTACAAAAGTATTGACACTGGGTAAACTAGAAGCTAACAGAAAAAGAAAACCACTCAGTTTCTAAGACTCAGTTCTTATAAATCTGAGATTCATAGTCAGAATTTTGATCATTACTCTAGGAAATATACAAATAGGTTTGGTCTTCAATTTGAAATGATTCAACTCTAAATTCTCTCTCTCTCTCTCTCTCTCTCTCTCTCTCTCTCTCTCTCTCNCACACACACACACACACACACACACACACACACAAGGTGGGGAGAGAGAGGAGGTGGGAGGAATGGAGGGAAGGGGAGAGGGAGAGAGGAAGGGATTTTTGAAATCCGTTTATTTGTCAGGGCATAACTAATAGTTACATCAAACACCTGGGGGAAAATTACATTTAAAGGTAGAGATGAGAATAGATGCAATTCAACTATACCTTCACTTCAAACAAGATTTCAATTGCTCTCCTAAAATAGAAGTACTACTTATAGACGGTAAAAAGAAAAAAATCATTCTCACTATTATCTGAATGCATTAAAATACATATTTAAGTTGTACAGAAAAAAACTGAGCTTTGAAATTTAGGTTATCCTAAGCACCTTTTCTTCATCATCTAAGAATCCACACCCACCAGAAATAGCTAAACACAGGAAATTTTCTCTTAAAAAAATAGATTCGTGGATTGGGGAGCAAGGAGAGTGGGGAGAGGATAGAGGATTTTGGGAGGAGAAACTAGAAAAGGGGATAACATTTCAAATGTCAATAAAGAAATTATCTAATAAAAAGGATTTGAGGTTTAAATCTTTGTCTTCAATGTGAGAAAAATAACTTGAGTGTATTAAAAAATATTTTAGGATTAATATCACCCCAATATATGCTCATAGGAGTATTTATCTCCTGAGAGTATCCCCATTGGTAGGAGATGGGAAGACTAAGAGAGCAGTGCTGGACAAAGCATCGTTCTGTGACACATCTCAGCTTACTTGTGGGAAAGGCTATACTTTGAATGCTCTTTATTTTAACATAGGCCTAAAGAGGGATACATTGGGTTTAAGTATGCTGAAGGCTAGGCTCAGTTTGCAATACAAGATGCCATTGGACAAAAGTTCTCAGAAAGACCAATCTAAGCCACAGGGCTGTACAAAAGCCCTGGAACATCACAGTGTCTTTGAGGTAGGCACTAGATTCCTGACCCCTTCATCTATCATCAGGATGAAGAAGTCAGCCTATCCTCTTCTACCTTACAGATCTGGCTCCAAACAGAAGACTAGAAAGACACAGAAGTGAAGGGTCATGGTGGCAAGGGAATACCCAAAGGGACTACTTTCCCATAGCTGTCTTGTTTTTGCAATAGAACTTAGTTGACTCCCAAAAATTACCATCAAAAGAATTAAGATAAGATTTCTCAATTGAATGTTCACAATAAGAGTGACCTGTTTCCACCCCTAACTCAAATAACAAATCAAATCACATTTATTTGTCTATGTTCAAGAGCTAAGGTCAGCCCAATCACTTTGCTCCATTAGAGTAATAACAAAGATCCCCAGGAAGTGACAGGCCCTATTACTTCATAGAATGTTTCTCTTATTTTGGATCAATTCTATGGTTACCTTTAGCTGTAGCCCTCCTTATGTTGGTGAAAATAGACTTGTAATTTCCAAAACACCAAAATAAAGAACATGCTAACCACAAAGTAATTCGCTAAGTAGGAAGACCTGCTGAGTTATAGGTTCTTCTAATAGCCAATTGAGCGAGTTCTTACACTTGACAAGAGGATCTGTAAAAGTCTTTGAATATAAAATGCATGCACAGAAATGGCTCACATGTGTATATGTGTAAATACATACTCGGGCCAATGTATGTATTCATAAAAACTGGAAAACAAGTATCAGATTGGATAAACCTATTCTGAAGTAAAGGATCCAGATTCCACAAATCCAGAAAGTCAGAGCAAAGTGATCTCATTGGAAAGAAACAGAAGATGGTGCTTTTAAGAATACCCAGGAAGCTAAAAGCCCTTCTCAAAACAGTCACAAAAGTGGAAACACCCAAGATGTCTTTCTTTAAAAGGGATATATATATATATATATATATATATATATATATATATATATATATATAGAGAGAGAGAGAGAGAGAGAGAGAGAGAGATGTTTGTCTCGTGGTTCTGTTCCCATTATTTCTATAACAACAATTTTAAAATGTAACAATTATAACATCTGGCTATAATTGATCTTTTGGTTTTCCTCATCATGTGACTCCAAAGGTGTAGATGAACCCTGTATATTAATCAAATTATCTATTAAAAAAAATCTTTCATAAGGAGTCAGTATTTCTATATATAACAAAACCTTCCTATATTACTATAATGTGCTCAGGTATGAGGATTTCTAGTATATATATATATATATATATATATATATTTCTATGTGGTACTCACTAATAATAGAGTATAAGGACAAATATCATGAGATCTCTGAGTGAAAACAGAGAATTATTTCAACAATACATGTTAAAACGTAAATAATTCTATGAAGAAAAAAATTAATTTCAATTTGGAGAAGCTCAATTAACCAATAAAATTACTTATTTAAAGAGCACATACTGTTCAACTAGATGACATGTATAAATATTTCCAATATGACTTCATAGAGTTTGAAATAACAGATCAACTTTTTATGCCCTCTGATCTACCATTCAGATACAAAGACTTTTTCTCATATTTAAATATATCGACCATTTTTTTAACTTTAGAGATGAATCGAATTGAAACAAAAACTATTGCTGCCATTTATGTATAGAATCATTCTATGATGCCACATAAAACAAAAAATAGAATAATAATTCTGTATTGGATCTGTATTTTGTAAAACTGTCAACTGGTTCTACTCAGTCAGCAGTGCAAAACAAGTAACTGACAACCAACCCCCTGCAATTATTCTTAGACACCTCAAATCCTGATGGGAGGGTGAGAGCCATGCTGAGTACTACAGAATCTTGTCTCCTTAGAGTTCATTCCCCAGGAGCCCATAAGATCAAGATTCATGTACTGACAATAGCAAAAGCAAGGAAAGAGGTGACCCCGGGGAGAAACTGAGACTGGGTCAAGATCTGGGGTATTGTAGCTGTGGAAACAATCATCCTTTCCCTAAGCAGCCAGGGCCTCTATTGTCCTTTCTAATATTCTAACCATCCTGCCTATGCCTCAGCCACACAATTCCAGAACATTTTCCCAATCAACATTAAATTTTGCTAGCAAATAACTAGTTCTCACAGATTGTGGTATTCATAATAAAATTGCAATATTATAGTTTTGTACATTAACCTGTTTCTGTTGCAATTTCTACTGTATGCTACTATACATTACTTTCCCTCCTCTTTTATATCTGAAGAGTCTTCACATTCAAGGAAAGACAACAACAACCTTTAAAATAAACTTCATTGCATTTGAGTCTTTGGTATTAACCAATGCTTTCTAAATTATTATATTTTAAATTATCATCTGGAATATTGTGAGCTTCTTATTTTTACCTTGCTATATTTTTAAAGAAAGGCTATAAATACATAAAAGAAAGATGGAAAAGGAAGAAAGAAGAAAAAGACAAGACAGGAATGAAAGGAAAGAAAGAAAATAATGGGACATATAAGATGAGCTACGGTGAGGAGCATGCTGTTCTGAAGGGTAGCTGTGCCTCCAATCCAAAATGTCTTATGAGCTCAATGTACAGATACTGGGAGAAAATGCCTCTTTCTCTGCTGCTTTCAGAAGCTGTTCAATTGTGTTCCCTTCTTTATGTTCTCCTGGCTTTCAAAAAGAAAAGATGCACTTGTCCCTAGCAAACCCGATCTAACTTGCCCTGCTTCCAAAGTGAACTTGTGGTGAAGGTGAAGTTTTCAGTCTAGAGGTCATGCCCACGTGCCACGTCCTACTGTCTGCAGCTTCATGCTATATTACACACAATGAAATCTGGCCTTTTAGACGCCTTTCCCAACCCCCACCCCCACCCTCTGCCAGCTTCAGCTCCCAACAGCCTTTCTCCTCCCTTCACCAATTTGTACACATAATGAGAACCTTAATAATCTACACTCAAATATTAAATCTGCAGGAGTCATGATCACTATGGCTGGGGTGCTTTCAGAATCAGTCTGGATGCAGGCTGCTCAGCTGCAGCCATGCTAGCATGCTTCTACAGGAGCCTGAACTACATTAATCTGCTTAATTTCTTTTGTTAATCCTTCCTTGCTTGGAAACAGAGGGCTTGAGCTTCTGCAGCGACTTCAGAAACTTACATCATTCAATATTGTGAGGAAAGAAAACTATCAGAAACTCCCAAGCTAAAAATAAACAAAAGTATAAGTAAATCAAGCCAGTCTGACTTTCTTTTCCAAAAGAATTGTATTGCCCTCATTGAGAAGAATGAAGAGGTATGGAAAATGTGGGGTGGGAAACTGGAGTGTGAAACAACTCAACAGGGAATGAAGATGTTGCCCAGTGCTTGCATAATCCAGGAATTGAAACTTCTGCAGTCTTGCTGGAGAAAGCTAGTGGATTCACCACTACTATTATAGTTCCTCTACTTCAAAGCCCAGTTCTTATCTAGAGTGACTTTTAGCTTCCCCCAGCCCTGTAGGTTCGATAGCTATTGTCATATTATACAAACCATTAGCTCTAGAGGGAATGGGGAAATCAGACTGAGGACCTAGAGTGAACTTCACGATGAAGAGCATATCAAGATATGTCTTTAGCCCAGATGCCAGAGAGAGCAAGCTTGGTAGGGGTGACTTGGAGTTTAAGGCAAATTACAGTCTATGAAAAATAAGTTACCAGCTCTTTGCAACAGTAGCTTCGATTGGACTTATTTTTCTCCCATGTCCAGACAGGGTCGTCTATTGAATGAGGCTCTTTTATTTTGCATGGGGCAGGGGATTTGTGACCATGGTCCCCCCTTTTATTCCTCTCTCTATGGAAACCCAGATCATGGGGAGAAATATGCAAGGCTGAATAAAGAGAAGCCACAGAAAGGAGCTCTTGAGAGCAGCATCTGTTACACTTGGGAAGTTAGACTGACAGGAGAGGGCTAAGGAAACCTCTCTAGTAGATTAGTTAGAACAGCAAGATTTGACTACATGTAGATATTTTCTTCAGAAAGCAAAATACCTCACATTCAAGCGAAGATTTTGTTACAGTTGTCACAGGGAGTGATTTCACTTAATGCAATAGGCATAATCTATATTCATAAAAAACAATTTTAAATGAGAGAAGTAGGAATAGGGGAGAGGAGAAGAAAGGAGAGGAGATGCAAGAGGAAAGAGAGGGAAAAGAAGAAAAAAAAGGAAAGATGATTCCTGTTCCTAATATACATCTAAGTTAAAAAGTAACACATAGGGCTGTGAGAAATCTGTTTCTGGGTATAGATATCCTCTCTTTGCTGCCTTCCCCCTACCTCCAGACTTGGGACTAAAGGTCTGAGCTACTTTGGCTTTACTAGCAAAACCCAGTTACCAAAGCAAGGCCATGACTAAGAGGAAGGTGGAATCCAAAAACTCCTGCAAGTCCAATCTAGAAAAGGACCCCCTTTTAACCAAAAATATTTATCAGATAATTATCTTTAACTCCCTAACAGCCAGTCTGAGATAAGCAATTATTTCACCCAAAAGCAGCTGCCAGGTGGGGGTGGGGAACATACCAAGAACATATAATAATGATCAGAGTTTTGCACATACATTTCTTCAACACATTTCCTCTGACCTTTCAGCTGACCCAACAAATACTAACAAACGGATCACCAAACAGGCAGCATAATCGAGCACCGAAAACTTCTTTTTGTTTGATTTTTAATGAGTTCTTATTTCTTCAGAAGCATAAGCTCAGACACAAATTGGATTGCATTCTTGTAAAAAGATTATGCATACATTCAGCAGTAAGAAACAGCCTACCTCATTCCTCCACAGAAAAGAGAAGAGAGGTAGAAACAGACACACAGAGATGGAGAGAGAGTGCCTGCGCACCAGAGTGTTAGAGGGAGGGAGGGAAGGACAAGAGGGTGGAAGGGAGGGAGGGAGAGAGGGAGGAAGGAAGGGAGGGAGGGAGAGAGGGAGAGGCAGAGGGAATGAATCGATTTCTAGGTTAAAAGCAGATAAGCCCTTACAATAGGGCATCAGCAAATGAACCTACAATTTCAATGAGGGAGCAGGGAGGATGGTGAAAGATCCTCTCTGCCAGTAATTACTAAGTGTTTATCTTTAAGAGCAAAAGAAAGATTTCAAACAGATGCCAGGTTTTCTCACCTAACAAACGCACATTTACATTTACCAATCTCCGCTCCTATTACTTTATGCTGTCATAAAAATAATCACCAATTTCACAGGAAATAGATGCTCCTTAGCTATATAAAGGAATGGCAGAATAAGCTCACCTTGCTCTTATTTTTTTCTCATTTTCTTGCATTTTCTTCAGATCTGTCTTCTTAGAGAAACTAATGCCTTAATGACTTTCTGGTAGCTGCAAGCCTTCTTTTATTTCAGCTAAATATATGAAAATGTATGCAAATTTAAATCAAGCTTAACCTAGGAGCTCTTGCAATATATTTAATGGAATTTCAAACCAATAAGGGAACTCTGATGCCGTCTTCTGTAAGAGCAAATATAATTACACAGTTAGGTTGCCTCCAAAATTACAAAACAAAAGGGCATTTTTAAAACTTCAAATTTGGTGTGGGGTAGTGTTTTGCTTTTTCCCAGCTGCTAGTGTAATTCTAAAATCTTTGTATTTCTCCCAAATCTGCTTCCAAGCAACACCTTTGCATGGGGCTGTGGAGCTAGTGGAGTTAGTCTACTCTGACTCATAACAGCCTTTCTTTTAACCAAAATTTGAAAAACAGTTGGGTCCCCAAGGCTGAAAGCTAACTCAAGCTTTGTGGCAGTTGTGGAGGGATGGAGTTGAAAAAGATGTCTAGCCACCAAGGTCTCTCACCAGATTTCTTCCAGTTTCTCCCCCACCCCCTTCTTCTCCCTGCTCTTCTCTTCTCTCTCTCCTAATTTCTCCTCTCTGATTCTCTAAATTTTTAGAAATTAGTAGAGGAAGCATATTTCTCAATATTTCCCTCGCACTGCCAAGGAAGCAGGATAAAAAAACGATTCAAAGAGTTGTCAAGGGGCAGCGTTAGGCAGGCATGGTGTTATGAATGCTTTCCCTTCTGTCTACTGGGAGTGGGGGAGTGGGTTTTCAGTGTGTCGGGGCTGAGCATGAAAGATGACTGTGGGCTTCAGCAAGCAGCTCCTCTGGCATAGTGGAGAGACCTCTGATGGAGACTGGCAGGGAAGCCAAGATAAAGCCAGGTTTCCAATTAACCAGCAAACTTCAAACTGAAGGAGTCTTCAGAAGATCACTTTAAGATTTACATTCCAAAACCTTCATACTCTGAATCAAAATTTTAAGAAAAAAAAAGGGGGGAGGGGTATCGTTTTCCTAGAGCTTTTTAGTTTCTTATAAATGAAAAATAAGTGAGCAACATATACTGGAATAGCTTTTATTGGATCATGGAAATTTTATTTTGGGTTCTGACCTAAGACATCCCTCTTTGCTCAAAGTTTGCAGCTGCTTTTTTATTCCCCCCACCACCACCACACATTAACCCAAACACTAACTAAACCGGAATTCTTCCATGCATTAAGATCAAAATGATATTTTAATTTGTTTTCTTTATTTGTTTTAATTTAAATAAACTAAAAAGCGACCTGAAACTGAAGTTAGTCTCCTCGCTGCCCCTCCATACAAATATCTACCTTCTATTTATTCTCTGCCACTAACAGCCATGTAGTCTCCGGGAGGGGGGAAAGGGTTAACTAAAAGAGCCGCTGCCACTCTGAGCTAGGCAGCCAATGGAGCCTAAAGATTGATTCACTTCCTGCTTGGGTCTCACTGAAACTCCCGAGCTTCGCCAGCCTAATTTGGAAAGCGAGCTCGGCCTCCCGCACCACCATTGGCTGTGTTTATGCCTGGCCAGGCCAAGTCGCACTGCGATTGGCCTTGGCGGGTGCCGGTAACCCGCGCTAGCGGCTTTGGTTCCCCCGCACCATAGATGTCAAAGGCTGAAGCTGCTCCCTTTGCCACATTATAACTAGTAGAGGATCCTCATCGACCATGGCCACTGCTGCCTCGAATCCCTACAGCATTCTCAGTTCCAGCTCCCTCGTCCATGCGGACTCTGCCGGCATGCAGCAGGGAAGTCCTTTCCGCAATCCTCAGAAACTTCTCCAAAGTGACTACTTGCAGGGAGTTCCCAGCAATGGGCATCCCCTCGGGCATCACTGGGTGACCAGTCTGAGCGACGGGGGCCCGTGGTCCTCCACATTGGCCACCAGTCCCCTGGACCAGCAGGACGTGAAGCCAGGACGCGAAGATCTGCAACTGGGCGCAATCATCCATCACCGCTCGCCGCATGTAGCCCACCACTCGCCCCACACTAACCATCCGAACGCCTGGGGAGCGAGCCCGGCTCCAAACTCGACCATCACGTCCAGCGGCCAGCCCCTCAATGTGTACTCGCAGCCAGGCTTCACCGTGAGCGGTATGCTGGAACACGGGGGACTCACTCCACCACCAGCTGCTGCCTCCACACAGAGCCTGCATCCAGTGCTCCGGGAGCCTCCAGACCATGGTGAGCTGGGCTCGCACCACTGCCAGGACCACTCCGATGAAGAGACTCCAACCTCTGATGAGTTGGAACAGTTCGCCAAACAATTCAAACAAAGAAGAATCAAGTTGGGCTTCACGCAAGCCGACGTGGGGCTGGCACTGGGCACACTGTATGGCAACGTGTTCTCGCAGACTACCATCTGCAGGTTCGAGGCCTTGCAACTGAGCTTCAAGAACATGTGCAAGCTGAAACCTCTACTAAATAAGTGGCTGGAGGAGGCTGATTCGTCCACAGGAAGCCCGACCAGCATTGACAAGATCGCTGCTCAGGGCCGCAAACGCAAGAAGCGAACCTCCATCGAGGTGAGTGTCAAGGGCGTACTGGAAACGCATTTCCTCAAGTGTCCCAAGCCTGCAGCGCAGGAGATCTCCTCGCTGGCAGACAGTCTCCAGTTGGAGAAAGAAGTGGTGCGTGTCTGGTTCTGTAATAGAAGACAAAAAGAAAAAAGAATGACTCCGCCAGGGGATCAGCAGCCACACGAGGTTTATTCGCACACGGTGAAAACAGACGCGCCCTGCCACGATCTCTGACTGGAGGAAGCAAGGAGGTGGCCCGCTGCACTGGGAGCAGTGCTGATACAATTCTCTCTTTACCTTCCTTTCAGCATTACATCCTTTATTATTGCTATCTCTCTAGCTTGCTAGCTCTTTTCTTTCACAGGGGTTTCTAACTTCTTATGACTTATGTTAAGAAAAGAAACACACACATACACACACACACACACACACACACACACGCAGGCACAGGCGCGCGCGCACATACACACACACACACACACACACACGCACGCGCGCGCGCACACACACACACACACACACACGCGCGCGTACACACACACACAAGCACACACACACACAAGCACACACACGCACACATTCGGGCTTCTCAACTCTGAAACACAACTATATTAAGAATTCCAGGTGGGGACCCTGTATTCCCTGCTGCCAGGACAATTTCCCTCCAACCTTTTTCTGCTGATCAATATATATTGTTTACTCTGAGTAAGATTTGTTTGGTTGCTCCTCTCCAAGAAGGGCAAGGAGCTGGGTAACGGGTGGGGGCGGGGGAGGGTGGGAAGACAGATGTGTGCCTATGAATAACCTTTCAGCGCCTTGGTTATAGCAGCTGTATTTCAGGTGAAATCTGTTTTACAATAGACTAGTTTTGCATTTTTTTAAAACTTCTATAGCGTTTCTAAATGTCTGCGGTGTTTTACTACAAGCTGTACACAATATTTGTGAGATAATTTGTATCTAATCGACCACTCCACATTATTATTGCTATTATTATTATTTCTTCATTGAGCTGATGGGTTTTTAATTGCTTAAAAAGGGAGGGGAGGCTGGAAGGAGGAGAGAGAAAAATGCTCACCTCCTGCACTCCCACACTTGAGGAGAGGATATGGTGGAGAAAGTTGTTGATGTTTCTATTTTTTCCTCACACCCCCCCCCCCCGGACTGAGTGCCTATATGGGCAGAACAAGCAAACTGAATGGGTTTGCAAAGTAGCCTGAAGGCTATTTCGCTGCTTTTTTGCCCCCTCCCCCGACTTTCACGGAACTGTGGAGCCCTGGAAGGCTTCCACAGCGCAGATCCCGGTGCCCCAGAAGGATTCAGCTGTGGCGCGAAGAGGATTCTGAATTCACCAAGGTCGTGAATGCCTGTGTGTGAAGTTTCCCACAGGCCGCCAGCTTAGTCGGGTTAACAACCTGCGCTACCCTATGTACACTCTCCTAGATGAAAGACTTGGCCTTCACAAATGGTGGCTTTCAAAGGAGACCACTACCCAAAGACGCTGGCGCCCGATTGGGCCAGCGCCTCCCAATTCACCTCCAGTTCGCCGCTCGCTCTCAGGGTGAGAAACACTCTCGGTAGGGTGGTGAGGGGCTAGGCATCTTCAGCTTCGTGCGCAGAGACAATAAAATAATTTGCAAAAGTCACGAAGATTCTGGTCCAGCCGCACACCACCTCCTCCCTCTTGTACATACCAAGGTCTGAGTGAGCTCTTAGGGAGCCCCTCTCAGTGTCTTTGACAAGCACAGCTGGTGGAAGCCCAAGGCGCAGATCGAGCGAGCTAGCGAGGCTAAGTTTATGCTTTTTTTTTTCTTTTAAAAATCTGTGTGTATGTATTTCTGTGAGTGTGTGGTGTGCGCGTGCAAACGTATGTGTGTAGATAGAGCTGTGTGTACCGTATTACTGTATACAAAAAAGAAAAAAAACCTAAAAAACAAAAACAAAAACAACAAAAAAAAAACTCCTTAGACTATGTAGAGATCCCAAAATGAAGCGGTTGCCGTGGCTTTATGGCTAGCTTTCTCTCGTGTCCACAGGACAGGTTCACAGGTGCACCTCATCCCCAGCAAGCACTGTGTGCTGGCCCAGTGAAGCGTCCATGCCCAGCCAGCCAGAGTGCCTGACCCTAAGGGGATCTCGCCAGGCTGATCTCAGGATTCAGCTTGCCGGGCGCAGCTGTGGTAGACAAAGCTTCAAACTACCTAAGGACCAGAAAACCTTGTGCCCCTTGTGTAAGATGCGCTAGTATGGGCTGCCAGGTTGACCACATTGTGTCTCCCCTAGCCGCAGGTCAAAGAGCATATATTAACTCAAATTCCAGATCCTTTCTTTTGCTATTTTTTTTCTTGGTCAAGCCTCTACATTCTTAGTTTTAGGCTTTAGTTCTGTGATTTTATTTTGCTGTTCAATTCATGTTTCACAAATGTTCAAAGGGGGTGGGTTATTTGTTTTTGTTTTTTTCTTTGCAGTTAAACGCTATGGTTCAAACCTGAGTTAACCCAAATATTTCTGCCGACTTTATAATTGTACAGTTTTGTATATTAAACGTTTTTGAAGTTATTAATTTAAAAAGATCATTTAGTTTATTCATTTAGTAACTGATGTATAATAAACGCTATTTTCATTAAGAGTTGCTTTTTCAACTATTTTATTCAAATTGCCTATTGCAGTTCCCAACGATTATTTATTTTCAATAAATTCTGCATTGTGTTTAAATGGAAATTGTTTCAAAGATGAGTTGGGTGTCAAAAAGAAAACAATTCGCTGTAACGTTTGATGTGAGCAGTTTTAGTCAAGGGGTTTATATTGACGCAATATTTTATTGTTGTAAAAGATTTAAAAGGTTTAAATAAAACATTTTTCCAAAAAAAATCATGTTTTCTTCTTGTGGCCTTCATGTGCTGTGTGTGAAGTGGAGCATTTAAAGAAGCACATCTTGGGTGAGCAAGGCATTTGCTTTGCTTCCAGTTAGAAACCTTTAGTGTTTGTATTGATTCTGGTTACTATTCCTTTGACGTTTGCCCTTTGGTTCAGAAATATACTCTCACACATAATACCTATTTGTGCACTCATATTCATGTGCTAAAGCAAAATGTACTCCTCAAGGGTGGGAAGACTTGCTGGGAAGAATACTGGCAAGCCAGGTCCAAGAGTATTTCCTTAGTGTTCTCTGAGAGCATAATGTCTTTGTCAACCAGTGTTTTCTACTCAGATCCCCATTCTGAAATTATACCCAAACCTTCCCTAGACTTGTACGTTTCTTATATTCCCTTATCCCTCTTCTTTCTCCCCACTCCTGACAAGCCCTTCTAGTAAGGGACCTGGATATGTTTTTCATGTAAGTGTTAGTGTTCATCTTAAGGTGCTCCCTGGGTCCAGAAACCTCAAACAAATTGTGTGTTTCAATCCCTATCTATCTGGTTTGTAAGAAGAAAAAAACAAACAAACAAAAATAGTAAGGATTATAAGAGAACTGTGAGAATTTTGATTTATTATACTCATCTTTCCACTCCCACATATAATTTTAAATATATTATTGATTTCATAAATCCTAACAAAATAAGGGACTGCTACCTGTAGTGGCAGCTAAAGGGTAGTGTGCCAACTATGAGACAATTCCACTTTAAGGACAAGCATGCTTTGTTCAAACTTTTTTTTTGATTGGTGTATTTGAAGAAATAAACAAAATACAATTTCTGGCAATAGGTACCCCCGTTCAACTCATACTCTGATATAGATATTCCTCTTAGACAAATCATAATTGTTTAATCACTTTATTTAAAAGGTAATTATTATGATATATGTCTTGACTTTTTCAGATTGCACGATTATTTATAGCTGTATAGTAAAACACAGAAATGTGACTGTTTTCTATGAAACATGCCACATGTGGTGTGTATATTCATGAATATATCCCCTTTATACAAAATATTGTTTTAAAAATCATTTTATCTATGTTCATGTGTGTGTGTTCATGTGTATGCCACATGTGTGTGCATGCTAATAAAGGCCAGAAGATGGTGTTTGATCCCCTGGAGTTAAAGGTAATTGTGAGTCACCAAACATGGGTTCAAGGAGGCAATCTGGAGTTCTCTAGAAGAGGTGGAAGCTCTTTTAACCACTGAGTCATCTCTTCAGCCCCATAATATTAATTTTATAGAGTTATATCTACAAGTACAAAATGTATACTAATAAACCAATTGGTTCTATTTTGATTCATAGAAACTATTTCTTATTCAACATCCTATAAAAGAATTAATAAAATATAAAGTTCATTTTCTTATTAAAAAACTGGATATAACTAACTTTAAGTGAATGTTGAACTCTATATTATGTCATATGGAGAAATTTTAGGAGGTAGTTATATGAATATATAGACATAGAAATTACATATATATATATATATATATATATATATATATATATATATATATATATATATATATATATATATATATATATATGGATTTCTTTATTGAATTTTGTCCTTCTAAAAAATAACCATAACAGTGGTCTTTTATGATGACCTTCTTATCAATCTCTCCAATGGGATTGATGCTTTTCAATAAGATTTTCCCTGTCTTTAGGTGGTTGCTTTTCTAGATTCCCACCAAGGCCTTTGCAGAAAGAGCTTTTGCCTTAGTTTCTTCAGGCTTTCACAATTGTAGCTCTTTCTTAGGAAGAACTAATGGATATAAAGGAGCAGTAACAGTTAATTATATCTAACATTATAAAGACAAAATTTTTATCTCCAATAATATGTTAGAATAATAAAACATTTAGAAATTATAAGGGGAACTAAGGTGAGACTAGACTGTGCAGGTGTCACACGTGTAAATAAAGATTAAGTAACTTCAACATATCTACACATACATACAGAGACTAATTGTCTATATACTTCTGCAGAAATAACAAAAGGGAAAAACTACTACATTTTATAAATTATTTCTCTATCAACAAAAAGAGGAAAAATACTATCCATGGTTATTAGTAGTTTATCTTTAAAAAGAACCAGATTGCGACAGTTATTGCCTAAATTAGTACATGAGCAATATTTGTCTTTAATAAAATCAAGCACTGTTCCTTGAAAATATTTAACATTCAAGATTTTTCCTTGCTCTTTTGCTAGTCTGCCATTGTTGCTTTAATTGTTTGTAGTGCTTAGTGCTACAAGTTGAACATATGTTTCTGTTCCTAAAATATCTTTTGTATGAAGAAGAGATGAGACCAAGGAGGAGAACAAGAATGTAAAAAATAACAAGAGGTTGAAAGTAGTTTGAAAAAGAGAAAAGTGTATTTCTTCCACTTCTCAGATCTTTTAAAAGACACATATGGAACCTCCAAGTTGTGGAAATCATTCCATGACTTGGTGGTTAAAATCCAAACATGTGTGACTTTCAAAAACCCAAAAGTCCCTTAAGAAGAAAAAGCAACACTGTAGAAATCATTGATATCATTCACACTTATGTATTCTGTAAAATAAAAGTAGAATATTCTTTAGTCATGTTCCAGACAGTATTTTAATGTAGTAACCCTCCAACTTACTCACTTACAGATGTTAATTTTTATAGTATTAACAGAAATGAGTACACAATATATTGAAATTCAATTAAGGCTTTTACAGATAAAATGAGATGAAGACGCCTTTTTAAAAGAGCATTGATGGGGAAAGAAGCATGAATGGAAGAAGATTTTGAAATTTATGTTTTAAACTTACATTTAAAAGAACATAGCCCCAAAATCCAAATCCAGTTAACTTCTGCCGCCTCTGAGACATGAGGAAGAATAACATCTATGAACCAAAAATACTTCTGTAAATAAAATGCAGAAAATTAAATCCCATGTGTATTGAAATGGGGTGACATTTGTTCACCATCATTTCTTTCATTGATACAAGCATAGAATTTACACCTATTTACACACTACATAAGTAATTAGTTTGAATATTGTTTTCTTTTTACAAGATTACTTGTTTACCAAGAAAGTTGATTCATTCAACTATAGATAAAACCTTATTAGAACATATTTTCACCTTCTAAAGTAAGAAATTGATTAGCTTATTTTGAGGTGAACTAAACAAAATTTAACATGTTTATAGACACATACCCCAAACCATAAATACCGACATCTCTTATATTCAAACCCTTCTCTATAAACCAATAAACACAACACAGGCTGTCCTCAAAGAGAAGGACACTGATAAAATCATTAGATATGAGTTTTCATTTTTCTAGATGCACAAGGTGTGGCTCCATTACTCCTGTATAGGTAACTGAAATGAGGGAAAAAAGACTTCAGTTCATAAAAACATTGCTAAGTCTATAAAATATCAAAAACCTAGTTTCACTGATCCTCCCTTTAATCCAACACACACACACACACACACACACACACACACACACACACACACACACTGATTTACCACCTTGTTTTGTTATATTGTTAGCAATGAATATGATTTCAGCCATTCCTGGAAATAACTTGATCATAAAACATTTTAATATTATTTCCCATTTAGATTAGCTATTTTCCTATATTATAAAACCACTAAATATGGCTGATTCTCATATTTATGTAGTCCTTCCTCTTTCTACCTTTCACCAGCATAGAAATAGTTTTTTAATGTAAATTTGTAAGGCCTCAGTGAGAGGGTATGCACTTGGTCCTGTGAAAGCTTGATGACCACAGAGAAGGAGGATGCTAGAGGGGAGAGGTAGGAGTAGGTGGGTGGGTTGGGGAGCACCCTCTTAAATATGAAGGGGAGGGGGATGTGGTGTTGGGCTCATGGAGGGAGGACAAGGAAAGGGGACAACATTTGAAATGTAAACAAATGAAATAATTAATAAAAAAGATACATATTAGTATGCTCCCAAAACGTTAAAAGTAAATTCATTGTACACAATTTATTTTGATAAAAGTTTTCACTCTTATACTGCCTCAAGATTAGTGCATATAACACTAGACTCTAGGAAAGATTAGTGATTTACATAATATTATTAAAGCTTAGAAATTAGATTTATTATAACCAGATATGATAGTTTATTAGGCTTCAAGTAATATATAATTACAAGCCACATAAAGAACTGTGTTTGGTGGAACTGTTGCAAAGAATAATACTAATTTTCTTAATGTTTTATCACTTTCAGACTACTTATCATGGTGTTGATAGTAACCATAGCTAAGTAGTATTAATTTTGGTTACAAATCTATTGCCCCAAAGCATATGAACTCATATAGAAATTATCAGAACCAAAGGTACCATTGTATTCCATAGGTGGTATAAAAAGTGAAGGGAAAACTCATATTTGTGAGATGTGTTAGTAGGGCCTCTGAAGAACAGTACACAGTAGTCATTGTTAAAGGGTAAGCTTTAAAGTGCTCTGTTCACCTATGAACAGCAAGCAATTCTCTACAAACTCCACCCTTCCATCACAAAAACAAAAACAAACAAAGAAGCTGAGTGTTATAATCTGAAAGTTTAAATTCTGAGTCTCTGATTGAGTTGAGAATGCTTGAAATTATAAATAAACTTACTTTAATCCCCTACATTTCACTTGCTATTCCAAGGGAAATATCCCAAATTCCTCCAAGTTTTACATAAAAAGTGAAACTAGTTTTTGTTTTGTTTTGTATTTTAAAAGTAGCTCTTTTATGTCTCCTGAGTCCTCTTCCTACCACTAGCCATGGATGACTAGGCAGTGTTTACAGATGTACCCACTAGCTTTCCAAGGGCAGGGCTGCAAGACAAAGAGCCTGTTTTCCACCCAGAGAACTCCAGCCTTTTGCCTGAAGTGGATGTTCAAGCCTTGTAATATGTTTTACCAATTAATATGCTGCTTCTGCACGACATAGATTGAAGTCTTCTGTTGAGCCAGAAAACTCCTTTTATTTTCATCAATGGATTAAAAATTTACTGGAATAATTGCATATTTTTTAAAATGCTAAACTTAAAATTATTTTTTCCACTATCATATTTAAGGTTTACTTAGAGAATGCTGTAAAACAATTAAAATAAAAACAGTAGTACCCTTTCAACTTTCTAGTATAATTTTCCTCTGTAGGCAACCTTAAGAACTTAGGACAGGGTGCCCACACTATGCTTTTCAATGGCCAACATGCAAATCACACCAAAATGATCACTTCGGGCCACAGAAAATGACCACACACAATCTGTGCAAGAAGCTCATTAGTATCAATAGACACCTTATGCACAATTGAAGGGCACTCTATGCTATGGGTTTCATTCATTATTGTGAGAGAGTATCGAAGTATCAAAAAAGTATCAAAGCTCACAGTATAATCCCACAAATTAAACTCCTGTGACATAGGTGAAGAAAGCAAATGAAAAGCATTCATGCACATATAATAAATATTGGTTAAATTTGTCTTTAAGCTTTTAGAAGAAAAACACACATAATTTGGTTATAGAAAACACAGGGCCCCCAATGGAGGAGCTAGAGAAAGTACCCAAGGAGCTGAAGGGGTCTGCAACCCTATAGGTTGAACAACAATATGAACTAACCAGTACCCCCAGAGCTTGTGTCTCTAGCTGTATATGTAGCAGAGGATGGCCTAGTCGGCCATCATTGGGAAGAGAGGCCCCTTGGTCTTGCAAACTTTATA
>NC_034613.1:95898448-95906196 GCF_900095145.1 Mus pahari
AGAGAGAGAGAGAGAGAGAGAGAGAGAGAGAGAGAGAGAGAGAGAGAGAGAGAACAGCACAAATTATATACTCACCCTTTACATTTTTTTAAAAGAAAAAAAAACAGTCTTATTTTTTTTGTTTGTTTTATTTTTGTTGTTGTTGTTGGTTTTTTTTGTTTGTTTGTTTTTGTTTTTGTTTTTTTGATTTTTCGAGACAAGGTTTCTCTGTATAGCCCTGGCTGTCCTGGAACTCACTTTGTAGACCAGGCTGGCTTCAAACACAGAAATCCGCCTTAAAAAAATAGTCTTAAGCTGGGACAATACAAACATTCCAGTGACTTTTCCAGCCACCATCATTACCATACAAATTAATAGGTCTGCATTCTGAAAGTTGCTCAAATGGCTGTGGTGTGGCTAGGTAGGCTATGCTTTAAAGGCATTACCATAAAATAGAGATTCAGTACAGAGACCATTGCTAGTTTAATACAGAGTATTTTAACTCATTTGACAATGAAGAATGTGATAGAAATGATGACTCCTCTGTGGAGAGAAGAGTGCAGATGATCTTGTCCTTGATTTCTGATAGTATGCAAGTGTTTATTTCTTCAAAGACACATAAAAATTCAAAATAAAGCTGGGTACTTACTGTAAAATATCTGTTGCTTTAAATGCTTTAGACCTGCCCTGACCTTGTTCCGTGCCTCTGGCTGTCGGATTGTGCAGCACCCACTCAAAGCTCAGTAGCAAATTAAGAAGTGACAAGAGGGGTGCAGGATAAATAATAGCTAAAAGCTGTTCTCTACCTTTCCACACATAAATAGATAAATTCCAAAGTCCAGTTTTAGCTGAATAAATATTCATTTTATATACAAGTTTGTATAATAAAAATAGAAAAACCATTCAATTTAATAAACATTTATTGAGTGGATCCTATGAACATGGCATTATTGAATAAAGAAATAAAGAAAGGGCATTGCATTAAAAGAAAACAATACCTGGGGTAAAAGAAAAAGAAAATGGAAATATACACAATTAACACTTAATTAAAAGGGTATGTAGTTTTGTCAATGTGTGTGATAACTCTGTACTGTTATTGCTGGATTATGATACACATTCATAAGGACAGCATTTCTCATTTCTTTGTGCTGTTTTAATAATACTGTATCTCTATTTTTTGACTTTATTTTTGTAATTGTTATTGAACTAGACACTAAGTTGTTAATTGCAAGTTCTAACTGATGTTCACCTCTGATCAGTCTGAATTTTTTCCCTGTAGTAAAGTTTAAAGAGAATAAAATCTAAGAATAAATGCAATACTTGTTGGGAAAGGCCCTTCCTATGCCTCCTCTCTCAATTTGCATAAATGACAGCTAACCTAAGCAAATGGAAATGCTTCCCTTCCCTGTTTTCAGCTACTGCTGAATTAGAAGATTAGTCTGTCAAACACTTCTGGAACTACTAACTCCTGCTTGAGTTAAGGAGGGAAAGCCTCACCAGCAGGTGCTGGAAATCAAATTCCAAAACAAGGAGATTCTGTGATGCCTCCACTCATAGCATGTGTTTCATTGCATGAGATTTATGACTTAGTAAAAGCACCAGGCAAACGCAAGCATGAAAAATACATTTGCAGCCCAGAAATTCCTGTTAGAAATTTTAAGGACTTAAACAAAACAAAACAAAACAAACAAAACAAAACAAAACAAAACAAAAAACCAAGAGAGGGAAAACAAAACCTCAAAAATACTGGGAGGAGCTTATTGTGTACAAAATTTTCTCAGCTAAAACCCTGGCTTCACTGAAAATTTTCTGTAGTGTCTTTTTGTGGACTGGTAATGTATTAACTCATTCTGTGAATTCAGCAACTTGTGGGGAAGTGGTGTTGATATTTGCAATGTGACTATTTAGTTGACAATGTTAGAATGATTTCTCAGAGCTTGAAGAAACGTAAGTTTCTAACAGAAACTCATTAGTATGCATTCATTTTTCTTTCCCTACTTTTTGAAATGCATGCAACAAAGCAAGGCTTGCAGCACTATTTTAAAATTTCCAATTATTTTTGGGAAAATATGCTCAGTGTTAAATAAGTTCCCTAACACTGATAAAAGAAATAATCAGCAGAATTAAAAAAAAAAAAAAAAAAACAAAACACCCTCAATTGTCCTGCATTTGCACTCTTAAGTTAACAACAGACCTTAATGAGATGCAAAGGCATGCTTGTCTTAGAGCAAATAGCTAGCAACACAGTGGACATTGTCATGAGCATGATGCCTCCCTAGCTAAGATTTCAGGGGCAGACTTGCCACTGTCACCTTTATGCTTTTCATGTAACAGAGATGAAATGAGGAACTTGGGTATAGTCACAACCATGCAATAGTGGTTCCTATGCCAATGAGATCTTAGTTGAATGAATAATTCATTTGGGTCTTGCCAGGAGTCATCTTATGTGACAGTTAAGATAGAATAGTCAGTAAAGTGCATCCATTGCAAGCATGGTGACCTGAGTTTCATCCCTAGAACCCATGCAAACAGAGCTGGCCTTGGTGGCTGCATGTGCTTCTAATAGCATTGCTTTTGACCACAGATGGAGGAATTTCTGGTGTTTTCTGGATTTTCATCCTAGCCTACTTGGCAAGTTTCAATCCTGTGAGGGTGACTTCTGAGGAACAACATTCATGATTGTCCTCTGGCCTCCACGCACATGCCACACACACAATCTCAGTTGGGTTTATGCTACAATGTGGGTTGTTTTAAATGTTCTCCATCTCTCTCTCTGTGTCTCTCCCTGTGTGCTCTCTCTCTCTCTCTCTCTCTCTCTCTCTCTCTCTCTCTCTCTCTCTCTCTCTCTCTCTCTCTCTCTCTCTCTCTCTCTCTCTCAATCTTGATGACAACTATATTACTTTAAAAAGAAAAAGCCCCAGGAATAACAAGTTGCAAATCTCTGCAGATGGACAAGAAAATGAAAAGACACTTGCTGCTTGACTATTTATAGTTATCTCCAAAAGATTTGTAGCTAAAAAATATTAGGGTATATTCTTGTTTTGCTTGTTTTCTTGATTATTGTGGTAGAATATCACTATGTAGCTTTGAATTACAGATCCTCCTGCTTCTGCATCAGAGTCGTGGAATTACAGACATGTACTACCATCTTCATCTAAGACATCACTTTAACAACTTTAAATGTTGCCTCAATTATTTTCCCATCATTGCATATCATTCATCAATTTTCATTACTCTGTCAATGCATTTTCCATAATATTCCAAGGTTGCAGTTTAATGAGCTATGTGGCATTGAAATTCTTTAACTTTGATGCTCCAACTTCTTCATCTGTACAATGTGAATGCTAATTGCATTTATATAATAAAGTGAAGATTAAAAATATAAACCGTGCAAAACCAAAATTATGTATAGTTAAGGTTTTATGGAACTAAGTCTTACTGCTCTGTTTATGTATTATCCTTTTCTATATTATGCACTATAAGGAAAGGTGTGAGTTTGCTGAAATGTGTGTAAGTAGGACAGAGGATTTCTGTTTTCACATTGACTATTTGCTTCCCATCATTTCCTGCCACCAACACCTATGACAATCGTCATTTATATATGCAACATGTTCAATAAATTTTTCTCAGCATTATGTATAACTCTACAGACATTGACTGTAATACCAGAGATTCAGACAGTTATGATCTTGACAACCTAGAATCCATTCTTATTTATTTTAACAAGGCAAGTAAGTGACACTTTGCAACATCAACTACCATAGTAATGCATTTTTCCCAGCCCACCTAACAACACAGTGAAAAGCAAGAGTATCTCATTATACCAAGGTTGAAAACTGCTGGAGTATAGGAATTTCCAAGTATTTTTCAATCTAAAATATGAACATTAAACACTGATATCCTTTATATTTAACAACCATAACCACAATTGTGTCTCCCACTAAAGGAAATAATTCAAAAGTAGCTCCATTATAGAAATATGTGAAGTCCTACAAAAAGGTTATACATCATTTCTCCTGTGTTCACTGTCACTTAGAAAAAGCAGACTCACATTAGCATATTTCCTTGCCCATTCTAAACGAAAATCCAGGGTGGGTTCTATGAAATTATGAAACCTTATATATTCTAGGTGAAAGAATAAGCAACTGTACAACTTTGACCTTTTCAAAGCTTATGCAGTGTGATTCACTATCCATCTCTATTCCTCCTGTTTACAGTCTTAGTAACCTGTAGAGATAAAGTAGCATGGGCAACCAATCAAAGTGCAGAATATTGAAAAGGTTAAAGTCTATGTTTATGAGTCTATTAAATGTTTATAGTCTTTCACAGACTGCACTGGGCCTTCACACTATTGTACGTTATTCCTGTAATAAACATTACCACAAGAGAAAAGTAAGAAAAACAATTCCTTTCTCAAAACAAAATGTGTAATGAGAATACAGAACAGTATAGTATACGTCAATTTGTTCCCGTAACAGTAACTACAAGAAAAATGAAAAATAATGCCAACCTAAACTACTCATAGTGAAAACAAGGATTATTCAGGGGTTGTAAGAAACTCAGTTTAAAGGCTCTGGCCCTTAGAGTGACGATTACATTTTATTCTTTGGAGAAAAGTAAAGACATTCTCAGTGTGGGTCCTTGCAAAACCATGAAAATCTCACTCCTTTCTAACCTTTCTACACAAAGACTGGTAATTAGCATGAGTGTATGTGCAATCATTTATATGTTTGTTTTATTCTTAGGTACGAATTGTTACTTTCCTGAATAATGTTTTAAAGTATCTAGACCTTTATAGAATACTTATATACTATATGAAAAAATAGTTTGTTTGAGCATTAGTTCAGATATCAGGCCTTATAAACATAGTACAAATCAACTTCTATATATAATATACATGCAAATTAGTTATAGTTAGAATTTCTTCTTCACAGAAAGTTCAAGTATGTAAGAATAAATTCCAACAACTGATAGATGTTAGCTTTAGTCTAAGTTAAGATATGTTAATCATTTTCTTTTGTTTAAAAATGATCTTAGTAAGATTTCCAAATTATAGAAAAGAGCAAACATCAAACACTTGTTACAAATAATATTTCTTTCAGCAGTAAGACATTATGAGATGTTTTTAGATTTTTAAAACCATTATAACATTATACTAATGAAAACTACAGTAGCAGCTTAACAGCATCTACATTTAAAGTTGCATCATTTTTAATTGTTAAAGTTCATTTTTCCATTCTGTAGCCTGCCACTTTCTCTGAATAATGGTGTTCTTTGCCATACAAAAGATTTTCAGTTTCATGAAGTCCTATTTATTAATTATTTGCCTTAATGTTATGGGTGTGCTGTATGTGTCCTGTTCAGGAACTCTTCCTATGCTGATGAGTTCAAAACTATTAGCTACTTTTTCTTCTATCACATTCAGGTTTCTAGTCTTATATTTAGTTCTTTGACCCATTTTGGAGTTGTGTTTGTGCAGGATTATAACTACAGATAAATTTAAATTTAAATATAGTCCCACAGTTTAACCTGTATAATTAGTTGAAGATATTATCTTATTCCAGTGTGTGTATTTTTGCTAATATGTCATAAATCAGGTGTCTGTCCGTGTGTAGACTTGTGCTCGTTCTTTAATTTGATTCCATTGATCAATGAATCTGCTTTTATGCTAATATTCTACTTTGTTTATTGCTGTACCTCTTTTGTACAACTTGAAATCAGGAATAGTAATATTTTCAACCATTCTTTAATTATTCAATATTGGTTTTGCTGTACTGGCTTTTTGTTTGGATATGAAGCTGTAATTTTTTTCCATTTCTTGGAGAAATTGTGTTAGAATTTTGATGGAGATTAGATTGAAGAGACCCCACGACAATATCTAAACATCTCAGACTTACCAAAACTATTGGTTACTCTCCATAAATGGATGGCAAGGTCCTATTGTTGAAGAGGTCATTACAAATCCTGTTGTATTGCTGAAGAAGCCATTTACATATCCTGATGAACACAAACAAGTTGAGCTGGTGCCTAACTAGTGCCCTTGCCTCACCTGACACTAGAAGATACTCTTAATGCTCCCAGAGGAGAATAGTAACCACCAAGTCAACTACATAAACCCTATGACTAGTGCATGTCATGCTGGTTCAATAGTGGCAGAAATGTTCTGAGACTAATAAGCCACTAGAGATTATAATGAAGGCCCACTCTATGAGATGGAACAGATGCCTGACACTGCTGAGGTAGTCAAGAACCTGAAACTAGATGGAATATGAACCTGGAGGGAACCCAAATACTATTGTTCTGTTAAGGAACATGGCAGGGAAATTATAACCCATGACATTCTACTATCCATGCCTCACTCTGCCATTATCAGAGAAGCTTTTCCTTGCAGTAGAAGGGAGCTAACACAGAAACTCACAACCAGACAATGGGTAGAGAGTAAGAGATTTTGTAACACTTAGTCCTAAATGGGAAGATTTTTTTTTTTATCAAATCCCTCCCCCAGGGCCCAGAGACTTATGTGAAAGAAGAGGCAGAAAGGTTAAAAGAGCCAGGAAATAGAAGCAATATAGTCCAAATAGAACTGGCATGAACAACACATGAATTCACAGAGACTATGGCAGCATGCATTGGGGTCCCTGTGCTGAGGCCACAACACGAATATGAGTTACCATTCTGACTGAGAAACTAACTCCAATTGACAGCTGCTTATAAAGAAAAAATATACTTGTTTTCTGATGGAGTTTCCCTTGGTATATTAACGACAGTAAAGGTGTGCCAGGAAAAGACTGTCAATACAAAAAATGAACCCAATAATATTTTTGTAGACTTTTTGCCTCATGCTGGTTTTTTGGGGGAATTTTTAACCAACTAGAATTTTGTATATACATATACATATACAACTAGAATATGTACACACACACACACACACACACACACACACACACACATATTGGTTTTTCGAGACAGGGCTTCTCTGTGTAGCCCTGGCTGTCCTGGAACTCACTTTGTAGACCAGGCTGGCCTTGAACTCAGAAATCCGCCTGCCTCTGCCTCTGAAGTGCTGGGATTAAAGGCATGCGCCACCACTTCCTGACTTTGTTTGTATATTATGGTTTCTGATTTTCTGTTTTTATGTTTTTTTCACACTGTGTGTGTGTTTCTTGATTTATTTGTTGTTTTGTTCATAATTTTTTGTTAGAGAAAGTGAGGGGGAGGGAGAGGAAGAGAGAATGCCAGTATTTAGGTGGGGGTAAGGTTGGGAGGATCTAGAATAAATTGTGATAGGAGAAACTGTAATCTCAAAATATATAATTTTTATCAATGAAATATTTTAAAATATGAATAGTTTAAAATGTATTTTCTTTTTCTGTCTGTGTGTATGTTTGTGTTAGGAGCAGCTAAGCACACCACGGTACATAAGTGAAGATCTGCATTCAGCTTTCTAGAATTGGTTCTTGCCTTCCATCAATGTTCAGTGCATCAAACTCAGGGCTTATGCGGCAAGTACTTTTACCAGCTGAGCAATTTTGCTGGCTCTGGAATTTGGTCATTTAAAAACTCATATCTTTTATTCTCGTGTGTGTGTGTGTGTGTGTGTGTGTGTGTGTGTGTATTGTGCTAAGGCAGACATCCAGGGTCTTATGCTTGCTAGACTAGGCCTTTGCAACTAAGCTACCTTTCAACTGAGCTCTTCTTCTTCTTCTTCTTCTTCTTCTTCTTCTTCTTCTTCTTCTTCTTCTTCTTCTTCTTCTTCTTCTTCTTCTTCT
>NC_034613.1:95906291-95913116 GCF_900095145.1 Mus pahari
CTCCTCCTCCTCCTCTTCTTCCTCCTCCTCCTCCTCCTCCTCCAACTACCTCTTTCTTCTCTGCCTTCTTTAAGATTTATTTTATGTATAAGTGCTGTATCAGCATGTACACTTGTATGCCAGAAGTGGGCATCAGATACATGGTTTCAACCCACCATGTGGTTGCTGGGAATTGAGCTCAGGACCCCCTGGAAGAGCAAACAGTGCTCTTAAACACTCAGCCATCCCTCCAGCCCTCAGGTCTCTTTTTTAATTGTGGAAAAACTACAGTAACAAACATATAGCAATTTAAGACCCAATCACAATTTCATTCCAAAGGTAATATATTAAGCAGTTTTTATATGATATGCACCATAATTTTCTATTGTCAACAGTTTTCTCTGCAGACACTATAGTTGAACAGAAAGTAAAGATGAGTTGGTGAGTATATTAAGGATCAAAATTTAATACTGAAACCTTTTCTATAATTTTTCAAGACTATCATTTCATTCTAATGGAATAATGATCTATCTAATGAATTTTTAAATAGCAATATTTTCATACTCATATGAAAATGTGTCTCTACATTCTTTTCAGAAATACCTGACAATAGTAAATTCATTCTTGGGCTTTTTTATAGTTAATCTTGTTTGTCCAAGTCCTACAATTACATACCAAGGTCTATCACTTAAAACCATCATCTCCCTTGCTTCTTCAATTGAGAGACATAGCCATTCATTGGATCTGTTCATTGTTAGGTCACTTATCTGTTTAGTACCACTTTAAAAGAGGAATGTTTATATATTTCTGATCTTGACTCACAAGCCCACTGCTCTCATTAAAAGTAATCTTCCCATTATTTCTATTACTCAACTTTTAATATCAAATGTTTATAAGAGGGGTAAAACTTCAATGAAATTACATGTATTTCTGATATAACTAAGGACAATAGCTCATTTATTACATATCATTGTTCTTTGTATTTTATATATTAATTCATCTAATCCCCCAAATAGTCCTAATATCTGTTAGCATCATGTTTATGTTGCCATAGAGGAAAGTTAGGTTGTCCATACAGATGAAATCTGTGTAAACTCTTAAGGTAATGAATGAAGGCTGAGGTGAGCATTAATTGTTGCTATCTGCCTCTATGTTCCTAATTACTCTACTACACTAACTCCCTACACCATTTATAGATATTTAGTTCACTTTAATTTGTATAGAATTTTTGGTCTTGTACAAATTTCTCTTTAACTGCTATATTTTTCATGTGTGTATGTGTCCCATAAAAGGGTCGCCTAAGAGTCCACTAAGCAGAAATAAAGTGAGTCAAAAAATTTAAAGTGCTGATACTTTTTACCTCTGGTGATAAGCAAATATAATATTTGATATTTCTCACAGCCTTTTTCATATTATCAATTTTAACAATTCTCAAGATTCTATTTAGATATATTAAATTGGAAATAATAACTATTGCAAATTTTATTTAACAAATTTTGTCTTTCTAGTATAAATAATAATAAACTACATAAAGGCTTTTTATATTTCTTTTTACAGAGGTAGTTTTGTCTTATGATCAACTCAGAAAATCATGCTTTTATTCTTTCTCCTAAAATATCTATTCCCTATCAGACTTCAATAAATAGGTCACTATATTAGCTGTTCTTATTTTCCCCAGAATCCAGAAACAACTTTGACATTATAAAGGTACTCAGTTTGTTGAAAGGATAAAGAAGAATTACTAGTAATTATCACCTGCTAAGTATTATGTACTGTACAACATACTTTACTTATATAGAATCACCTCAAAATTTAAATAGGAACACCATTATCTTCATTCTAAAAAAAAGTTAAGTTTCAGAGAACTAAAGAAATTTGTGAAAATCATTAATTAGCAAAATAACAACCAAAATTTGTTATATTTCACATTCTAAGGGATTTTTAAAATAACCTTATTTTTGGAAGGATTGATGAATAGCTAAATGATCATGTGTCCCCATCCCATTCTCTATAAGTGAAGGCTTGGATCTAGTTTTGTTTTTCCTTAGTCCTGAGTTCCAAATTCTTAACTTTGCAAAACAAGAAAGACAAAAGTAAAAAGAAAAGATGCATCAACAAAGAAAACAAATGGTAAAGGGAATCACATGTTATATATATATGCAATATATTTACATGCAATATATACTTGCAATATATTTGCATAGACAAATACATTGTTTATCTCTATTACAGAAGTATGACTCCCACAGTTTGTATATGTCTTTCATTCAGTGTAGTATTGCCTACTACAGAGTCCGAATTGTATGACAATGTAGCCCCTAATAACCAGAAGATTTAGGAGAACTGCTAGCCATTATAGGTTTATTGTCATACTAATTGAGATTTTTGGATTAAACCAATGATGGGGCAAATAGCAAAATACTTTTGGTTCTGACATTTGAAAATTAAATTTTAAAGAAGCCTATGGATTCTCAAGTGGGGGGGGTTCCTGTCCTAGACTTGATATTTTAATTATTTTCATCCCTTCTAAATGACAGACCAAATACTGTCTATTCAATGTCAAGAACTGTAAAATAAGAACTTTTTATTCTCCTTCACACTCCAAATATAGTTTTGTAAAAATTATAAACCCTGGAGCAATAAACAACATTAGAAAATGTTCCAATAAAAGTAAATGTTATATGGAGAAGTGAATCTAGATCCATCTTTCCCTGTATGGTAAAATCTGGGGCTTCTGAATGCTGTTTTATTGAGTTTAGTTAAAAAAATAAACAACTGTGGGTAAGTTTGGGCAATGGATGACCCAGAAACTATTCAAGAAAGGGCACAGAAAACTGTTCATTCAGAACACAATCTTAGTCTAGAGATCAGCTATATGGCACCCTCAATTTGTTCCCCAACACTGAGAAAGAAAGGAAAGGTAAAACACTCATTTGTTGTATTCCATTGTAAATCTATTTTGTAAAAAGCCAGTTTCTAACACACTACCTCTAATTATTGGCTTTGTTTCATATTTACAAGCTGTATCTTAGCAGACTCTAGAGTATTTTTGAGGGCAGAAACATTCTATTTCATCTTGATATTGGCAAACCATATGGCAAAATGATTACTGCACAATAGTTATAAATAAATACCTACATATATAAGTATGTGCATAAATAAATGTTTGTTGATGTCTGATCACGATTGTTGCCTCTTTTATTAAATGATAAATACACAGTATGTATGTCACCCTAAGACTCAACATGTTAAAGAGGTCTTCCTGTTTTAGGGTGTACATTTTTGATTCTGCAATTGGCTCCTGGTGTGCATAATTAGCCACTTGCCAACATAATTGGCCACTTGCCTTTTTTAGGATATTCAGTGGCAAAGTGCAGGTGCACTGTGGGGACCCATAACTAGTTGCAGCTGAAAAATAAATGCAAAAAAAGAAACCTAATTGTGATTCCTTGACAATTTGGCTCTAATGTTCTAACCCCCACAGCTATCAATCTTGTTAATTTTTTTTCCCTTAGATCCATTGTCAGGAATTTGGTGGGATTTGGAAAAGACAATTTGTTCTAAAATACAATTCTTGTCCTTAAGTGAAGCAGTAAGGTTGGAAGGAAATATCTTAGAGCCAATTTCTGCAGAAGTGTTATTGAGAATTTGTAAAATTCAAAATAGACTTCAGAAAAGTCTGAATTTTTCTACTCCCTTTCATTTCCTATCTGAGTGAGTTGTTATTTTGTATATTATTAGTGAAGAATGTACTAGGTAAACAGTACAGAAGGGAATCTTTAAAAGGACATCTAAAGCACATGGAATTTTTCACATGGTTGAGAATTAGCAAATAAGCTATTGAGGTATTTCTCTAAATCAAAATAAAAACAATTTTTTCAATGTAAAAAACGAAAAATCCTGTCAGCCTACACCAACCACTACTCTCTGGAAAATTCTGCACTTGGGCTCAATAGTCAACTACTAAGGCCTTACTTGATGTATTAATTGACAATTGTTGCACTGATGCTTTGTAATAAACAAGTCATCCTTCAAGGTCAGTGAATTGAAACATAATTTATACCTCTCTTTTATAGATCTCTGAATCATTTGCTCAGCCTCTGACCAATATTTTTTCACTGATTGAACTTGAATATATCATGAATATGATTTATATATGTTTTTAACATTCCCGCTTTTTTCTCAAACCAGTGGTATCAATATCCCAAGGTGGATCGAAGGAAGGCAAGAAGATAACCCAAATAACACCTCCACATTCTAAGCATAATATTCACTGAACATTTCCTAAGCTAAAGTAAGAGGAAAACTCCGATACACTACAAACACAATCTGATGATATTACAATGTACCTGGCAAAGTATTTGGCGATATAGGCTTATTAACAAGAAATGGAAAAAGGAGAACTAATAATCCAATGTATCATTGTTCTGTATACCAATGATGATTCTGATACATTGTAATGTTTCTGAACATCTCAGAAGATAATATCAAAGAATTGTTTAAAGAACTAATTATTTTCGTTTATAATAGGTTAAAAGCTGTTAGACAAGATAGAGAAGCAATTCTTCTATGAGAAGAAATTCTTGAAAAACATATCATCTCTAGAGGAAAGTGCATGTTTATCCAAAAGAGTTCCTTGCAGAAACTCTTGTTAGCAGAAAGAAGAGAGGGGACTGAGATAGTATGACCAAAGATAGGAGAGGCTTTATTTTTGTGTGGGATTTGTCTCCATTGCTGTTTAAGCTGCATTGGGTTCTACTTTTAAGAGAAAAGAAGGGAATCATTATCAATATTATTTTGTATCTGAAGCTTTCTTCTCAGGGTTCAACAATCTGTTTCAAAAAGGAAGAGAATCAGAGTGTTCTGAGAGAATTTACAGATATTGTAATTTCTACTAAACCAAAAACAGACAAAAATATTTACTCAAGTAACCCGGAAGTGTCACTTTCTCTTACTTTCCCAATTGCAAAATTAGGCTGGAGAAGGCTAGCACATATCATTTATTTAGTGCTTTCTGTGCACCTAAACAGGTAATATGGCCTTTCATAGGCCTTGAAGCCTGGGCTTCCTGTGATTTTCGCCTGTCAGTCAGCACCTCCTGGTGAAATATTAAATATCAGGACGACTCTGTGAACTGCTGTTGCCATCTAATGGCTTTTCCATAAAACTGTCCATAAAATTCACATCTATGACCTTTCTCATAACATTCTTTTCTTCACTTTCTTCCTGAAAAGGTAACAGCTACTGATTTATTCAGCTGTAAAATGCAGCATGATAATAGATTATCTGGATCTTTGAAAAGTGTTTCGGTTCCAATATCTCCCAAGAGATGACCCAGTGAAAAGAAAACTGAATGATTTCCTTGTCATTAACATTTCAGCACATTTCAATAATAATAATAACTTTATCTTATTGAATATATATTTAGTCCAAAAATTATGGTAGATAGATTACATGTATAATTGCATTTAAACAATGATTGCTTCTTCATTAATTTATAGTTATAGCTTGTTGGGGCACAAAATCAAACACAGAATTATAAAACCTGTAGCGCTGAACTCATTACTAAAATCCAAATTGTTAGATTATTTTCTTGAGGTTCAAATACTGCCAAAAATCAAGCAGGGTAATACCTATTACCTATTACCTATTACCTTTTACTTTTGATGAATCAAGTTTACTACCTTGAATTCTGCATTGCTTGATTTAATAAACATGAGAAATATAGACTTAACAGCTAATATTGCTAGTAATCTTATATTGAAAATTCAGTGCTGGTGTCAATAAAAGATTTTAAGATAAGCTCTGTGATCACATTAATTAAACAAGCTGTATTTTCTTTAGATTTTTAGTCAATGGCCACTTAAAATAAAGATGCTGGACACTTATGAAATATAACATTTCAATGCAATTTTATATATTAAGTTAATTCATCTTTATAAAATTTTATAAAATAAATGGTAGGACTATCTCAACTAATTCTATTTTATATTTTTGAGATAGAGGCACCAAAATTTTAACTATTTTACTCGAGGACACATCAAACAATGATAAAACTGAAAGAAGTTTGACCCAGAACCAAGAAAAGGATTCCATGAATTGAATCTATTGTACCCAGCAATCTTATTTGTGGCATCTAATAATGATAGTAGCATCTTTTATTTTGAAGGAATTTAATATATTTGGAGAGCTGTTTTATTCATCTATCCATTTTTTTTTGTTTTAAGATGATAATATAATTATGTCACTTCCCCCTCCCCTTTCCTTTCTCCCTACCCTTCCATATTCTCTACCTTGCTCTCTTTCAAACTCAAGGCCTCTTTTTTTAAAAATAATTGCTATATACATACTGCCAAATGAATAAGTACACTCCATCTGTATAATGTTCATGTATGTATGTTTCTATGACATTTGGCAATTCTTAATTGCCTGTAGTTCTTTGTGTAGGGTTGAGGCTTCCTGAGCCTTATTAGAATTTCACATTGTAATTTTTATTCTTGTCCTTATTTAGTTCATGCTTAGGCAATCATTTTGATAAGACATTATGAGTGTGGCTTCTGACATTCCTAGGAGATACAATCTGACAGCAAACTCTATGTTCCTCTGGCTCTGACAATCTCTTCCCTGTACCATTTTTACCATTGATGCTTGGAGTCTTAGGTGTGAAAAATATTTTGTAGATGTATCAACTGGGAGTTGACCACACAGCTATGTTTTTCTTCCTACCTTCCTTTCTTCTTTCTTTTCTTCCTCCCTCCCTCCCTCCCTCCCTCCCTCTTTCTTTCTTTCTTTCTTTCTTTCTTTCTTTCTTTCTTTCTTTCTTTCTTTCTTTCTTTCTTTCTTTCT
>NC_034613.1:95913146-95916857 GCF_900095145.1 Mus pahari
CTTCCTTCCTTCCTTCCTTCCTTCCTTCCTTCCTTCCTTCCTTCCTTCCTTCCTTCCTTCCTTTCTTTCTCTGCTTCTGGTTTTCCATAATGCTCTTCTGTTCTTCTGTTGCAAAGAGGTGTTTCCTTGGTGAGGCTGAGGACTAAACTTACCCTTGGTTATAATGACAAACATTTAGAACGTAGTTAAGGATTAAGGTTGTTTAGTAAATTGGTAACTGTATATTCTCCTCCAAGATTCATAAATTTATTATCTCTGTATAGTTGGCTGAAATCCCAGTATGAGATGATTTCCCTCTTGTTCAATTGATCTTAAGTCAACATAGAGAACTGTTGTTTACTGCCAAGTACGCATGCCACTATTGCATCCTTAGAGTCAACATAACACATTTATCATTATTGTGGTTCATAGGTGCCATAACTGGATAGGACTGTTGCCTGCTTCCCTTCTTTGTAAGCTTGCATGGTGCTTTATAATACCTTGAACACTAGTGCTTGAAGAGTAGGCTTTCAGTGTCAGTTCCAGCTCAGAGGACTCTGGGTCTTAGCTCTGAGGTACAAGCTATCTTCAGGAGTAAGGAATTACCTTCCACCTCTTAGAGGCAACCAAGGACAGTAACAGGAGTCTATATTTGGAGAATATCTTAGACAACCCTAAATAACAAGTCAAAAGAGAGGTTTTAATGCTTCCTATTTTGGATTTTCTTAGATGGTTTTTGGATCTTGGAGGGAGCATTGTCAGGTCACATGAGAAAGTAACATTACACACACACACACACACACACACACACACACGGTATTTTAGTTTGACAGTTAATAGTATGTTTCCTCCTGACTTTTAAGTTATCCTTACTGCTATTTTACCCTCCTCGCTCCTTCATCTGTATTCTTCTCCCACCTTCTTAATTAGCTCCCCACTGTGTTTTGCCCACATTACCTAAGAGATCCCTTGAATCCTGCTATTCCTTTTTTTTATTGCTTCTCCACCCAACCTCCTACCTTGGTTATGTCCCCTTTTTACTTTCTTGCTTTCTAGTTATTCTAGAATATGAATTCACATATGAAGATTTAGAGCTAAGAGCCTCATATAAGAAAGAACATACAGCATTTGTCTAGCTGACTCTGAGTTACCTCTCACAGTATGATATGTTTTAGTTACAACCATTTACTTGGAAGTTTCATGATTTTTTTTCAGCTGACAAGTATTACATAGTGTATGCTTATCAAATTTTCATTATTCACCATCATTAGTCAAATGAAGGACATTTAGGTCGTTTCTATGTTCTAGTTATTGTGAACAGCGTTGCAATGAACATAGCTGAGCAGGTATCAGTGGTATAGAATGTCAAGTTTTGGGGATATATGCCAAGGGGTGGTATAGCTTGATCATAGAGAATATTTATTTTATTTATTTTTATGAGATATCTTTTTCGTTTATATTTCAAATGCTATCCTTAAAGTCCCCTATACCCTCCCCCTACCCTGATACACAATGCACCCAGTCCCACTTCCTGGACATGCCATTCACCTGTACTGAGGTATATAATCTTCACAAGACCAAGGTCCTCTCCTTCCATTGATAGAGAACTAAGCCATCCTCTGCTACATATGCAACTAGAGACACAAACTCTGGTGAGTACTGGTTAGTTCATTTTGTTGTTCCTCCTATAGTGTTGCAGACACTTTTTAGTTCCTTGGATATTTTCTCTAGCTCCTTCACTGGGGGCCCTGTGAGCATCCACTTCTGTATTCGCCAGGCACTGGCATAACCTCACAAGAGATAGCTATATCAGGGTCCTGGGAGCAAATCTTTCTGGCATATGCAATTATGTCTGAGTTGTATGGTGGTTGTTTATGGGATGGATCGCCAAGTGGGGCAGTCTCTGGATGGTCTTTCCTTCCATCTCAGATCTGAACTTTGTCTCTGTAACTCCTTCCATGGGTATTTTGTTCCCCATTCTAAGAAGGAACAAAGTATCCACACTTTGGTCTTCCTTCTTCTTGAATTTCATGTGTTTTGCAAATTTAATCTTGGGTATTCTAAGTTTATGGAATAATATCCACTTATCGGTGAGTGCATATTATGTGTGTTCTTTTGTTTTTTTTCCAATTTTTATTAGGTATTTACTTCATTTACATTTTAAATGCTATCCCCAAAGTCCCCTATACCCTCACCGCCCATTCACCTACCCACACACTCACCCTTCTTGCCCTGGTGTTCCCCTGTACTGGGGCATTTAAAGTTTGCAAGAAACCAACGGGCCTCTCTTCCCAATGATGGCTGACTAGGCCATCTTCTGCTACATATGCAGCTAGAGACANGAGCTCNGGGGGTNCTGGTTAGTTCATATTGTTGTTNCACCTACAGGGTTGCAGNCCCCTTCAGCTCCTTGGGTACTTTCTCTAGCTCCTCCATTGGGGGCCCTGTGTTCCATCCAATAGCTGACTGTGAGCATCCGCTTCTGTGTTTGCCAGGCACTGGCATAGCCTCACAAGAGACAGCTATATCAGGGTACTTTCAGCAAAATCTTGCTGGCATATGCGATAGTGTCTGCGTCTGGTGGCTGATTATGGGATGGATACCTGGGTAGGGAAGTTTTTGGATGGATCATCCTTTCGTCTCAGGTCCAAACTTTGTCTCTGTAACCCCTTCCATGGGAGTTTTGTTCACAATTCTAAGAAGGGGTGAAGTCTCCACATTGTGGTCATCCTTCTTGAGTTTCATGTGTTTTACAAATTGTATCTTGTGTATTTTAGGTTTCAGGGCTAATAACCACTTATCAGTGAGTGCATATTATAGGAGTTCTTTTGTGATTGTGTTACCTCACTAAGGATGCCATCCATTTGCTGAGGAATTTCATAAATTCATTGTTTTTAATAGCTGAGTAGTATTCCATTGTGTAAATGTACCACATTTTCTGTATCCATTCCTCTGTTGAGGGATATCATGGTTCTTTCCAGCTTTTGGCTAATATAAATAAGGCTGCTATGAACATAGTGGAGCATGTGTTCTTATGACCAGTTGGAGCATCTTCTGGATATATGCCAGGAGAGGTATTGCTTGATCCTCCAGCAGTACTATGTTCAATTTTCTGAGGAATCGCCAGATTGATTTCCAGAGTGGTTTTACAAGCTTGCAGTCCCACCAATGGAGGAGTGTTCCTCTTTCTCCACATCCTCGCCAGCATCTGCTGTCACCTGAATTTTAGATCTTAGCCATTCTGACTGATGTGAGGTAGAATCTCAAGGTTGTTTTGATTTGCATTTCCCTAATGATTAAGGATGTTGAACACTTTTTGTGGTGTTTCTCAGCCATTTGATATTTCTCATTTGAGAATTCTTTGTTTAGTTCTGTGCCCCATTTTTTTAATGGGGTTATTTTGTTTTCTGGAGTCTGTCTTCTTGAGTTCTTTATATACATTGGATATTAGTCCCCTATCTGATTTAGGATTGTCAAAGCTACTTTCCCAATCTGTTAGTGGCCTTTTGTCTTATTGACAGTGTCTTTTGCCTTATAGAATCTTTGCAATTTTATGAGGTCCCATTTGTCAAATCTCGATCTTAGAGCACAAGCCTTTACAGTTCTATTCAGGAATTTTCCCCTGTGCCCATATCTTCCAGGCTTTTCCCCACTTTCTCCTCTATAAGTATCAGTGTCTCTGGTTTTATGTGGAGTTCCTTGATCCACTTAGACTTGACCTTAGTACAAGGA
>NC_034613.1:95916868-95918129 GCF_900095145.1 Mus pahari
AGGTGCTTCTCAGCCATTCAGTATTCCTCAATTGAGAATTCTTTGTATGGCTCTGTACCCCATTTTTAATAGTTTTATTTATTTTTCTGGAGTCTAACTTCTTGAGTTCATTACATATATTGGATATTAGTCCACTATCTAATTTAGGATTGGTAAAGATCCTTTCCCAATATGTTGGTGGCCTTTTTGTCTTATTGACAGTGTCTTTTGCCTTAAAGAAGCTTTACAATTTTATGAGATCTCATTTGTAGATACTTGATCTTAGAGCACAAGCCATTGTTTTTCTGTTCATGAATTTTCCCCTATGCCCGTATCTTTGAGGGTTTCCCCACTTTCTTCTGTATTCCATTGATCTACCTGTCTGTCGCTGTACCAGTACCATACAGTTTTAATCACAGTTGCTCTGTAGTACAGCATGAAGTCAGGCATGGTGATTCTACCAGAGGTTCTTTTATGGTTGAGAATAGTTTTTGCTATCCTAGGTTTTTTGTTATTCCAGATGGATTGGCAAATAGCCCTGTCTAACTCTGTGAAGAATTTCCTTGGAATTTGATGAGGATTGCATTGAATCTGTAGATTGCTTTTGGGAAGATATTCATTTTTCTATATTAATCCTGCGAATCCATGAGCATGGGAGATCTTTCCATCTTCTAAGATCTTCTTTGATTTCTTTCTTCATAGACTCAAAGGTCTTATTATACATATCTTTCACTTCCTTAGTTAGAGTCACACCAAGGTATTTTTTTATATTTTGTGACTATTGTCAAGGGTGTTGTTTCCCTAATTTCTTTCTCAGCCTGTTTATCCTGTGTGTAGAGAAAGGCTACTGATTTGTTTGAGTTAATTTTATATCCAATTACTGAACTGAAAATGTTTGTCAGGTTTAGGAGTTCTCTGGTGAAATTTTTAGGGTCACTTATATATACTATCATGTCATGTGCAAATAGTGATATTTTGACTTCTTCCTTTCCAATATGAATCCCATGATCTTCTCTTGTTGTCAAATTGCTATGGCTAGGATTCTAGTTCTATACTGAATAGGTAGGGAGAAAGTGGGCAGCCTTGTCTAGTCCCTGATTTTAGTGGGATTACTTCAAGTTTCTCTCCATTTAGTTTGATGTTGGCTACTGGTTTTCTGTAGATTGCTTTTATTATGTTTAGTTATGGGCCTTGAATTCCTGATCTTTCCAAGACTTTTATCATGAAGGGGTGTTGGATTTTGTCAAATGCTTTCTCAGCATCTAACAAGATGATCATGTGG
>NC_034613.1:95918870-95924423 GCF_900095145.1 Mus pahari
GTTGATTTCAGCCCTAAGTTTGATTATTCTCTGCCTTCTACTCTTCTTGTGTGAATTTGCTTCCTTTTGTTATAGAGCTTTCACATGTGCTGTCAAGCTGCTAGTGTTTGCTCTCTCTAGTTTCTTTTTGGAGGCACTCAGAGCTATGAGTTTTTGTCTTAGTACTACTTTCATTGTGTTCCATAAGTTTTGGTTTGTTGTTGCACCATTGTCATTAAATTCTAAAAAGTCTATAATTTCTTTCTTATTTCTTCCTTGACAAAGTTATCATTGAGTGGAATGTTGTTCGGCTTCTACTCCAATGTTGGCTTTCTATTATTTATGCTGTTATTGAAGATAAGCCTTAGTCCCTGGTGATCTGATAGGATGCATGAGATAATTTCAATATTTTTGTATCTGTTGAGGCCTGTTCTCTGACCGATTATGTGGTCAATTTTGGAGAAGGAACCATGAGTTGCTGAGAAGAAGGTGTATCCTTTTGTTTTAGGATAAAATGTTCTGTAGATATCTGTTAAATCCATTTGTTTCATAACTTCTGTTAATTTCTGTTTCCAGGATCTGTTCATTGATGAGAGTAGGGTGTCAAAATCTCCCACTATTATTGTGTGAGGTACAATGTGTGCTTTGAGCTTTACTAAAGTTTCTTTAATGAATGTAGATGCCCTTGCATTTGGAGAATAGATACTCAGAATTGATAGTTCATCTTGGAAGATTTTACCTTTGATGAGTATGAAGTGCCCCTCCTTGTATTTTTTGTTAGCTTTGGGTTGGAAAGCGGTTTTATTCAATATTAGAATGGCTACTCCAGCTTCTTTCTTCAGACCATTTGTTTGAAAAATTGTTTTCCAGCCTTTTACTCTGAGGTAGTGTCTATCTTTTTCCCTGAGGTGGGTTTCCTGTATGCAACAAAATGTTGGGTCCTGTTTATATAGCCAGTCAGTTAGTCTATATCTTTTTTATTGGGGAATTGAGTCCATCAATGTTAAGAGATATTAAGGAAAAGTAATTGTTACTTCCTGTTATTTTTGTTGTTAGATTTGGGATTCTATTCTTTTGGCTATCTTCTTTTAGGTTTATTGAAAGATTACTTTCTTGCTTTTTTCTAGGGTGTCATTCCCCTCCTTGTGGTGGAGTTTTCCCTTTATTATCCTTTGAAGGGCTGGATTCTTGGAAAGGTATTGTGTGAATTTCGTTTTGTCATGGAATACTTTGGTTTCTACATCTATGGTAATTGAGAGTTTTGCTGGGTATAGTATCCTGGGCTGGCATTTGTTTTCTCTTAGGGTCTGTANAACATCTGTCCAGAATCTTCTGGCTTTCATAGTCTCTGGTGAGAAATCTGGTGTAATTCTAATAGGTCTGCCTTTATATGTTACTTGACCTTTTTCCCTTACTGCTTTTAATATTCTATCTGTCTTTAGTGTTGTTCTGGTTATTATGTGTAGAGAGGAATTTCTTTTATGGTTCAGTATATTGGGAGTTCTGTAGCCTTCTTGTATGTTCATGGGCATTTCTTTCGTTAGATTATGGAAGTTATCTTGCATAATTTTGTTGAAGATATTTACTAGCCCTTTAAGTTGAAAGTCTTCATTCTCATCTATACCCATTATCCTTTGGTTTGACCTTCCCATTGTTTCCTGGATTTTCTGGATGCTTTGAGTTATGATCTTTTTGCATTTTTCATTTTTTTGATTGCTGTGTACATGTTTTCTATGGAATCTTCTGCACCTGATATTCTCTCTTACATGTCTTGTGTTCTGTTGCTGATGGTTCCTGATTTCTTTCCTAGAATTTCTATCTCCAGAGTTGTCTCCCTTTGTGATTTCTTTATTGTTTCTACTTCCATTTTTAGGTATTGGATGGTTTTGTTTAATTCTTCCATCTATTTGGTCATGTTTTCCTGTAACTCTTTAATGGATTTTTGTGTTTCCTCTTTAATGGCTTCTAGCTATTTGCCTGTGTTTTCCTGTATTTCTTTAAGGGAGTTATTTATTTCCTTCCTAAAGTCCTCCATCATCATCATGAGAAGTGATTTTAGATTAATATCTTGCTTTTCTGGTGTGATGGTGTATCCAGGATGTGCTATGGTGAGAGAGTTTGGATCTAATGATGCTAAGTAATCTTGGTTTCTGTTGCTTCTGTTCTTATGCTTGCCTCCTGCCATCTGATTATCTCAAGTGCTTGCTGCTCTCAATATATCTGATTGAAGCCTGACCTTCCTATAATCATGGTTGATTCAGGACTCCTCAGATTCCAGCTCTTTCTGTGATCCTGTGATTCTGGGCTCCTGTGAACCTGAGATTCTGGGCATGTCAGAGTTCCTGGCAGTCAAGCTTCCTCTGAGACCCTGAAATCCTGATGTGACCAAGCTCTTGGTATCCTGGTGTCCTGCAATCCTAAGATCCTGGGTGTGTTACAACTCCTGGAAATGGTGCCTCTTCTGGGGACTGTAGGGCTGTCTGGTTGGTGTGTTTGAAACCAAGGTATACCAGCACTGATCAGAAGGAACCAGAGCCACTGGTCAGGCAGAGCTCCTGTGTCCTTGATCCTTCTGTCACAGGTCTGTCAAGATTGTTTTGGAACAGATGTTTTGTTCCCCTCACCAGTGACCCTAAAATCCTGGGAGTGCTAGGGTGCCTGCAGCGTGGAGAGTCCTCTGGGGACATTGGGACAGTCTGCAGAGTATTTGCCCAAGGTTGCCTGGAGCTGGCACCAACCAGAATGGACCTGTGCCCCTGGTCAGGTGGGTTTCCTGAGTCCCTGCTGCTGGCACAGACCAGTCATGATTGGTTTGAAACAGATGTTGTGTTCTACTCACTAGTGATCTTTAAATCCTGCACGTGCTAGGGCACCTGCAGTGTGGAGAATCCGCTGGGAACCTTGGGTGAGTAGATTTATTTTTAGCTGTTAGATTTTTTCACACTAATTTCTACAATGACTGCTCCAGTTTGCAATCCCTCCAACAATGAATGGTTATTTCCTTTTCCTTCATCCCCTAGAGCATTTGTTGGTGGTTGTTCCATTGATCTTTGTCATTCTAACTGGGATAATATGAAATATAGAAGTTGTTTTGATTTGTATTTCACCAACTTTTAGGGATGATAAATGGTTTCTTGAGATATTTTGTAGCCATTTCTTTCTATTTTTGAGAATTCTCTGTTCAGGATCCATGCCCAATATTTAAATGAGCCATTTATGTATTTGTTTTTGTTTTTGAGTTCTTTATATACCTGTGATATTAATCCTCTGTCAGATGTATAGGTGGCAAAAATTCTATCCTATTCTGATGCCTTCCTCTTCACCCAATTAATTATTTCTTAAGCTGTAAAGATGCTTTTTAGTTTATGAAGTCTCATTTGTCAACTCCTGTCTTTAATTCTTGAGCAAATGGAATACCAGTCAGAAAGTACTTTTCTACACATATATAATTTATAGGGTACTGTCCATATTTTTTTTCTTCTAGCAGTTTCAGGCTTCACATTTAGATCTGTGATCCATTTGCAATTAGATTTTTGTGAAAGGTGGTAGATACTAGTCTAATTTGATTCTTCTGTGTATGAAAAGCCAGTTTTTCAGAACAATTTTTAGAGATGGCTTCTTTTCACCTGTGTATATTTTTTTGCATATATGTCTTGTGAAATATAAATGGCTATAGTAACATGTATTTGGGGGAGGAATTTAGATATCATTTCATTGGTCTATATGTCTTGTTTCTGTGCCAGTAAAATATTGCTTCTATTACTATAACTCTGGAATATAGCTTGAGATAAGGAATGGTAATCTTTCCAACACTGTGAATTTTCCAGGATAGTTTTGATAGTGCTTGACCTCTACTTATTAAATGACATTAGCACATACTTGTTTCATCCAAATTTAGAAAATAAAATGTCTCTGAATATTTCCAAGAATCACTATTAGGCAAAACTGCTCTTGTTAAGAATCACCATCCGGGGATCCATCCCATCATTACCACCAAACCCAGATACTATTGCACATGCCAGCAAGATTCTGCTGAAGGGACCCTGATATAGCAGCCTCTTGTGAGGCTATGCCAGTGCCTGGCAAACACAGGAGTGGATGCTCACAGTCAGCTATTGGATGGAACACAGGGCCCCCANTGGAGGAGCTAGAGAAAGTACCTAAGGATTTGTAGGGGGCTGCAACCCTGTAGGTGGAACAACAATATGAACTAACCAGTATCCCCTGAGCTCATGTCTCTAGCTGCATATGTAGCAGAAGATGGCCTAATCGGCCATCATTGNNAAGAGAGGCCCCTTGGTCTTGCAAACTTTATATGACCCAGCACAGGGGAAGGCCAGGGCCAAGTAGTAGGAGTGGGTAGGTAGGGGAGCAGGGGCGGGGGGGGGGTGTATAGGGAACTTTTGGGATAGCATTTGAAATGTAAATAAAGAAAATATCTAATAAAAATCGTAAAAAAATATATAAAGAGAAACAGTATTCCCTAGTAATATGGCTCTTAAAGCAAAAATTGTTTATAATAAATTGTGTGAAAAGTCAAAATTGTAGCATTTGAAGATTCTTGTAATTCAACGAAAGATAACCCTTATTTTAAAATAAATAAAGAGATTGAAGTTTAGAGAATAAGAACTTTATATAAGCACAGAGAGATAATAGCAGATTTTTTTCTCATACCACAGTTCCCCGGCCTATAATTAGGATATGATCCATCATAGTACATTCAACTCAGGAAATTTTTGCCACTATCTTAGTTTTCCAGTAGGTCACTAAAATTATCACCTAAAACTGGTGGGTTGAATTGCCTTTTTAACAGGATTGCCTCCAAAATAAAAAGACAAATTACCTTTTGCTCAAAAGCCCAGTGAGAAGTGTTATTAAAGCTTTTATTCCCCCTTTGTGGTTCCTCTCTTAATTTGTCATGGTGATTTTAATTTTCTGTCTAATTCTGCTGTTCATCAGGTTAAAGGGTACCAGTGTTGTGGGTACATGGATTGGTGTGTGCTCATTGGCTACTCTTTTTTAATTCCTATGAGGCAGAGAAGAAATGTTGAATCCTGTTCTGAAAAAAGACAGGAAGTAAAAAAAAAAGTGCTTCTTTTTTCCTGAAGCCCACTTCCCTGGTCTACATCAGCTGGAGGACAACAGACACCAGATTTCAGTTAAATTTTAAGTATGGAAGGGAGAATCATTATTATTGAGGTATATATCAAACTCAACACACTATTTCCAGTCTAGGGCTGTTCTAGTCATAGATTTCCATGACTCTCTATTGTTTCTGAGAATGGAGAGCAGCAATGACTATGTGACAAGCTGGAGTATTTAAAAGTATGTCTAGAAAGGAAGAGTGGCAACAGGAGGAGGGATTGTATGTAAGGCCAGGTAAGGCCAGGTTCTAGTCCCCTATCCCTTATTCTGTTGTCATGATGTTCTTCATATGTAAAATCCAATTCAAATACAACCACTCTGGAAATCAGTCTGGCGGTTCCTCAGAAAATTGGACATAGTACTACTAGAGGACCCAGCAATACCTCTTCTGGGCATATACCCAGAAGATCTTCCAACTGGTAATAAGGA
>NC_034613.1:95925093-95928762 GCF_900095145.1 Mus pahari
TGGGTAGGGGAGCAGGGGCCGGGGTGGGGTATAGGGAACTTTTGGGATAGCATTTGAAATGTAAATAAAGAAAATAATAATAAATAAAATAAAATTCAAAAAAAATCCAATTCAAAGATAAATTTGCTGCAAATTTCAAGATAATGACTACAAAACCTTAAGCCTCAAACACAAAGATCCTTGCTGAGTATTGAACCACAATGGATATATAAATATCACATCCATCAAATAAGTCCTGATTCTCAGAATCAGAGTTCAAAAAACTATAAATGTGAATCTAAATACAGTAACAAATCTTGAAAGAAATTTTATCAAGTTTACATGTCTTTAAGGAAAAGAATTATTAGTAGTTTTTCCTCATAATTCTTGCTAGAGTCAGGTTGATCTTTTAAGGTTTGAGTCTTTATAAAGCAATTTCAGTGAACCATTGATTTCTTACACAAAGTTCTAAATCTCTGGACATGGTTATTAAATACCAGTCACTTCAAAGAATACAAAATTCTTGATGTTCCCATTTTATGTAATTAAAAAGAAATATACAACTCTTTTTACTTTTTAATAGAGAATATATGTATAATTTTGCAGAAAACACAAGACGCAGTTTTGTTTTCATCAATCTAATATTCTGCCTCTGCACTTTGATTTACAGTAGAGAAAATATAAACAAAAGATCAGACGATGTGATCATATCTTCATGTATCTGTTCAGAGAGCATTATGGATCTTTTTAAAGTAGTATGAGGATATTTTATGGATTTCCTATTCATAGTCTAATGACTCCAGGATGGTTAAAAGACAGTACCCACAGGGATTATTTTAAATTCAATTTCGCATATCCTATCAATACAATTATATCTTTTCACTAAGTTGATTTTGTAGAGATAACCTGACCCTAGGGAGATAGAATTGTTTGGAAGTGTACCTTCCCAGTATGAAGGTGAACAACCTAACAATAGAGACTTACACTGCCAAGTGAAAACCCACTCAGCTTTTGAGCCAGCTTGGCTCTCTGGAGAGCTACACAAACAGCTGAAACTGTTTACATGAGAGGCTAACAGTGGGCTCCTAGAGAAACTTGGGTTCTGAGTAATTGGCATGGAAAATGAATTCAACTCATTAACAGGTCTCTGAAACAGAGCCCTTTGAAAATCAGTTTGACAGTTTCATTTAATAAGTATTCGCCACCTCCAGGCATCTCCACTAGGCTCTTTCGCCTCTCCCTTTCCTCTTGGTATTCCTTGCAGCCAGTCTCTGCTGACTATTAGCAGTTGGGGAGGAAATGTGCAGGAGTAGCAGCAGTCCACAGTCAAATGTATGCATATGTACATATGAGTGTGTTTGTGTGTGTGTGTGTGTGTGTGTGTGTGTGTGTGCGCGCGCGCATGCACGTGCGTGTGTGTGTGTGTCCTCTTGAAGGAGATGGTGCATTTCCAGTCCAATTTTCATAATAAATCAGAGTCCATAAAGTCTGCATGATGAAAAGAGTCTTGATTCTAGGACAACAGCACTGGAGATGTAGGTCTAGCCCCATGTTCCCTATATCCAGCAGCTTCAGTATGTGTGTTGATCATATGCATGTGTGTTTACATGACACTAAGTGGCACTGTTTATGTTTTTCAAAGCCTATTAAGATAGACACAATTGTTTACAAAATGATTCAGTTTTTCATCCAACTTGAGAGACAGTATTGTCTAAAGTTTGACTGAAGTTCAAGTTTCCAAGAATGACACACCCTAAAACTCTTCCAAGGGGTTTACATTTTAAAGGCTAGGATAGTATAAAATTGGGAAATGGGTAAGAGCAAACAGTGGATTTGGAGAGATATATTCATTAACTCAACACCCAAGTGAATTGGGGGCACCCCAGACAAAGTGAAGTGGAAAATTGAAGCAATTAGGTGGGTAATTCTGTTCGAAATACACTCATCTGAAATAGTCAGATAATTGAAGCAAGAATCTCTTCTTGCCTTGAATTATCTTGATAGTTGTCCCAATTATCCACTTCACTATGTGTATGTGTAGACTCAGCCAGCCACAGAGATCATAATTATCATCATTTGACCTTAGTCTGATCTCTTCCCTAGTAAAGCAGTTACCAGTAAATGTAAACCTAAAGGCAACTTGGGAGGAACACACTAAAGAGACAAGAGTAAGACCATTTTAGTATAGCCAGAAAGACCGAAAATGGTAAAACGAAGTGTGAGAATTATATGTGTATGAAGTCATTATAAATTAGACAATATTACTTGTTGTTATAATCAGTCACTGGGAGCTGGGCATTACCTAAGTACAAGAGAGCAAGATGTGTAAGTTTTTGGATTGAAATGATTTAATTTAGTTAAAAATATAATTTTTATATTGAGGACAAGCAATCTAATGGCTTTCATCCCAAAAGATGTTAATCTTATATGGCACTTAAACATTACATAATATATTATGTCAGAAAAGAGTCCAGTTGAAAATAAGTAGATGAAATTATCAGGATATGATAATTATCAGCAAATGGATGGATAAACAAGCAAGTACCTTTTGAGTTCTGTGTGTTTTATTATGGTAGATTTAAAAAGATTAAAAATACACAAATAAAACATTCAGAATGTGTGTTTGCATATTGATTTACTGGATAAAAACAGGAACAATGAAGTAAAGGACAGGCATTAAATATAAACTTCAAAATGTTTATATTTACAAATAGTAGCTATTTGAAATCACACCCTGTACTTTCACAACTAATATTTTTATTTTTTGTTTTTTGTTTTATTTTCCAACTACCCTCTACCTACAGTCTGTCCTGCCTGCAAGATGTTCTGGATCAATGGTAGCACAGAACTTGTTGGAGTGGCCAACCAATGTTTGGTTTAACTTGAGACCCATACTATGACTATGACTATTAGCTTACTGTTCTTGTTGGACTACTAACAGTGGAAGTGGGTGTGACTCTGACTGTTTTGCCTGCTCTTGGGACTCTTTTACTACTATTGAGGTACATTGCCTCAACGCTATATGAGGATTTTTGTCTTATTGTGTCTTGTTTTATTGTTTGATGTCTCTTGAAGGCTTAATCTTCTCTGAAGGGCAACTGAGGGGGAGTAGATCTTGAGAGAGGGAAGCAGGTAGCTAAGAGGAGTGGAGGGAGGGGAAACTGTGGTTGGGATGCATTGTATGAGGGAAAAAAATCTACTTTTAATTAAATAAAAGTGGTGTCTTTTCTTTGTGCAGAAATTAAGTGCATGGTCTCTGCAGTCAGTCTGATCAGGGTCGAATTGTAATTTTACAACTTAGTGGTTATATGATCTTAACCCAGTGTTTGACTATCAGTACTGTGAAGATTAGCTGAGCTTCACAAGTGAATTTGAGGCTAAGAAGAAGGCTCAATGTTTGCCATGCAAGCCTGGGGACCTGGGTTTGGATTCCTAGCACCTATGTAGACACTGGGCATAAGAAAAAGAATCTGTAACTTCAGTGCTGGTGGGCAGAGACAGGTGTATCCAAAGGATTCACTAGCTAGCAGCAAGAGAGGTTTTTGGAAAAAGTAAGATGAGAAGTGATAGGAAGAAACTTGCATATCTATCCACATACCATATAAATGTGTATTTGTACATACACATACACACACACACACACACACACACACACAGAGAGAGAGAGAGAGAGAGAGAGAGAGAGAGAGA
>NC_034613.1:95932651-95936912 GCF_900095145.1 Mus pahari
TGAAGGGTGTTGTTTCCCTAATTTCTTTCTCATCCTGTTTATCCTTTGTATTGAGAAAGGCCACTGATTTGTTTGAGTTAATTTTATATCCAGCTACTGCACTGAAGTTGTTTATCAGGTTTAGGAGTTCTCTGGTGCTCTTTTTAGGGGTTGAAAGTAATTTTTAGTAAGAAAGTTGCTGTTTTAAGTGGAGGTAATTAATAGTAATGTGTGATTACATGGTAAAATATTTGAGAAGAGCATTGTAATGTAAATACACTTTCCATTTATTGAATAGCTTTTTTTCTTTACTTGTTACAAAGTAATAACTCATAGAAGTTGTACAAGAGAAAAGAGAAATAACAAGGTGTGTTTAATGGCTATTCCTCGTTGTTGACTACATCTGGAATGAACTACAGTCCAGAAATGGAGAATACACCTCTGATCCACATCTTGAGGTGTAGTAGCCATGAAATTCTTAGGCCCAGGAAAAGTAGTCCATGCCTTTAATCCCAGGAGACAGGAACAAGCAGATCTCTGAGTTCAAGGCACACCTGGGAAAGAGCAAATTCCCACTTCAGCATCAGTAGCACATACCTTTAATCTTGGCCACACCTTCTGCTGGAGGCCTACATAAGTAAGGACAATGGAAAAAGGAAGAGTTCATTCTTTGTCTGTTAGCACTTGCCAGAACATCTGTTAGAACCTACTTCTTCAGGATTCCAGCTTATACAGAAAACCAGCTGAAATACCTACAGTCTTGGGACTGAGCAACTACTAGATTCCTGGACTTCCCATTCACAGCTGCGCATTGTTGAGTTAGTTGGACTACAAACTATAAGTCATTCCAGTATTTTCCCTTAATATATAGAGGCATTCCATAAGTTCTGTGCCCCCTGAGAACCCTGCCTAATATAGTGTCTGTGTTATGTATTCATATACATATGTAATATAATTGCTGCAGTTTAAAAAAAAAACCAGTTTTTATCAAACTTCACATTGCTATGCATAATTGAAGACTTACTCTCTATATTTTATGCAAGAAATGTTTTAAAATTCCCAAAGCTTTATGTATTTTTAAAGCTTTATGTTATGGAATAGAGGAACTAGGAGTGAGTTCAACAGAAGGAATGATGTGATTAAATGATGTAGCTTTGGTAACAAGCCTAGAGTACCAGATACCAGTAAGTTAAGACCAATCTCTTTTCATTTTCTTGTATCCAGAATGCTATACAGGAATGGGGACAGATATCTAAAACTAGTATAAACTGCAGTCTTTATCTCTTTCATAGGAGACATAAATATACCATGACTTCTCAGGACCATCATTCTTATCTTCAAGTATTTAAAGATTCATAGAGAAAAACATTTTATTTGTATTACTACAGAAAATGCTATGTTTCCAAGACTCAAGTTCTTCAGACTGAAATTCATGAAGTCAGTAAGTCATTCTAATAGTGGCATGTTGCAAAAATCCTTTGAAAAGTCAAATTGACATACTTTTAAACTTTTCTTTGATAAAGTCTTATTTAATCTTAGACCTTCCTAACTGGGTTATAAAGCAGAACACCTTTTTCTCTGGTATCTTTAAAAAAATAGATCCTCCAAATTGTAAAGGTGAACAGAAATGATCTTCAGTATTTCTGAGTTACTTTCTTAAGTGTATTTTTACGATGACTTATTCTTGCATATTATTTAAATGAAAAAATCTTGTAATTACATTATGAATGAGAAATGATATGATTAAAATTGTTAATATAAAGTAAGACACTGAGAAAAGGCATGGTGGCATACAGTCATACAAGAAAACCATGAGCTCTCTGCTTGTTTTAGAATATACACTATAGTTTTTCACTTATTTATTTATTTATTTATTTATTTATTTATTTATGTATTTATTTATTTGCTTCTCTGATTCCTCCACCACAGGAGTATAGCTGCAGGAGAGATGAAATGACTAGGAAACCAACAGGGCAGCAAACAGAGCAGGACAAATTGGCAAATTAGCTACCCCCTGGCAATATTTACAGTGATAAAGTATGAAATAAATGTTAATTATCAATAATGAACCATTGGGGTTTATAAAAATGATAGTAAAACATTAGAGAGCAGGAACAGGCACAGTTAGGTTCTCAGTGTGTTCTTGCAATGTTGTTTAATTAATGCAGCAGTCACACCTGGATAGCAGTAAGCCACAGACGGAGTATTAACAGTGGCACTTCTTCCAGGGACTATGTCACAAGAACCAAATTGCAAGGTCTAACTTCATTTCGATTTTTGTTGTGCTACTGTGTTATGCTAAACCTGTTTTCTGACTGTCTGCACTCACCCAGTCTTCCCTGTAACCAAGACATTTTAAATTCCAAAACACAACTCATCTTTACTTTGGGATTGTTATTTCAGTGGAATAGAAATTTTTACTTAAAGGGTAACTAATGGTAGATCCAAATGGATTATTCATCTCCAACATCCCACTGATTATGCAAATCATTTATTTTATGCCTAGTCCACCAACCTCATATACCTGAAAAAGGTAAAAGAAAAATCTTGTTATATAATTATGCTATAAAAAATGTGGCCCCCTGTTATTATGAATTTAAAACTTCTTGGAATGCACAACAGAGGAAGGACCTGTAGAATTTGTCTTTGGAGAAAGACAAACTCTTGGAAGATGCAAATTAGAAATGATGCATCCCAGGTGGATGTGGTGGAACAAATCGTCATCCCAGCACCTGTCAGGCTAAAACAGGATAATTGCCAAATTTCTGAGATCAGCCGGTAATGCATAGTGAGTTCATGACCACCCTGAGCTAGACTTTGGGACCCTTATTCTAAGAAACAAATATAACAACAATTACTAGAAAAAGATAACACAGATTTGAAAGATTGCAAAGAAGAGCATATGGAACAGTTTGAAGGGGAGAAAAGGAAGGGGTAAATGAAGTAATGATATAATCTCAAAAATAAAACAAATAATTAAAAAAATCAAAGTGAAAAAAGTAGATCCAAATTAGTCTTCCAGATAATTAATAAATATAAAGACTAACTATATATTTAAACCTAATGGAAAATTAATTATAAAGTCAGACTCCTTGATTTGTGCACTGAAATAATTGAATCAAAATCTCTGATGGTGAAGCTTGACTGGTTTACTCAAAAAATAGTGTGGACTCAGGTCTTACACACAGATTGAGGTTTTTTTTTTCAAATCATAGTTTATGAAAAATTGTTATGAGTCTACTAGAGAACTGATTACCAAATGCTAACCAAAATAGATTGAACAAGCTTTAATCTCTGCATTAGTAGCAATGTAACTTGTAGGTCCTAGTACAAATAAAAAAAGAAATTAACTAAAATAATGAGCTTTTATGGTATATCTACAGTCTCCTTTCACATGTATCAGTATATACTATGTATTTCTGTTTTAAGAAAAGGGCAATTAAAATTTAAATTATTTGACATTTTATCTTAGTATGTTATTGTCTTAGTCAGGGTTTCTAACCTGCACAAACATCATGACCAAGAGTGACCACAGGTGTGTGGGTTCATTTCTGGGTCTTCAATTCTATTCCATTGGTCTACCTGTCTGTTGCTATACCAGTACCATGAAGTTTTATCACAATTGCTCTGTAGTTCACTTTTATGTCAGGCACAGTGATTCCACTAGAGATTCTTTTATCATTGAGAAGGGTTTTTGCTATCCTAGACTTTTTGTTATTCCAGATGAATTTGCAAATTGCCCGTCCTAATGCGTTAAAGAATTGAGTTGGAATTTTGATAGGGATTGCATTGAATCTGTAGATTGCTTTCAGCAAGATAGACATTTTCACAATGTTGGTACTGCCAATCCATGAGCATGGGAGAGCTTTCCATCTTCTGAGATCTTCTTTGATTTCTTTCTTCAGAGACTTGAAGTTCTTATCATATAGATCTTTCACTTCCTTAGTTAGAGCACCAAGGTATTTTATATTATTTGTGACTATTGTGAAGGGTGTTGTTTCCCTAATTTCTTTCTCATCCTATTCTCATCCTGTTTATCCTTTGTGTAGAGAAAGACCATTGATTTGTTTGAGTAAATTTTATATCCAGCTACTGCACTGAAGCTATTTATCAAGTTTAGGAGTTCTCTGGTGGAAGTTTAGGGGTCACATATGTATACTACCATATCATCTGCAAATAATGATATTTTGACTTCTTCCTTTCCAATTTGGATCCCTTTGATCTCCTTTTGTTGTCTAATTGCTCTGGCTAGGACTTCAAGTACTATATTGAATAGGTAGGG
>NC_034613.1:95965985-95974025 GCF_900095145.1 Mus pahari
ACGGTAATTGAGAGTTTATCTGGGTATAGTAGCCTGGGCTGGCATTTGTGTTCTCTTAGGGTCTGTATCACATCTGTCCAGGATCTTCTGGCTTTCATACTCTCTGGTGAGAAGTCTGGAGTAATTCTAATATACCTGCCTTTATATGTTACTTGATCTTTTTCCTTACTGCTTTTAATATTCTGTCTTGACTTGGTGCATTTGTTTTTCTGATTATTATGTGTTGGAAGGAATTTCTTTTCTGGTCCAGTCTATTTTTGGTTCTGTAGGCTTCTTGAATGTTCTTGGGCATCTCTTTATTTAGGTATGGGAAGTTTTCTTCTATAATTTTGTTGAAGATATTTGCTGGCCCTTTAAATGAATAATCTTCATTCTCATCTACTCCTATTATCCGTAGGTTTGGTCTTCTCATTGTGTCCTGGATTTCCTGGATGTTTTGAGTTAGAATCTCTTTGCATTTTGCATTTTCTTTGATTGTTGTGTCCATGTTCCCTATGGAATCTTCTGCACCTGAGATTCTCTCTTCCATCTCTTGTATTCTGTTGCTGATGCTGGCATCTATGGTTCCTGATTTTTTTCCCTAGGGTTTCTATCTCCAGAGTTGTCTCCCTTTGAGTTTTCTGTATTGTTTCTACCTCCATTTTTAGATCCTGGATTATTTTCTTCAATTTCATCTCCTTTTTGATAGTGTTTTCCTGTAACTCTCTAAGGGATTTTTGTGTTTCTACTTTAAAGTCTTCTATCTGCTTACCTGTGATTTCTAGTATTTCCTTCTTAAAGCCCTCCATCATCATCATGAGAAGTGACTTTTAGATCCATGTCCTGCTTTTCTGGTGTGATGATGTATCCAGGACTTGCTATGTTGGGAGAGTTTATTTCTGATGATGCCAAATAACCTTGGTTTCTGTTGCTTCTGTTCTTACACTTGCCTCCTGCCATCTGATTATCTCTAGTGCTTGCTACCCTCAATATATCTGATTGGAGCCTGCCCTTCCTATAATCCCAGTTGATTCAGGACTTCTCAGAGTCCAGATTTCTCTGTGATTTTTTGATTGTGGGCTCCTGTGACATTGAGATTCTGGGTGTGTCTGAGTTCTTGGTAGTCAAGCTCCTCTGAGACACTCAAACACTAGTGTGACCCAGCTCCTGTTATCCTGGGATCCTGTTGTCCTAAGATCCTGGGAGTGTTACAGTATGTGTAATTGGTGTCTCTTCTGAGGACCGTCGAGTTGTCTGGTCTGTTCGAAACCAAGGTAAACCAGAACTGATCAAAAAGTACCTGAGCCTCTGGTCAGGAAAGGCTTTGGTGTCCTTGTTCCTGCTGTCACAGGCCTGTCACTATTGGATTGGAGCAGATGTTGTGTTCCACTCACCAGTGATCCTAAGATCACATGTGCAGTCCTCTAGGAACCATACGTTTGTCTGCCGCCTTAGTACCCTAGGTGGCCTGGTGCTGGTACAGACAGGAAGGGACTTGTGCCCCTGGTCATGCTGGTTCTCTGCTTCGCTAGTGCTGTCTCATATCCTGTGCGCGATTGGATTGGAGCAGAAGTTGTGTTCTACTCACCAGTGATCCTAAAATCATGTGGGCAGTCCTCTAGGGACTGTAGGGGTGTCGGCGAACTCTGTACCCTAGGTGACCTGGAGCTGGAGCAGACTGGAAGGGAATTGTGCCTCTCAACTGTAATCTCTAAAACACAAACTGTGAACCAAAAATACATCCTTAACACCATAATTGGCCTTTATTAGGGATTTGTCACAACAGCACAAATAGTAAAGCATACAAAGTTCTCTGATGCTCTGGTATTTAGAATCACAACTGTAGTAGATAAAACAGGTAAGAGTAAACAAAATATATAGTTAAGTCACACACCACCCCTAAATTTAGCAAATATGGAATCTAGTCAGCTTTACCAAGCAATCTTTTGTGAGTACAATCTTTGCTACAAATCATAGTAAGCCATATTAATAAAGCATTCTGTCCTATGGATATTAATATGTTAGTGAATCTGACAAACCTCTTTAGAACATTTTTAGGTATAAAATGTGAATGTATTCTATATTATATTAAAACAGTAAAACACTAAATGAACTATGATAATAGTGATATTTATTTTAATTGAGACATTGGAAAACATCATAGCCAAGGCAGCACTATTTGAGGTTATACTGAATGATGTGTGGGATTTTGACAAACTGAGTCAGGAGAGGATACTTGAAGTAAATAAATCATGAATGAAAAGATGAAAATCTGTTAGAGGACAAGAAATTTAACTAGAGGTTTGTGGTATAAGGAAAGAGTTGAAGAAACGTACATATTTGTTTAAATACCATAATAAAAAGTAAAAACTAAGTAGACTAACTGACAGAAATGTCTTTGTTGTAATTAATTTTTTAGTGTGGTAGCATGAATGAGACTCTACCCATAGGTCTAGGACTATGAATACTTTGTCCCCAGATGGTGTCATTGCTTGAATAGATTTGGGAGGTGTGTCCCTGCTAAAGAAAATATCTCACTGGAGGTGGCTTTAAGCTTTCAATATCTTGAACCATCCCCAAAATATTCTTTCTGCTTCATATTCATGTACCACCTAACATGTCTGTAGTGTGATACCATACTACTCCCATATGATGGACTTTTATCTGTTTGGAACTGTAAGTCAAATAATTCTTCCTTCTATAAGGAGTCTTGGTCATGATGTTTTATCATATCAATAGAAAAGGAAAGTAATACAGTTAACATACAAAATAATAAAGTTTCATTCTATTTTTATACATACACCGCATTGAATTTTGCATACATTTGTCTTACTATCACATCCCCTATCATTCTAGATCACAAGTTCAGCTTCCTTCCCTACAATGCTCTTTTGATTTTATACTGTATATATATATATATATATATATATATATATATATATATATATATATATATGCATGTACACACATATATGGATTTTGAACATGAGAGAAAACATGCTATATCTTTATTTTTATTACCTTAATAGCTTATCATATTCCCTCTTATTCCTTTCTTCAGACCCTTGGCTCTTCCACCATAGTCCCATTGGGACTTTTATAGTACACATATATCTAAAATACTTAAGATATATATATATATATATATATATATATATATATATATATATATATAGTTTGTCAATACATTATTTTAATTTTTATTATTTGTAAAAATGTGATATTTGTCTGTATATCTGTGTTATTTTTGTTAACATTATGATATGTTCATTTTCTTGCAAACGTCATAATCTTATTCTTTATAGTTAAATAAAATTCCATTTTATATATATATATGTATATATATATAAGAAACATATATGTATATATACATATATGTATATAAAAAACAGACTATACATACATATATATGTATATGTATATATAGTCTGTTTTTTATCCAATTCTCTCTTAATGAATCTCCTAGTTGACTCCTTATCTTGATTATTTATGACTAGGACAGGTTTAAACATGTGGTTGAAAGTATATCTACAATATGTTAACTTAGGTTCTTTGTTTATATACCCAGCAAATATGTGTGTATTTGTGTGTGCATAGTATATACATATATAGCATACAAACACACACATATATATACATACCTATATAATGTATAGTGGGAGTTCTGTCTTTTTGGAATTTTTTTGTAGAAACTCATATAATGATATTCACAGTGGCTACACCAAATTACTGTACCATCAGTAGGGAATAGGAGTCACTTTTCCTGTATCTTTGACAGGATTTATTGATTTTTTTGTAGATATTTTATTTATTTACATTTCAAATGTTATCCCCTTTCCTAGTTTCCCTTCTGAAAATCCCCTATCCCCCTCCCCCTCCCCTGCTCCCCAACCCACCCACTCCCATTCCCAGTCCTGGCATTCCCATATACTGGAGCATAGAACCTTCACAGGACCAAGGGCCTCTCCTCCCTTTGATGACCAACTAGGCCCTCCTCTGCTACATATGTAGCCAGAGGCACATGTCTCACTATGTGTTTTCTTTGATTGGTGGTTTAGTTCCAAGAAGCTCTGGGGGTACTGGTTAGTTCATATTGGTTTAGACATTTGGTTTCTTGATGATAGCAATGCTAACTTGGTGAGATAAATTCTCAATATAAATTAAATTTTCATTTATTCAATTGATAAGAACATTGAACAATATTTCAAATATTTATTGACCATATTCTTTCTTTTGAGAACTATCTGAACAAATCATTTGTCCAGTTATTGATTAGATTATTTTCTTTTGATGCTTTATTATATTAGTTCTTTGTCAGTTCTAAACATTATCTATTCCTGTGCTGACTAATTTTATATCAGCTTGATATAAGGTAGAGTTATCTGAGAAGAGGGAACCACAATTAAGTAAATTCCTTCATGAGGTTGGCCTATGGACAAGTAGGTACTGTTTTTTTCTTAATTAGTGTTTGATGTTTCAGGACCCTACCAATTGTGTGTGGTGCCATCTCTGGCCATATGATCCTGGATTTTAAACCACGAAGAGCAAGCAAGTAAGCATTGTTGTCTGCGCTTTAGTTCCTGACTCCAGGTTCCTTCTTGAATTTCTACCCTCAGTGATGGACTATTACTTCAAATTATAAACTGAAATAAACCCTTACTTCCCGAGTGGTATTTTTACCATACTGATAGAAACTCCAACTAAGACACCATCTCAGATGCAAGATTGGCAAGGATTTTCACTATTCTATAGGCTCTCTCTTCATATCATGTCATATCATATCATGTCTTATTTTTGCCTTCTTGGAATAGTTGTGTTTTCAAGTCTACTTTATCAGTTATCAGAATAGCCAAGTCAGATGATTTTTTGCTTCCAATTCCTTTTAATATTGACTCTCATACTTTTGATCTCACTCTGTGTTTCTTTGCCAGTAAGGTGTGTTTCAATTGTTGAAAACTGACAATTGGGGCCATTTTTTAAAAATTTGTTTTGTTTTTTAACAGAATTACCTTATTTGTATCTTTTTAAATGAAGAATTTAGTTTGCTAATTCCTGTAATTTTTAGTTGTTTTTCTGGCTGGCTTGGAAACTGTTCTTTCCATTCTATTAGGATGAGAAGTAATTTTGGTTTATTTGTTAGTCATGAAAGAGATTATTTCTTAGTACTCCTATTATCTATTCCTTTACTGAAATTTACAAACTTCTGTGCTCTTTATATTGAAACTTTTTTCTTCTTCTGCACTTAGATTAATGCTAGCTTGGTGGTAATGAATTGATTTAGTGTGTGTTTGTACTTAAGCGCCATTATTTCTCTTTCAGTTTTAAAAGATAACTTTACTAAGCATGACTTGCATGGTTGATAGTGTTTACTTTCATTGTTTTAAATATATTGTCCCTTGTTGTTCTGCTTCTTTGAATTTTGCTGACAGGTATAGTCTAATCTTATTCTGATGTAGTTGCCTTTTAAAGTGATATCTTCAGTGCTGCTTCTGTATTTCTACACAGGGTATCATGATTAAAAAGTGTCAGGGGGTGGTAAATCTTGTATGAAGTCTATTTGGAATTATAAATGTATCCTTTGGTTGGATGTTCATTTCTTCACCTGAAATAATTCTTTTATCATTTTACTGAACAGATTTTATGTCTTTAGGTTTTACTTAACTCTTCATTACACACCATTAAATTTTTATACTTGGTCTTTGAATTATACCCGAGTTTTTTTTAAAGATGTGGCAGATATATTCATTTTTTGCCAGTATTGATGTTTGAGTATAGTATTTCCTTCTCTGTAGTATGTTTTAATATATTTTTCAAAATTCACCCATGATTCACGATCTTCTCTTTCCCATGTGATCTAGTCGATTGGTGATAATTTCCACTATTTCATTCATCAAGACTTTCATATTTTCCTAAAAATAATGATTTTGTTGTTAATTTTGTCCTTTATTTTGCTGAGTTTTTCATCTGTGTTGTCTGCACTTTTCTACAGGCCCTAAATGGATTTTGGTATTTTATCAATATGCTTCCTTGTATCTCCTTTCAGACCATAGATTATTTTTACATGTAAAAGCTTGACCTCTTCACTTGACAATTTGCCCCTTCTAGTATCTTCTAATTAAAGCATTCATGAAGTAGGAAATTTGAAAAAAATCATGTTGTCTTGTTTCTTGTGTTTCTGAGTTGTTTTTTTTTTTTTTTTTTTATGAGCATTGGTTGGTGCAGGTTTATTTAAGGATCTTCACAATGAACAGATGGTATTGTGGTTTCAGGCCTTAGTATAAATTCAGAATAATTTTAAAACTTACTATGGATCAGCCTGCTATTCCAGGGCGATCTCCACCTCTCCTCCAACTTTCATCACATGTGCATCTTCTGAACTATATAGGTAAGATCCCCTTCTCCCACACACTTCTCTGCCTTCTGAGCACTCTGGGCCAAGCCAAGCTGCCCTGAGCAGACTGCTATCCCAGGGGGACCTCCATTCTCCTGCCTGTTCTCCTCTACCTTTATAGGACCTGTGACTCCTGAATCATATAGGTAAGCTTCCCTTCTCCCATACATCTTCTCTGCTGTTTGAACTCTCTATGCCAAGCCAAGGTGTTCTGAGCAGTCCGCCATCCCAGGGGGTCCTCCATTCTCCTGGTGCCTCTACACCCACCTTCATGAGACCTGCTCCTCAACCACACAGACCTGCAGGATGGGAACCATACAGACCTACAGGCTGGGAAACATATAGCCAAAAGATATTCATCAGAGGACTGCCTTACCAGGAACACTGAGGTTCAACACCCTCCTAATGATACAAGAACATCCAGGGGAAAAAGAACATCAAGATGGCTAAAGGCCCTCAAAAGAACAAAACAACAAAAGTAAGGGCAGCATGACAACTCCAGAGCAGAACAACCCAACTACAGCAAGCCATGGATATCCTAACACAAACAAAATACAAGAAAATGACCTTAAATCCAAACTTACAAAATGATAGAGGCCTTCAAAGAGGAAATGAATAAATCTCTTAACGAAATACAGGAAAATACGATCAAACAGAGGTCTTTAAAGAGGAAATATTTAAATCCCTTAAAGACATAAAGGAAAATGCAATTAAACAAGTAAAGGAAATAAATAAAACTACAAGACTTGAAAGTAGAAATAGAAGAAAAAAACCCACAAACTGAGGGAATTCTGGAGATGGGAAACCAAGAAGAGAACAGGAACAAGAGATGTAAACATCACCAACAGAATACAAGAGATGAAAGAAAGAATCTCAGGCATAGAAAATACAATAGAAGAAATTGATATATCAATCAAAGGAAATGTTAAATCTAAAAAAATTCAGACACAAAACATTCAGGAAGTCTGGAATACCATGATATGCCTTAACCTAAGAAAAATAGGAATAGAAGAAGGTAAAGAGTCTCAACTCCAAGGCACAGAAAATATTCTCAGGAAAATCATAGAAGAAAACTTTCCCAACCTAAAGAAAGATATGCCTATAAACATACAAGAAATTTATAATATATCAATTAGACTGGAGCAGGAAAGAAAACTCTCCTGCCACATAATAATCAAAACAAAAAATCTACAGAACAAAGAAAGAATATTAAAAGCAGTAAGGGAAAATGGTCAGGTAACATACAAAGGCAGACCTATCAGAATTATTCGTGATTTCTCAACAGAGACTCTAAAAGCTAGAAGGGCCTGGACAGACATTTTGCAACATCTAGAAATAACACAGATACCAACCTAGATTACTATACAGAGCAAAACTCTTAATCAACATAGATGGACAAAACGAGGTTTCAAGACAAATCCAAACCCAAGCAAATTCTATCCAAAAATCCAGCCCTATAGAAAATTTTAGAAGGAAAACTCCAACCCAAGAAGAATAATTACATCCAAAAAAACCCCACACAAAATAAATAATTCCATACCAGCAAGTAAGAGGAAAGTTCTCTCTCTCTCTCTCTCTCTCTCTCTCTCTCTCTTTCTCTCTCTCTCTCTCTCTCTCTCTCTCTCTCTCTACAGCTAAATAATTTAATTCAGATTCAAGGTAGCTTTGAA
>NC_034613.1:95974122-95990265 GCF_900095145.1 Mus pahari
AATAGCAGTGACTGATCAATAATATTTCTCAACACCAAAGGACTCAATTCCCTAATAAAATGACACAGGCTAACAGAATAGAAGAGAAAATAAGAACCATCACTATGTTGCATACAAGGTACACAACTCAGCAAACAAAATATACATTACCTTAGAGTAAAGATCTAGAAAAAAAAAAAAAAAGGTTTTCGATCAAATAGACCGAAAAAGCAAGCTGGAGTAGTCATTCAAAAATGTAATGAAATAGGCTTTCAACCAAAATTAATCAAAAGAAACAGGAAAGAAATAAATAAAGACTTTCTAGAATTCAATGAAAATTAAAGAACTACAAACCCATATTTATGTGAGACAACAAAAGCAGTATGAAGAGAAAAGTTCATAACATGAAGTGCCTCCATAAAGAAATTAGAAAATGCTCATATTTAAATTACACTTGAAAGCTCTAGAAAAAGAAGCAAGCATTCCAAAAAGGAGCAGAAGGCAGGAAATAATCAAAACCAGGGCTGATATCAATCAGTTAGAAACAAAAAAAGCTATACAAAGAATCATGATGACACTAAGATCTGGTTCTTTGAGAAAAATCAACAAGATAGAGAAACCCTTAACCAAACTAAACAAAGGACAGATAGTATCCAAATAAACAAAATCCCAAATGAAAAACAAGACTTAACAACAAACACCAAAATAATTCAAAGAATCATTAGATCTTACTTCAAAAGCCTGTAGTCCGCAAAAAAAATAGACAATCTTTAAGAAGTGGACAACTTTCTAGACAGGTACCACTTACCAAAGTTAAATCAAGTTCAGGAAAACTACTTAAACAGCCCTATAACCCTTAAAGAAATAAAAGTAGTCATTAAAAGTCTACCCACCAAAAAAGCCCAGGGCCAGAGGTCTATAGAGCAGAATTCTACCAGGCTTTCAAAGAAGAGGAAATACTACTACTCCTCAAACTATTCCACAAAATAGAAACAGAAAGAACACTGCCAGACTCATTTTATGAGGCCACAGTTAGCTTGATACCTAATCCACCCAAAGACTCAACAAAGAAAGAAAACTTCAGACCTATTACCCTTATAATTAATTAATGCTTAATTACTCAATAAAATACTCAATAAAATACTCAAAAACAGAATCCAGGTATACATCAAAGACATCATCTATCAAGATAAAGTAGTCTTCATACAGGGGATGCAGGGATGGTTCAATATATGAAAATCCATCCACCTAATCCACCATACAAACAAAGTGAAAGGGAAAAAAATACACGATTATCTCATTAGATGCTGAAAAGGCCTTTGGTAACATCCAGCATCCCTTCATGTTAAAGGTATTAGGGAAATCAGGATATAATGAACACACCTAAACATAATCAAGACAATATACAGCAAACCAATAGCCAACATCAAATTAAATAGAGAGAAATGTAAAGCAATTCTACTAAAATCAGGGACAAGACAAGGTTGCTCACTCTCCCTAACTATTCAATATAGTGCTTGAAGTTCTAGCCAGAGCAGTAAGACAATTAAAGGAGATCAAGGGGAAACAATTTAGAAAGAAAGAAGTCAAAGTATTATTCCAAAATATTTGAGGTTAACATGATACTAAACATAAGCAACCCCAAAATTTCTACCAGAGAACTAATACTGATGACAAACAACTTCCAAAAAGTGGCCGGATATAAAATTAACTTAAACAAATCAGTAGTTTTCCTTTATACAAATGATAAGTGGGCTGAGAAATAAATTACTGAAACAACACCCTTCACCATAGACATGAATAATATAAAATATCTTGGTGTGACTCTAACCCAGCAAGCAAAAGATCTACATGACAAGAACTTCAAATCACTGAAGAAATAAATTGAAGAAGACCTCAGAAGATGGAAAGATCTCCCATGCTCATGGATAGGTATGATTAGCATAGTGAAAATGACCATCTTCTCAAAGGTAATCTACAGAGTCAATGTAATCCCCATCAAAATTACAACACAATTCTTCACAGACATGGGAAGAGCAATTCTCAGTTTCATATGGAAAAACAAAAACAAACAAACAAAAAAACCACCTAGGATAGCACAAATAATCCTGAATTAATAAAAGAACTTCTGGGGGAATATCTATCCCTGACCTCAAGCTACACTACAGAGCAATAGTGATAAAAACTGCATGGTATTGATACAGAAACAGATACACTGATGAGTGGAATCAAATCAGAAACAGATACACTGATGAGTGGAATCAATTCAAAGACCTAGAAATAAAACACACAGCCCTATGAATACTTACTTTTGGTAAAGAAGTCAAAATCATACAGTGTAAGAAAGAATATTCAACAAATAACACTGATCTAAATGGATATCTGCATGTAAAAGAATGAAATTAGAGCCATATCTGTCATTTTGGACAAAATTCAAGTCCAAATGGATGAAGGACCTCAATATATAAGTAGGTACAATAAATCCCACAAAAGAGAAAGTGGGAAATACACTTGAATGCCTTGGTATGGGAGACAATTTCCTGAACATAACACCAATAGTTCAGTCTCTTAGATCAGCAATTGATAAATCAGACCTCATGAAACTGTAAGGAAAAGGACACTGTCAATAGGACAAAACATCATCTTAGAGATTGGGAAAAGATCTTTACCAACCCTACATCTGACAGAGGGCTAATATACAAAATTGAAAAAGATCACAAGAAGTTAGACACAAACAACCCAAATAAGCCAATTTAAAAATGGGGTATCGAACTAAACAAAAAATTCTCAACTGAGGACTCTCTTAATGGACAGGAAGCACTTAACAAAATGTTCAGATTCCTTAGTCATCAAGGAAATACAAATCAAACAACTCTGAGGTTATATCTTATACCAGTCAGAATAGCTAAGATCAAAAACTCAAGTGACAACACATTCTGGTGAGGATGTGTAGCAAGACAAACAGTTCTTCATTAATGGTGGAAGTCCTACCTTTTACAATCACTGTGAAATTCAATTTGGGCATTTCTCAGAAAAAAAAATGGAAATACCTCAAGAACCAGCTATACTACTCCTGGACATATGCCCAAAAGATTTTCCACCATCCCAGTAGGACACTTGCTCAACTATGCTCATAGCAGCTCTATCTATAATAGCCAGAAACTGGAAATAACCTAGATGTCCCTCAAATGAAGAATGGATAAAGAAAATATGGTACATTTATACAATGGAATACTATGGACTAAACCACCAATCAAGGAAATCACATGGTGAGACTCATGTCTCTAGCCACATATGTAGCAGAGGATGGCCTAGTCGGCCATCAATTGTAGGAGAGGCCTTTGGTCTTGTTATTGTTCCATGCCCCAGTATAGGGGAATGCCAGGGCCAGGAGGTGGGAGTGGGTGGATTGGGGAGCAGAGGGAGGGGGGAGAGGATAGGGGATTTTTGGAGAGGAAACTAGGAAAGGGCATAACATTTGAAATGTAAATAAAGAAAATATCTAATTAAACATAAACAAACAAACAAACAAAGACATCATGAATTTTGCAGGGAAATGGGTGGAACTAGAAAATACCATCTAGAGCGAGGTAACCCAGTTCCAAAATGACATGCATGGTTTGTACTCACTTATATGTGGATATTAGCCATAAAGTACAGAATACCCAGGACACAATCCACAGATCCAAAGAGCTATATAAGAAGGAAGGCACAAGAAAGGATGCTTGAATCTCACTTAGAAGGGGAAATAATGTAGTCATAAGAGGGAGATGAAGGGAGGGAACTAGGATGGACAGGGGATGGGGAAGGGAATGGCAGGTTCAGAATCAGGTATGGAGAAGGACAGGAGACATGGCCTGATAGCCATGAAAATGAATGGAAATCTACAAATGAAGAGGGTGAGGAAGGGGGGGGCATCTCCAGGACAAGATAGAGACCTGTGATAAGGATGTGCCTAAGAATCAATGGGAGAAACCTTAGCTCTGACTCACATAACTGAGGATATGAAACCTAAGGAAGCCACCTACTGTAGCCAGGCAAGAACCCCAGTAGAATGATAGAGACACCAAGCCACCCAAAATTTTTGAGTGCAAAATTTATCCTATCTATAAGAAATATAGGTACTGGGGGCAGGGAGATGAAACAGAGAATGCAGGAATGGCTAACCAATAACCAACCCAACTTGGGATACATCCCATAGACAAGCACCATTCCCAAATACTGTCAATATTACTCTGTTATGCTTGCAAACAGGAGCCTAGCATGGTTGTCTTCTGAGAGGCTCCACCAAGAAGCTGACTCACACAGATGCAGATACCCACAGTCAAACAGTGGATGGAGCTTGGGAACTCTTTTGGAAGAACAGGAAGAATTGTAGCCTATAAGCAGATAGGAACTCCACAAGATAACCAACAGAGTCAACTAACCTGGACCCTTGGGCTCTCGTAGCTTGAACCAGCAACCCAAGAGCATACATACATGTCTTGGACCTAGTTCCTCCCTACACCCTGCACATATGTAACAGATGTGCAGCTTGGTTAGGGAGATGGTGTATAAGCATGAGAACCTGAGTTTAATCCCAAGCACCCATTTAAACCTGGGTGTGGTGGTATGTAGCTATAATCTTACTGCTGAGGAGATGAATATAAGTGGATCTCTGGGGCTTACTTTCCAGCCAGTACAGTTAAGGTAGTGGGTTCCATGTTTAGTTAAAGATTTTATTAGTTTTTGGACTAATGTGGAGAGTGACTGAAAAGGACACTCAACATTGAAAACTTGCCTTGCCTCCCCATGAACTTGAACATATGTACATACATACATACATACATACACACACATACACAATTCAAGATATATTAAAAACTTTTAAGTAAAATACAATCCGAAAATTTGAAACTGCTTAAAGAAAAACAAATGACATAAGTGCAAGCAAGAACTTTGTACAATTAATTCTAATAGTACAGAGAATAGGCCCAAGACTTGAGGAATGGGAATGCATAATAAGTAAAAGTTTCTGAATATTAAAACAATCACTAGAATAGAAGGATAGCTTACATAACTGGAAAAAATCTTTCACAACTATACATCCAACTAGAGATTAATATCTATAAGTCATAAAGTACTCAGAATAGTGTATAATAAAATATCAAATAACCTAATAATGAGGGAGCTAATCAGTAATCAGTTCTAAAAATAAAATACATAATTTAGATGAGATATACTTGCTCATACCTGTAATACTAACATTTGGAGACTGAAGCAGAAGGATTGCTATGAGTTTTATTATGAGTCAGGTCTATGTAGTAAGTTACAGACCATTCCAGGATATAGACTGACAGCCTTTCTCAAAGAATTTTTTTAAAGAGGGGGGGGGATGAATGAATGAAATGAAATACACAGATGGAAATGAACAGTAGGTATTTGACAAGTGTTCTATGTCTTTAGCCATCAGGTAGGGAATAAGGAGGGGCTACACCACCAGGGAATAAAAAAGAAAATATAGTGATACATATGTATGAGTTGTCTCAATGAAGTCCATTTCTTATGTGCCCATTAAAGAAATAATAATACAATAAAAGGAAATAAAAATATTTTAAAAAGCTTTTAAAAACATGTGGACATAAATCTACTACTGACAGTAAAAGACGATTTTAAAATAAGAGCCAATAAAGGAAATGATACGTTTGCCTGATAATAAAAGAAAAGTCCACATAAACATAATTCAATAATTATAAGAGGAATATAAACTAAAACTATAGAATCTTTTGAAATATTAGTTAAAATACTACAAACAATATAATAAAACAAATAAAGGAAACACACAAGGGGCAAAAGAAAAAGTACACAAAAGAGGAAGTGTTTGCCTAACTTTTTCTGGCCCTGCACACTCTGCCAAGTTGAATTATGTTGGTGCTGAACCTGTCTAGTAAGACTAGTATCACATATATAACGGGAATGTCTGTACTTTAGTAATTTCCCTTTCTATGGACCACTGCCTGCATATCACACTTAGCTTTGCAACATGCTAGCTAGTTAGAAAATCAGGCTCTCCTTAACTCCTAGTTTGTATACCCTAGAGTGGTCAATGTTCTAGGTATGGGGTTTCTTCCAAATGGTTCACAATTGGGTAGGGGGGAATAAACAAATCATCCAGCTTTGTAAAAGTTAAACTGACTGAATACTTCCAAAACTCACTAAGAATTAAGATTCTTGCTTAGAGAGATGTGCTTATACATAACAAGTAGTCTGCTGGAATTTCACCATTCTCGTTATCTACATTAGTAAACTGTGTAGCCCATGTATGATTCCAAAGTTTAATCCTCCTATGTGTCTAGCTCCAAAGTTATTCTCCGGTAATGAGGCAATTTTTTTCTCCAAAGGGGCAGAGTGACTTCTAACTCTTTGTTTCACTACTTGGGGCAAGCTGCCTGCTGACAGAACATTTAGGATCTTCATCTTCCACTGCCACTATTCTCGAGTACAGTATTGCCTCTCAATGTCATCTTCTGCACTGGTGTTGTAGTAATTTGACTTCAGACTATAAATGATTGGTAATAGTTCAATGTTATCAGGCTTCCTGGGTGTCTTAGCTACTATTCAAATTGCCATGACAAAGCAACATGACCAAGGCAAATTATAGAAGAATTTTATTGGAGATTTGCTTAGAGTTTCAGAGGGTTAGTCCATTATCATCATGGACAGGAGCACGACAACAGGCATGCAGGGAAGGACGAAAGGCACTAGAGTAGTAGTTAAGAACTAATATCTGATCTACAAATAGCAGAACCAGAGACAGAGGGACACAGAAAGAGACAGAGAGACAGAGAGAGAGGGGGAAGGAAGGAGAAAGGGATGGAGGGAGGAAGAGAGAGAGAGAGAGAAAGACTGAGTTTGGGCCTGGTATGGACTTTTGAAATCCCCCAGAAACACATTTCCCCCAACAAGCCCACAACTACTCAAACTAGGCTACAAGTCCTAATTCTTAACAGTTCCACTAACTGGTGACCATTCATTCAAACATATAAGCCCATGGGGTGGTCATTCTCATTCAAATGACCACAGCAGCGTAAAACAGTTTTAGATAATTGGTTTCTTCATAATATAACATCTGGCCACAATCCTCTGTGTTATATGTAGTGACAAAATGGATTCTTTCTCTACTGATGACCTATTCTGCCAGGTGAACCACTGTCCAATTTCCTTGAGCTTTAAAAAAAAATCTGTTTATCAATACTGGTCTAAGGAACATTGGAGATCTCTAGCTTTTTCTTAGTAGGTTATCTTTTCACAAATACTTCAACCAATAAATAAAATAAACAATTTTAAACTGAATGAGCTTCAATACTATACTTAGAGCCTCTACATCATTCCTAGTTTTATGTTCTTTCCCCAACTATTCAGCACCCTCAAAATCCACTACCATACATATTCCCTAGACCTGCTTGAATGAATCTACAAACTAGTTAACTTTTAGGAATTGTGTCAGTTACTTTTTCACTGGTAAAACACACCAAAAGTGACTTATGGAAAGAATTCACTTTGCCTTATGGTTCTAGACAGAGAATTAGAAAAGAATAGATTTCTGTGACTTGTGATGGTGAAAGATGTGTGCAAGAAATCTAAGAAGGTATAGGATATTGAATTCTCCTATTATAATGTACTAATGTCTCCTGACAGAAATAGTCTCCACTTATATCAGAGGATACATCATCACCCAGACACCCCTGCAGCACTGACATCTATGTCCTCCTCTGAGGGAAATACTCCTGTCTTATAGGTAGACCTGGGAATCCATAATGACAAGAAAACAAGGACCAAGACACAAGAGCAGGAAATTTAGAGATTATTTCTTTCAAAATAAACACAAAAAAGAGCATGAACTAGGAGAGAGGCGAGGCTAAGCTTTCCTCCAGTCACATTCTTCCTCCAGGCAGGACACATTTCCTAAAGGTTCTAAGACCTCAACAAATACTGCCACCAACTGAAGATAAACTGTTCTATACCAAAGTCTACAGGAGACACCTTTCATTCAAACCACCACAGGGATGTAGCTTATCTCTTCCTAGACCATACTTTCTACTTCATCTCTACATCCCTACTTCACCTGGAGTCTACTTGGAGTCTACTTATATATGTCTAGAGGCAATGACATGTGGTACCAGAGGAACATCAAGTGTTGTCTTCTCTGATATCTACTTTAGTTCATTTAGGACATTCCCAGGTCTACCTATAGACATTAGTACATTATAATAGGAGAATTCAATATCCTCTACCTTCTTAGATTTCTCGCACACATCTTTCACCATCACAAGTCACAGAAATCTATTCCTTTCTAATCAGTGTCCTCACATTAACCGCTCACACACATTGAGGCTGGTAATTCAATTTATGTCTTAAGCCAACAAATCATTTAATGAGAGCTTGGATTTGTTTTTCTGCAACTTGAGACACTGGTGTCTTCATGAATACAAGACAGATTTTCTTCCAAGGTGTACTTAGAAACATTTTGATTGTTTATATGCATCTGAAGCTGGCCAATTTTATTAGTCTTTCTTTTCCTTCTGTTAACTTAGCCCACAGGTGCTGAAAGGAAGCCAAAATTATTCTTTTCCTTACTTTAAACAAATGTTCAAAAGCTTCATATACAAAGCAACTTATTTCCTTGCTCCTTGCAAGATAAGAATCAGAAGTGGCAAATTAATTTATCTTGCATAGCTCACTAAGTAGCTCATGCCATGGATTTTCAGTCTCTCTACATTAATATTTGAATCTTTAGTAACCATATTTCTACATTCAGCTGTAGAACTAATTCCATATACCACCAAGTCCACTAAAATATTCATCCATATAACTTTGTTGCTCTGCAACTACTACAATTACCACAGTTTGTATTAATTTTTTAGAGAATTCTCTAGAGAAATAGAACAGATAGGAAGTGTGTGTGTGTGTGTGTATGTGTGTGTGTGTGTGTGTGTGTGTGTGTGTGTGAGAGAGAGAGAGAGAGAGAGAGAGAGAGAGAGAGAGAGAGAGNTGTGTGTGTGTATGTGTGTGTGTGTGTGTGTGTGTGTGTGTGTGTGAGAGAGAGAGAGAGAGAGAGAGAGAGAGAGAGAGAGAGAGAGAGAGAGATTGTCATTCAAACCACCACAGTATATGAAGAATTAATGAAATCAGCTTACATTAAAATAACAATAGTTGTCAATGGGAAGAGAGGCGCTCAGTCTTATGACAGTTCAATACCCCAGTATAGGGGAATGCCAGGAGGAGGAAGAGGGAGTGGGTAGGTTGGGGAGCAGGGGGAGGGGAGAGGATATAGGGGATTTTCAGAAGGGAAACTAGGAAAGGGGATAACATTTGAAATGTAAATAAAGAAAATATCTAATAAAAAATCTAACAACAACAACAACAACAAAAAAAAACCAATAGTATTCTCACACCCTAGAGGGTTCTCAAACACAGAGTTTGCTTGGCTCTTGAGGGTGAGTACCTTACAAGTTGGAGTAGTTGCAAGATGGATGCCTCACCCTGGAGAGGCCATTAACACAGTAGTTACTTACTCTAAGAGGTTCACTGTCGCAGTAGTCCCAATCTGGTGCCCAACGTCTGGAGTGCTCCTGAAGAGCCATTAGTTCTTAGCCAATTATGGAATCCTGGAAACCCTGGTTCTGACATCAGTGAAAGAATCAGTGGTGGCAAGAATAGTATAAACCAGCCAACTATTAAGTGGAAATGCAAAGAAGAAAAGAGGAAATAATTGTCCTCCTTCCATCTTTTCTTTTTCAAATCTAGATTGCTACCAGAACGGGCTACTCATATTTGGAGTGAGCCTTTTCACCTCAATGAAGTGCACCAGGACAATTCTTTAATTGGGGCTCCAACACACTTGGTTCTAATGTATACCAACTTGACATTAAAATCAATCACCATAGAAGATGTTCCCTATTTCCGGTTTGGTTTTTGATTGTACTTTTTGTTGCTTGTGCTATTTGTATTTCTTTTCCTTTCTGTTACTATTGCGTGCTTGTTGGATTTCTGTGTTGGGCATGATGACTTCTAGCTCTCATTGTTCATCTCTGTTTTATGTAGGGTTTCTAGTGCTACAATAAATCCTGGCCAAAAGCCATGTGACAACAAAGTGACTTATTTCAGCTTATAATTCATTGTCACATTCTATCATTGAGGGAATGCAGTATTGTAGTTTATGCAGAAGCCAGGCAAGGGTGCTGCTTACTTTCTTGCTTTTCATGGCTTGTTCAACCTGCTTTTACATAGCCTCCAGGACCCAGGGGTGGGTCAGAGTGATCAGGACCTCCCACATCAGTAATCAATTAAGAAAATGCATCACAGGCTTGCTCATAGGCCAATGATATGGGCATACCTTCTCAATTGAGTTTACCCTTCTAAAATGGCTCAAGTATGTACCAAGTTGATATAAAACTAACCAGCACAAGTGACTTCTTGTCCACTCAATATATAGAAACACACCACTATTCCATTTAAACCTTTTCTTTCCCATTTGTCCACACAATGGCATGTTAATAATTTAATGCCACATATATATTTCCCAATTTTAATAGTCCCACAACCTTTAAAACTTCAGATGCTTTAAAAAAATCAGTATCTCTATAATAACAAAAATTTCTCTAATATAGCAAAACCCCTCTACTATTTAAAGTCTCTTTAAAGTATCAAAAGTTTCTTTAAATGCTGGTCATTTAACTGTAGGATCCTTTAAAGTAAAAAATAAATTAATCTCTTTTTAGTTATTTTATTTTTAAATTTATAATATGATTGTACCAGCTCTTCTTTTCCCCTCCAATCCCTTGCACATACCTCTCCTTGTTCTCCTTCAAATTCATTGCCTCTTTATTCATTAATTGTATATTTAGTTAGACAATGTGAATATATATATATATATATATATATATATATATATATATATATATATACACTTTCAAATTGCTCAGTTTTCATAATGTTACTGGCATATATGTTTTCAGGACTAAACATTTAATATTGGATAACTTCCTAAGGAAGACTATTTCTACTGCTATCTACATTTACTATCTGCCTTTAATTCTTTATGTATGGTTAAGGACTGGTGACCTCTTCCCTGTCTATATTAGCATGTCTTTTTTCCTTGTTCAGCCTATGTTAAGGAACTCACATTGGTGAAATTTTATGGGGATAGTTTCTGACATTACTAGGAAATACAGTCTCGTATAGTGAATTCACTGATCCTCTGGCTCTTTTAACCTTTCCACCACTCATTCCTCTGTGTTCACTGAGCTTTACACGTAGAAGTTGTAGCATAGATATAATGATTGGGAATGGACTCCATAACTCATCGTTTTAATTGGTTTATGCTTTTCTGAAATGGTCTCATCTATAGCAAAGAAAAGTTTCCTTTATGCTAATGTATTAGTGATAGTTCTCCAAAGGAACAGAACTAATAGCTTGTGTGTGTGTGTGTGTGTGTGTGTGTAAGTGTGTGTGTTCTATTATACTTTGACAGTATTGTATATAATTATATATATTACTATTGTAGATAGTAATATATATATATATATATATATATATATATATATATATATATATATATGTTATTGGAGTGGCTTACAAGTTATGGTCCTGCTAATCCAATGATGGCTGTTTCTTGATGACCAAGAATTTAATAGTTGTTTAGTCCATGGTGGTGGATGCCTCAGATGTTTATTGGTATACATTGGAATCTCAATGAAGTAGGTTTTAATATGAATAACAATTGATTCAGCATCAAGATAGATGAACTTTGTAGAGATACTGAGGCCAAGCAGACAAAAGACGACAGCTTTTCATGTGAGCTACCATCAGAAGATAGTAGAAGAGGTATAGGGTGTATCTACCCACTTGAAAATATCCTATGAGTAAAATTCCCTCACAGTATGAAGATAGTATGAATGCTCCTACTGCAAGCTTATGTTTGTCATTCAAGGCTGGCCATTGTTGCACTTCATAAGCATCATAGCTGGATGTATTGTTTGCTTACACCCAGAAAAGATTTTTATGCCAATTCCTAGTCAGGGTAGCCTCTAGGCCCCTTGTCTGAAGTTCAGTCTGTCTTCAGGAATAGGGACTTACCCTCTACTTTTAGGGAATAACTAAGAGCAAGAGCAATATTCTATAATGTTTTGAGAGTTTCCTGGACAATACTGACTTACACACACACACACACACACACACACACACACACACACACACACAATACCTTGTCTGGTTTTGTTACATGCTCTTTGGCTCTTGGCAGGGGGCATTGTCAGGCAAGATGAGAAGAAACTATACATAAATATTTACATACTGACTTTCAAGCATTATAATTGTCTTAGATAGAGAGGTAATAATATGGTTCCTTATGAATTTCAGACATCCTTACTGTTATTTTATTTACCTCACCACCTCCATTTATTTTACTCCCTAATCCCCAACTAGGGCCACAGAATTTCCCCCATTGTTCCCATCTCTACTGTTCCTCCATTCCATCTCACCTCACTACAGCAATAGTTCCTTTTTACTATGTTCATTTCTGCCATGAATTCCAGAAGTGTACTCAGGTCTGAAGATGTGGATGTAGGAGCCAGAAAAAATATGTGGCATTTGTGCTTCTGAGTCCAAGTTACCTCTCCCAACACTCTCATTTTGAGTTCTATCCATTACCCTCAAACTTAATGGCTTCGTATTGCTTTATAGATAAACAATATTAAATAGTGTATATGTACCTCATTTTCAGTATTCATTCATTGTTTGAAGAACATTTAGGTTGTTTCTATTCCCTAGATACTGTGAATAGGGAAGCAGCAAACATGGCTGAACAACTATATCAGGAAAAAATGTTGAGTCCTTTGGGCATACACCAAGGAGTAGTGTAGCTAATTCATATGGTATATTTATTTTTAGTTTTTTAAGAATTATTCACACTTATTTGCAGAATGGCTAGAGCTAGTTTGCAATCCCACCAACAGTGAATAAAGGTTCTCTTTTCCCCATATCTCCTCCAACATTTGTTGTAAATTGTTTTCTTGATATTTGGTGTTCTGACTGGGAAAGATGAAATTTCAAATTTATTTTGATTTGCATTTACTTAATTACTGGAAATTGTTAACATTTTTGTATATTACCTAGCCATTGCTATTTCTTCTTTTGAAACACCTTTGTCCAGGTCTCTTGTCTATTTATTGAGCAGGCCCTTGGCTATTCTGCATCTGTTTTTTTGTTGTTTGTTTGTTTGTTTTTAGTTAGGGAGGATTTCTTTATTTGTATTTTGTTTTGCTTTGTTTTTAGTTCTATATGTTTGGGATATTAATCTTCTGTGAGATGTGTAGCTGGTAAAGATTGTCTTCAATTGATGGGACTCTTCCTTACATTAATAATTTTTTAGATGTACAGAATATTTTAGTTTTATTACAATCTACTTGGATTATTGAACACTGGATCTGGTATACAGGAGGTTAAATATGGCAGGTTGTGTAGGATGCTCAGAGATAAAGATCAAATAGAATTATTGAGCTAAATCATGAAGAAGGATATCAAGTTGGACAGTTTCTCACTAAGAATAAAGAACTAGAACACTGTCACACTCAGATCAAATCAAAACCAAAGTCTAATGCAAAGCTTAATGTCAGACTTCTGGGACACATGGCATTTTGGGTTCCTAGGGACTTGTTGCAAGGTTCATTGTATAACTCCAGTCCATACTTACTGCTGTTCTTAATGGTCATCCCATGATGCTAGCACCTTCAAAATCTCAGACTGCACCATCACCAATAGACCTTATTGGACTTTCTTCTGAATGCAAAAATATCATACTAAGAGCCCTAGAAGAAACTTGATTTACCTCCTAAACTTTGCAAGTCAGGCCTTATTTGTCTGCATTTCTCTAAACACTCTCATCTCCCAAGTCCCACAGAATAATCTATTATGATCTGAACACTCAAAAGCTTTCCAACACAATATTCCAAAATTCTTCCACAGTCTTCATTAAAACACATGGTAAAATTTGTTATAGAGGTATTATTGGCATGTACCAATTTTGTCATGGTTAGGGTTTTCGTTGATGTGATAAAAGTTATGAGCATAAGCGATTTGAGTAGGAAAGGATTTATTTCATCTTACAGTTCCTTTACACAGTCCTTGGAATTCAAGACTGGAACTCAAGCAGTAACCTTGACAAAGGAACTGATGCAGGGACATGGAAGATTACTGCTTACTGGCTTTCTCCCATACAGCTAGCCCAGGCTACTTTTCCATACCATCCACAACCACCTTCCCATGGGAGGCACAATGTGTCTTCCATTGTCAATGGTTAGTCAAGAAAATGCTATACAGATTTGTTTTCAGGTCAACCTAATGGGGATACTTTATTAGTTACCATTCTCTCTTTCTAGATATGTCTAGGATTGTGTCACATTGGCATATCCAAACCAACCAGCATTACTGACCACTTGTTAACTTGACATACAAATATATTACACTTATTAAACCATAGCCTTTCCTTTCTTGCTTATACCCAAGATATCATATTAATAATATATCACAATAAATAACTTATAGTATCCTTCAGTTTTTAAAGACTCAAACACTTTAAAATACAAGTTCTTTTAAAATACCCAAAGTTTTATGTTGAGTTCTTTGATCCACTTTGACTTGAGCTTTGTACAAGGAGATAAGAATGGGTCAATTCATATTCTTCTACATGATAACTGCCAGCTGTGCCAGCACCATTTGTTGAAAATACTGTCTTTTTTTCCCACTGGATGGTTTTAGCTCCTTTGTTGAAGATCAAGCAACCATGGGTGTGTGGGTTCATTTCTGGGTCTTCAATTCTGTGCCATTTATCTACCTGTATGTCACTGTACCAGTACCATGCAGTTATTATCACAATTGCTCTGTAGTACAGCTTGAGGTCAGGAATGGTGATTCCTCCAGAGTTTCTTTCATTGTTGAGAATAGTTTTTGCTATCCTAGGTTTTTTATTATTCCAGATGAATTTGCACATTGCCCGTTCTAGGTCAGTGAAGATTTAAGTTGGAATTTTGATGGGGAATGCATTGAATCTGTAGATTGGTTGCAGCAGGATAGCCAATTTTACTATATTAATTCTGCCAATCCATGAGCATGGGAGATCTTTCCATCTTTTGAGATCTTCTTCAATACCTTTCTTCAGAGACCTGAAGTTTTTGTCATTCAGATCATTTACCTCCTTACTTAGAGNCACACCAAGGTATTTTATATTTTTTGTGACTATTGTGAAGGGTGTTATTTCCCTAATTTCTTTCTCATCCTGTATATCCTTTGTGTAGAGAAATTACACTGATTTGTTTGAGTTAATTTTATATCCAGCTATTGCACTGAAGCTGCTTATCAGGTTTAGGAGTTCTCTGGTGGAATTTTTAGGGTCATTTATATATACTATCATATCATCTGTAAATGATGATATTTTGACTTCTTCCTTTCCAATTTGAATCCCCTTGATCTCCTTTAGTTGTTGAAGTGCTCTGGCTAGGACTTCAAGTACAATATTGAATAAGTAGGGAGAAAGTGGGCAGCATTGTCTAGTCCCTGATTTTAGTGGGATTGTTTCAAGTTTCTCTCCATTTAGTTTGATGTTGGCTAATGGTTTGCTGTATATTGCTTTATTATGTTTAGGTAGGGGCCTTGAATCCCTGATCTTTCCAAGACTTTTATCATGAAGGGGTGTTGGATTTTGTCAAATGCTTTCTCAGCATCTAAGGAGACAATCATGTGTTTTTGTCTTTGAGTTTGTTTATATAGTTGAATACGTTGATGGATTTCCATATATTAAAACATCCCTGCATCCCTGGAATCAAGCCTACTTGGTCATGATGAATGATCGTTTTGATGTGTTCTTGGATTCAGTTTGTGAGGATTTTATTGAGTATTTTTGCATGAATATTCATAAGGGAAATTGGTCTAAAGTTCTCTTTCATTGTTGGATCTTTGTGTGGTTTAGGTATCAGAGTAATTGTGGCTTCATAGAATGAATTGGGTAGAGCACCTTCTGTTTCTATTTTGTGGAATAGTCTGAGGAGAGTTGGAATTAGGTCTTCTTGGAAGGTCTGATAGATGTATGTACTAAACCCATCTGGTCCTGTGCTTTTTTTTTTTTTTTTT
>NC_034613.1:95990276-96010957 GCF_900095145.1 Mus pahari
TTCTACTTCCATTTTCAGATACTGAATGGTTTTGTTCAATTCCATCCCCTGTTTGGTTGTATTTTCCTGTAATTCTTTAAGGGATTTTTGTGTTTCTTCTAGCTGTTTAGCTGTGTTATCCTGTAATTCTTTAAGGGATTTTTATATTTCTTCTAGCCGTTTAGCAGTGTTTTCCTGTAATTATTTCAGTGATTTTTGTGTTTCTTCTACCTGTTTAGTAGTGTTTCCCTGTAGTTCTTTAAGGACTTCTACCTGTTTAGCATTAGTCTCCTGTAATTCCTTGAGGGATTTTTGTGCTTCCTCTTTAAGGGCTTCTACTTGTTTAGCATTGTTCTCCTGTATTTCTTTGAGTGAGTTATTAATGTCCTTCTTCAAATCTTCTACCACCATCATGAGATATGATTTTAAATCCACATCTTTCTTTTCCATTGTGTTGGGGTATCCAGAACTCGCTTTGGTGGGCATACTGTGTTCTGATGGTGCCCAGTGTTCTTGGTTTCTGTTAGTAAGATTCTTAAGTTTTCCTTTCACCATCTAAAAATCTTTGTTGTTAATGTTCAACCTGTCTCTGGCTGGAGTTTGTTCCTCCTGTGATTCTGTTAGCCTCTGTCAGCACTCCTGGGAATCCAACTCTCCCCTGTGTCCCTGTGGACAGAGCACTCTCTGCAGGCAAGCTCTCCTCTTGCAAGGCAGATGTCCAGGAGTCTGGATCTCTGATCCTCCTTCTGAGTCCTGAGTTCAGAGCCCTCCCTGTAGGCTGACTCTCCTCCTTTGATCCTGAGGACCTGTGATGTAGAGGGTCCTCCAGAGTGTTCTGCTGCTTCTGTGATCCTGAGGACCTGTGGTGTGGAGAGTCTTCTGGAGCACTCAGTGGCCTCCACTGGGGTTATGAAGAGATATGGCAGGAGTAGTCCTAATGGGACTGGAACCCTGCCTCTGTGCGGGCGGTGTTCCTTTGTCCCTGTTCCTGCTGGCACAAGCCCCACCTGGATTCTCTGGAGTTGATTGTGTTCCACACACCCGTGATCCTGAGGACCTGAGGTGTGGAGATTCCTCTGGAGTGCTCAGCTGCCTCCGCAGTGATCCTAAAATTGTGTGGGCAGTCCTCTAGGGACCTTGGGGGTGTCCGCCAACTCTGAGCCCTAGGTGACCTGGTGCTAGCGCAGACTGGAAGGGACTTGTTCCCTTTGTCTGGCCAGTTCTCTACTTCCCTATTGCTGTCTCAGGTCTCCTGTGTGATTGGATTGGAGCAGAAGTTGTGTTCCATTCACCAGTGATCCTAAGATAGCTTAGGCAATCTGCTAGGGACCTTGGGCGTGTCCGCCGTCTCTGTACCCTAGGTGACCCGGAGCTGATGCAGACCAGAAGGAACTTGTGCCCCTGGTCAGGCCAGTTCTCTGCTTCCCTCACATTGATAGATTTTTTGTACAATAAATAACTCCTGCATTGCTAGGGTGAAGGCTACATTTTAATGGTGAATAATGTTTTTGTTGTGTTCTTGGATTCAGCATGCTAAAATTTTATTTAGTATTTTTGCATCAATGTTTATAAAAAAATTGGTCTGAAATATTTTTTGTTTAGTATTTGTGTGATTTAGGTATCAGGGTGACTAGCCGTCTAGAATGACTTTTGCAGTTTTCCTTCTATTTTTATTTGTGGAATAGTTTGAGCAATATTTGTATCGTGGAATAGTTTAAGCAATATTTGTATTAGCACATCTTTGAAAGTCTGGCAGAATGCTGCTTGAAAACCATCTGTCCCTGGGCTTTTTTTTTTTGTTTGTTTGTTTGGGAGACTTTTAATGACTGCTTCTATTTCTTTAGGGGATATAGGATTATTTACATTGTTTACCTGATCCCGATTTAACATTGTTAACTGGAGTCTATTAAGAAAACCATCCATTTCATTTAGATTTTCCAATTATGCAGAGTACAGGCTTTTGAAGTAAGACCTAATGATCCTTTGGATTTCCTCAGTATGCACTGTTATGTCCCACTTTTCATTTCTGGTTTGGTTAATTTGGGTACTGTCTCTCTGTCTTTTAGTTAGTCTGGCTGGGAGTTTGTCTGGCCTCTTGGTTTTCTTGAAGAATCAACTGTCCATTTCATTGACTTTGTATTGTACTCTTTGTTTCTAATTTAATGATTTCAGCCCCAAGTTTTATATTTCCTGTTGTGTACTGTTCTTGCATGTGTTTGCTTCTTTTCTGTTCTAGACGCTTTTCATTGCTTATTTTATCTCTTTACATTTCAAACGTTATCCCCCTTCCTGGTTTCCCATCCACAAACACACTACCCCCTTCCCCCTGCTTCTATGTGAGTGCTCCCTTACCTACCCACCCACTCCCACTTCAGCACCCTACCAGTAATTCCACTGGGGTGGATGATCAAGCCTCCATAGGACCAAGGGTATAACACTCCCATTGGTTCCGGATAAGTCAATCCTCTGCTGTATATTCAGGTAGAATCATGGGTCCTCCTATGTGTAATCTTTGGTTGGTGGTTGAGTCTCTGGAAGCTTTGGGGGATCTGGTTAGTTGATATTGTTCTTTTTATTGTGTTGCAACTACCTTCAGCTCCTTCAGTCCTTTCTCTAACTCTTCCATTGGGGATCCTGTGTTCCGACCAATGTTTGGCTGTGATTATCCACATCCATATTGGTCAGGCTCTGGCAAAGCCTCTCAGGAGACAACTATATCAGGGTCTTGTCAGCAAGCACTTCTTGGCATAAGCAATAGTGCCAGAGTTTATTGTCTGGATCCCCAGGTGAGACAGTCACTGGATGGCTTTTCCTTCAGTTTCTGCTCAACAGTTTATCTCCATGTTTGAAAAAAAAAAACTTTTAATCATAAAAAATGAAATGTTCAACATCTTTAGTCATCTGGGAAATGCAAATCAAACGACCCTGAGATTTTACATTATACCAGTCAGAATGGCTAAGATAAAAAAAAAAAAAAAAACTCAGGTGACAGCAGATGCTGGCAAGGATGTTGAGGAAAAGGAACACTCCTCCATTAATGGTGGGATTACAAGCTGGTACAACTGCTCTGGAAATCAGTCTGGCAGTTCATTAGAAAATTGCAAATAGTTCTACATGAGGACCTAGTGTTGTAGGAAGTATTAAAAATAATATATTACCATCAGATGCAATACCTATTAGAGGATAGAATAATTCGGATAACTTGTCTAGTCTAGGTGGGCAGCTTGTATCATCAATTGACTCTGAGATGTTTAATCAAATTCATGGCTCTGAGATTATTGTTAAGGTGTTTTCAGATATTTTAATTAACATAGTCCAGATTACTTAACATAGATAGTTGGTTTTCAAAAATGTCAGAAACCCACAGAATGTGATATTTAATGTTATTTATTCATTTGTTTATCTGCTCCTACAGCTCCCCTTTCGTGGAGTCAAAGAAACAGCTGAGCATCTATAACTCAAGGTGAGATAGTACATTATGGCTAGGAGGCCATTGGGCAGAAATGGCCTATCTCTCCTGCAGATGTCCTTGAGAGGACACAGTTTACAGGTTAGGACAGCTTAGTTCTGCTGAGACTGAATAGGCTAGTCCTTAATAATTCCTGTTTTTAAATGTCTGTCAGAATATCCTGGGCCAGAATGCTAAAGACTGATGCTCCAACTTCCTGACTTCCTCTCACTGTATGGGTAGGGAGCTGTCTCTATAACTTGCCTCAGTTCTGGAAGCTGTGTTAGGCTTCCTATATGTTCAGATAATATTTGTCATTCTCAGTTTTCTGACAGGGTTGAAAGACTATTTATAGTCTCATAGGCAACCCAGGCTATTTAATATTGAGGGAACAGATTTGAGAGGATGGTTTACAGATGGCATACAATCTCAAGCCAGGACATAAGTCAGATATAGAATTATAAGTCTCTTAAGTTAGGATAAATGACAGTTCTATTTTATCGACAAAAATGATGGACTGGATGTTAGGTCTGTCTCTTACTTTGTGAATTATAAAATTGTAATAGTAGTGCTAAATTTATATTTGAGAGAAAAGTTTTTTTTTTACTTAAACAGAAAGGGTGAGGTGTAGCAGAATTTTCTCCCAATTAATTTAAATATTAATACAAGAAACCTGTGATTGGACATGGAAAATGGAGGTGGAGCTAAGAGTTTCAGAGGCAGAGAGAGAAGACAGAGTAAGAGGGAAAGAAGATGGAAGGAGAGATCTGGATTCTGCATGACTTTAAATAGCCACGGGTAGCTATGAATATCTTACAAAGGATAGATAATTACAGGGCAATTTGTCTTATCTGTGCACAATTTATATCTCTATTAATTGGCTCTGAGTTCATTATGTGGCATTTTGTGAGGTGAGAATTTACTGATAAATCTGACTTATAAAATCCAAGCCTCTAGAGTTTTGATATTACTGAGTTACTGGGATTTGGGACCACAGACCACAGTGGTTGGATGGCCAGGAACACGAGCAGAACCCACAGACTTTTACTCTGAGGTAATTTCTGTTTTTGCTACTGAGTTACTAAGGTGTGTTTCTTGTATGCAACATAATAATAGATCTGGTTTTCTCACCCATTCAGTTAGCCTGTATTTTTTTTTTTTATTGAGGAATTGAGTCCACTGATGCTGAGAGATATTAAGATATTAATGACCTTTGTTAATTCCTGTTACTTTGATAACACTGATGGTAGGGAGAGAGAGAGAGAGAGAGAGAGAGAGAGAGAGAGAGAGAGAGAGAGAGAGAGAATGCACACATGCCTGTGCATGCAAATTCTTCCCTTCTTTTGATTTTGTTTGTGGGAGATTATTTCCTGTGTTTTCAATTTTTCTTTTTACTTTCTTCATTTACATTTCAAATGCTATCTAGAAGATCCCCTATACCATTCCCCCACCCTGCTCCCCTACCCACCCACTCCCAATTCTCGATCCTAGCATTCCCCTGTACTGGGGTATATAAAGTTTGAAAGACCAAGGGGCCTCTCTTCCCAATGATGGCCAAATAGGCCATCTTCTGCTACATATGCAGCTAGAGACACTAGCTCTGGGGCTACTGGTTAGTTCATGTTGTTGTTCCACCTATAGGGTTGCAGACCCCTTCAGCCCCTTGGGTACTTTCTCTACCTCCTGCATTAGGGGCCCTGTGTTCCATCCAATAGCTGTCTGTGAGCATCCACTTCTGTATTTGCCAGGTACTGGCGTAGCATCACAAGAGACAGCTATATCAGCAGATCTTGCTGGCATGTACAATAGTATCTGGGTTTGGTGACTGATTATGGGATGGATCCCCAGTTGGGGAATTCTCTGGGTGGTCCATCATTTGGTCTCAGCTCCAAACTTTGTCTCTGTAACTCCTTCCATGGGTATTTTGTTCCCTGTTCTAAGGAGGAATGAGGTATTCACATTTTGGTGTTCCTCCTTCTTGATTTTCTTATGTTTTGTAAATGGTATCTTGGGTATTCTAAGTTTCTGGGCTATTATCCACTTATCAGTGAGTGCATATCAAGTGACTTATTTTGTGATTAGATTACCTCACTCAGGATGATATCCTCCAGATCTATCCATTTGCCTAAGAATTTCAAGAATTAATTGTTTTTAATAGCTGATTAGTACTCCATTGTGTAAATGTAGCACATTTTCTGTATACATTCCTCTGTTGAGGGACATCAGGGTCATTTCCAGGCTCTGGCTTTTATAACTAAGGCTGCTATGAACATAGTGGAACATGTGTACTTATTATAAGTTGGAACACTTTCTGTGTATATGCCCAGGAGAGGTATTGCTGGATTTTCCCGTAATACTATGTCCAATTTTCTGAGGAGCCTCCAAACTGATTTCAAGAGTGGTTGTATCAGCTTGCATTCCTGGCAGCAATGGAGAAGTATTCCTCTTTCACCACATCCTCGTCAGCATCTCCTGTCACCTGAATTTTTGATCTTAGCCATTCTGACTGGTGTGAGATAGAATCTCAGGGTTGTTTTGATTTGCATTTCCCTGATGACTAAGGATGTTGAACATTTTTTCAGGTGCTTCTCTGCATTATGGTATTCCTCAGTTAACTATTTTTGTTTAGCTCTCTACCCCATTTTTAAATGGGGTTATTTGAATTTCTGGAGTCCAGCATCTTGAGCTCTTTGTATATATTGGATATTAGTCCCTTATAAGATTTAAGATTGATAAAAATTCTTTCCCAAACTGTTGGTCCCATTTTTCTCTTAATGACAGTATCTTTTGCTTTATAGAAGCTTTGCAATTTTATGAGGTCCCATTTGACGATTCTTGATCTTACACCACAAGCCATTGCTATTACATTTAGGAATTTTTCCTGTGTGCCCATATCTTCTGGGCATTTCCCCACTTTCTCTTCTATAAGTTTCAGTGTCTTTGGTTTTATGTGAAGTTCTTTGATCCACTTATACTTGAGCTTGGTATGAGGAGATAAAAATGGATCAATTCTCATGCTTCTACATGATAACCACCAGTTGTGCCAGAATCAATTGTTGAAAATGCTGTCTTTTTTTCCACTGGATGGTTTTAGCTACTGTGTCAAAGATCAAGTGGTCATAGGTGTGTGGGTGAATTTCTTGGTCTTCAATTCAATTTCATTGATCTACCTTTCTGTCACTGTACCAGTACCATGATGTTTTAATCACAATTGCTCTGTAGTAGAGCTTGAGTTCAGGCATGGTTGATTCCCCCAGAGGTTATTTTATTGTTGAGACTAGTTTTTGCTATCCTAGGTTTTTTATTATTCCAGATGAATTTGCAAATAGCCCTTTCTAGGTCAGTGAAGAATTGAGTTGGAATTTTGATGGGGATTGCATTGTATCCTTTTGGCAGGATAGCCATTTTGACTATATTAATCCTGCCAATCCCTGAGCATGGGAGATCTTTCCATCTTCTGAGATCTTCAATTTTTTTCTTCAGATAATTGAAGTTCTTATCATAAAGATCTTTCACTTCCTTACTTAGGGTCATACCAAGATATTTTATATTATTTGTGACTATTGTAAAGGGTGTTGTCTCCTTAATTTCTTTCTCATCCTGTTTATCCTTTCTGTAGAGAAAGGCCACTGATTTGATTGAGTTAATTTTATATCCAGCTACTGCACTAAAGCTGTTTATCTAGTTTAGGAGTTCTCTGGTGGAATTTTTAGGGTCACTTATGTATACTGTCATATCATCTGCAAATAATGATATTTTGACTTCTTCCTTTCCAGTTTGAATCCCCTTGATCTCCTTTTCTGGTCGAATTGCTCTGACTAGGACTTCAAGTNCTATATTGAATAGGTAGGGCTAAAGTGGGCAGCCTTGTCTAGTCCCTGTTTTTAGTGGGATTGCTTCGAGTTTCTCTCCATTTAATCTGATGTTAGTTACTGGTTTGCTGTAGATTGCTTTTATTATGTTTAGGTATGGGCCTTGAATTACTGACCTTTCCAAGAATTTTGTCATGAATGGGTGTTGGATTTTGTCAAATGCTTTCTCAGCATCTAACAAGATAATCATGTGATTTTTGTCATTGAGTTTCTTTATATAGTGGATTATATTGATGGATTTACTTATATTAAACTATCCCTGCATCCCTGGGATGAACCCTACTTGATCATGATGGATGATCATTTTGATGTGTTCTTGGATTTGGTTTGTGAGGATTTTATTTAGTATTTTTGAATCGATATTCATAAGGGAAATTGCTTTGAAGTTCTTTTTCTTTGTTGGATCGTTGTGTGGTTTCGGTATCAGAGTAATTGTGGCTTCATAGAATGAATTGGGTAGAGTACCTTCTGGTTCTATTTTGTTCAGTAGTTTGAGGAGAGTTGGAATTAGTTCTTCTTTGAAGGTCTGATAGAACTCTGCACTAAACCCATCTGGTCCTGGTTTTATTGGTTGGGAGACTATTAATGGCTGTTTATATTTCTCTAGGGGTTATGGGATGGTTTAGGTCATTAATCTGATCCTGATTTAACTTTGGTACCAGGTATCAGTCTAGGAAATTGTCCATTTCATCCAGGTTTTCCTGTTTTGTTGAGTATAGCCTTTTGTAGTAGGATCTGATGATGTTTTGGATTTCCTTAGGTTCTGTTGTTATGTCTCCCTTTTCATTTCTGATTTTGTTCATTAGGAAACTGTCTCTGTGCCCTCACGTTAGTCTGGCTAAGGTTTTATCTATCTTGTTGATTTTTCTCAAAGAACCAGCTCCTGCTTTGGTTGGTTCTTTGAATACTTCTTTTTTTCCACTTGGTTGATTTCACCACTAAGTTTGATTATTTCCTGCTGTCTACTCCTCTTGGGTGAATTTGCTTCCTTTCCTTCTAGAGCTTCTAGGTGTGCTATCAGACTTTTTATGTATGCTTTTGCTTGTTTATTTTTGGAGACTCTCTGGGCTATGAGTTTTCCTCTTAGGACTGCCTTCATTGTGTCCCATAAGTTTGGATATGTTGTGGCTTCATTTTCATTAAACTCTAAAAAGCCTTTAAGTTCTTTATTTCTTCCTTGACCAAGGTATCATTGAGTAGAGTGTTTTTCAGTATCCATGTGAATGTTGGCTTTCTATTATTTATGCTGTTATTGAAGATCACCATAAGTCATGGTGATCTGATCGGATACATGGGATAATTTCAATATTTTTGTATCAGTTGAGGCCTGGTTTGTGACCAATTATATGATCAATTTTGGAAAAGGTGCCATGAGGTGCTGAGAAGTAGGTATATCCTTTTGTTTTAGAATAAAATATTCTGTATATATCTGTTAAATCCATCTGTTTCATAACTTCTGTTCATTTGCATGTGTCTCTGTTTAGTTTCTGTTTCCAGGATCTGTCCATTGATGAGAGTGGTGTGTTGAAGTCTCCCACTATTATTGTGTGAGGTGCAATGTGTGCTTTGAGCTTTATTAAAGTTTCTTTAGTGAATGTGGATACCCTTGCATTTGAATCATAGTTATTCAGGGCTGAGAGTTCATCTTGGTAAATTTTACCTTTGATGAGTATGAAATGCCCCTCCTTGTCTTTTTTGATACATTTGGGTTTGAAGTCAATTTTATTCTATATTAGAATGACTACTCCAGCTTGTTTCTTCAGACCATTTGCTTGGAAAATTGTTTTCCAGCCTTTCCCTCTGAGGTAGTGTCTATCTTTGTCCCTGAGGTGGGTTTCCTGTAAGCAGCAAAATGTTGGGTCCTTTTTGTGTAGCCATTCTTTTAGTCTATGCCTTTTTATTGGGGAACTGAGATCATTGATATTTCAGATACATTAAAGAAAAGTAATTGTTGTTTACTGTTATTTTTTTTTTTAAAATTGGGATTCTGTTCTTGCAGCTCTTTTCTTTTAGGATTGTTGAAGGATTGCTTTCTTGCTTTTTCTACAGTGTCATTTCCTGCCTTGTGTTGGAATTTTACTTTGGTTTCTCCATCTATGGTCATTGAGAGTTTTGCTGGGTATAGTAGCCTGGGCTGGCAATTGTGTTCTCTTACGGTTTGTAAAACATCTGTCCAAGATCTTCTGGCTTTCATAGTCTCTGGTGAGAAGTCTAGTTTAATTCTTATAGGCCCACCTTTATATGTTACTTGACCTTTTTCCTTTACTGTTTTTAATATTCTATATTTCTTTAGTGCATTTGTTGTTTTGATTATTATGTGTCAGGGGAAATTTCTTTTCTGGTCCAGTCTATTTGGAGTTCTGTAGGCTTCTTGTATGTTCATTGGCATCTCTTTTTTTAGGTTTGGGAAGTTTTCTTCTATAATTTTGTTGAAGATATTTGCTGGCCCTTTAAGTTGAAAATCTTCATTCTCATCTACTCCTATTATCTGTAGGTTTGGTCTTCTCATTGTGTCCTGGATTTCCTGGATGTTTTGAGTTAGGATCTTTTTGCATTTTGCATTTTCTTTGATTGCTGTGTCCATGTTCTCTATGGAATCTTCTGCATCTGAGATTCTCTCTTCCAACTCTTGTATCCTGTTGTTGATGCTCACATCTATGGTTCCTTATTCATTTCCTAGAGTTTCTATCTCCAGAGTTGTCTCCCTTTGGGTTTTCTTTATTGATTCTACTTCCATTTTCAGATCCTTAATGGTTTTGTTCAATTCCATCCCCTGTTTGGTTGTGTTTTCCTCTAATTCTTTAAGGGATTTTTATGTTTCCTCTTTAAGGGCCTCTCCTTATTTAGCAGTGTTTTCCTGTAATTTTTAAGTGATTTTTGTGCTTCCTCTTAAAGGCCTCTACCTGTTTACCCATGTTATCCTATATTTCTTTAAGTGAGTATTAATTTCCTTCTTAAAATCCTCTACTAGCATCATGAGATACGATTTTAAATCAAAATCTTGCTTTTCAGGTGTGTTGGGATAACCAAGACTCGCTGAAGTGGGAGTGCTGGGTTCTGATGATGGTGAGTGGTCTTGGTTTCTGTTAGGAAGATTCTTATGTTTGCCTTTTGCCATCTGGTATTCTCTGGCGTTAATTGTTATAGCTGTCTCTGGCTGGAGCTTGTTCCTCCTGTGATTCTGTTAGCCTCTGCACTCCTGGGAGTCCAACTCTCTCCTGAGTCTCAGTGGTCAGAGTACTCTCTAAAGGGCACCTCTCCTCTGGCAGGGAAGGAGCACAGTTGTCTGGAGCTCAGATCTGCTTCCTGGCTGAAGATGAAGCCCCAAACTGGGGCCTGTCCCAAAAGTCATGTTGCTTCTGCAGTCCACAGGCTCTAATGTGCAGACTGGTTTCTGAGGGTTCTGGGATACAAGATGGCTCTTCCACCTGCTCCGGTAGCCAGAGCCCTCCCTGGTGGCCACCCCTCCTCTCCCAGGAAAGGAGGGTAGATGTCCAGATCTCAGATCTGCTTCCTGGCAGAAGATGAAGGCTATTTTCTGTGTTTTCTCATAGGCAGCTAGTCTTCTTGAATTGAGGATCTTCCTTCTAGTATTGTCTTTAGGGCTAGATTTGTGGAAAAATAATATTTAAATTCTTGTGGACTATCTTGTTTTCTCCATGTATGTTGATTTAGGTTTTGCTCGGTATAGTAATCTGGACTGACAGCTCTGGTCTTTTAGGGACTGTAGAATATCTGCCTAGTTTCTTCTTGCCTTTTGAGTCTCTGTGGAGAAGTCAGATATAATTCTGATAGGTTTGTCTTTTCCCTTGAAATTTTTAAGATTCTCTCTTTTTTCTATAAGTTTTGTGCTTTGATTTTTATGTGACAGGAGGATTTTGTTTCCTGGTCCATACTATTTGTTGTTCCTTAAACTTCTTGTATATTTTAGGTTGGGGAAGTTTTCTTCTATGATTTTGCTGAAAATATTTTCTGGGCCTTGGAACTGGGACTCTTTACCTTCATCTATTCTTATTATTCTTAGGTTTGGTCTTTTCATAGTGTCCCAGAATTCTCAGACTTTTTGTGTCAAGAACTTTTTACACTTAACATTTTCTTTTACTGATGTATCAATTTCTTCAATTGTATCTTCTATACCTGAGATACTGTCTTCCATCTCTTGTATTTATCACTTCATGATGCTTGTGTATGTTGTTCCTCTTCTCTTCCCTAGGTTTTCCATTTCCAGAATTCTGGCAGTTTGCATTTTCTTTATTGCTTCTATTTCCATTTATAGATCTTGAACAGTTTAAGTCATTTTCTTCACTTGTTTGATTGTATTTTCCTGTATTTCTTTAAGGGATTTATTCATTTCCTTTTTAAAGTTCACTATCATCTTTATAAAATTAAATTTAAGGTCATCTTATTGTGCTTTGGCTATGTTAACATATTCAGGGAACTCTTGGAAGAATAATTGAGTTAAGGTGGTGCCATATTGTTCTGGCTCTTGTTAGTTATGTCTTGTTACTCTGGCCTTTAGCCATCTGGTTGTCCCTGTCATTGGCTGGATGTTCTTGATGCCTACAGGATTCCTTATGGGGGTAGTCAGTGCCTTGGGCCTGACAATGGAGCTCAGGGAACAGAAGGCTGCTGATCTCTTATGGTTGTGCCTCAGGTGGAACTGAATGTTCCTTGTGTCTGTCAGTCCTTCTTCGAAAGTGAGAGTTTAGGAGTCAAGGGATGGTAGGCACCAAGAGAACATGGCTCACTGAATCAATTAAGCAGGGCTCATTTTATATAGGCTTAAAGAGATTGAAGCAGCAAGCATAAGACTTGCATGGGTCTGCATCAGACCCTTTGTCTATATGTTATGACTGTTAGCTTGGTGGTTTTGTGTGACTCCTAACAGTAAGATTGGTATTTCTCTGTCTTATGCTTACCCTTGGGATTCTTTTGCTCCTATTTGGGTTGCCTTGCCCAGCCTTGAGTGTGGGGCCTTTTGCCTTGTCTTAGTTAATCATGCTTTGTCATGTCTGGTTGTCTCTTGGAGGACTACTCCCTTCTGAAGGGAAATGGAGGAGGAGTGGACTTAGGGGAGAGGGGAGATTGTGGGGAGCTGGAAAGAGTGAAAGGAGGGAAAAGTGTGGTCAGGGTGTATGAGAATAATCTATTTTCAATTAAAAAAATCTGTCTTCTTAGATATTTCCTGGTTTGTGTCAAGTTTACAGAAACCAACCTGTATAATCTCTCCCTTTCTCATTACATTGCTTTGTTCTGCTTTCATGAATAAAATAATATTTTTGATTATTTGTATTTTCTTTAAGTATTTTCTGTATCACTGGCTCAGTTGCCATGAACTCTTCTATTTTACCTTTTTCTTAAATTGTTCTAATTTATCCAACCATCCTAAAAATCCCTATTTCTGTGTATAGAAATCTGCTTCAACAATTGCGTAGTTTCAGATTTTTTAAGACTATCTTATATTTTTTCTTGCTTTTAACACTGGTGATGAATTATTTGACATTATTCTGATGTTTCTGCCTTTGTGTGTGCATTCAGCATTTTAATATCACTATTTTGATTTGTATTTTTGAAATTTGTATGTGATATTTCATGGGGATGTTATTCTTTTGTCAAGTCTATTGAGTATTCAAAATGCCTCTTATTTTTATTCATTTCTTATTGGTTAGAATTTCTTTTACTATGCAGGATCATTTGTCTTTCCATATCAGTTTTCTATTTCTGTGGAAAAATGGAATTCCACTTTTGATTCAGATTACATTGTGTATTGCCTTTGATAGGATAGCCATTTTGACATTGTTAATTTTGCCCATCCAAGCACAGATGGCCATTCCATCTTCTAATGTCTTTCTGTAGTTTTTTTTTTTTTTGAGTATTTTAAATTTTCATTGCAAGTTCATTTATTTCCTTTGTTATTTTCATTCCATTGGCTTTGGGATCAGTGATTGGGATTGTTTCCATGATACATTTCTCAGACACTTGTTACTGATATATAAGAAGGCTGATTTTTATACGTTAATTTTATGTCATTCATTTTCTTGGCAGTATTTACCAACTATTAGAGTTTTCTGTTAGAATTTTAGGATCTTTTAGGTATAGAATCATCCCATCTATAATTACTAATATTTTTAATTCTTCCTTTCCTGTTTGCATCTAATTTATTTCCTTCTCTATTTTTAAATTGTTTTACCTTATGTTTCAAGAATTATATCGAAAAGTTTGGAAAGAGTCAATATAATTATATTGTTCTTAATTTTAGTGAAAGTATCACTTTTGCTCTTGCTTACCCATTAGAACTAGATAATAAGGCTCTACTGAGGAAGATAGCAAAACCAAACATCTTGGTTGCAAGATATAGAGAAAGCAAATTTAACTAAGTTGGACATGTCTTCCTGACTATCTAGCATTCATGGTGTAGAACATGTATTCTGATGAGGGAGATAAAGTATCAGTGGTTTTACTCAGCTGTACATCTTGAAAACTACAAGGCCAACCTGACAGTTATTATGTGCTTACTAGTGCAACAGTGCCATGCCTATTATGGTAGTAACCAAATGCTCTGTAATTGGATTTGAGGCATTCTGCACAGGAAATACATTCTAGGTACTATACATCTGGTTAAAAAAAAGAAATTGTGGCTAGGGAGTTCATAATCTCTGGGGAAATGTATGTACTACTATTGCTTAGCTTTACTAATACAATGCTGAGCTGTCTTTTAATGATGCTTATGTTCACAGACAAATGTTACTTTCAGCCTTAATCATACCAACATCTCTTTATCATGAATAGTGTTGAATAAAATGACTCTTGGTTGCTCAAGTTTCTTAGAATAAATGACATTTGGATTTTCAGCCTTACACAGAACATTTATACAACCATCTCTACAGCTCAGTGAACTTTGGAGAAGAGGTAGTGGAAAGAATGTAAGAGCCGGAAGATTGGGAGAAGGGCTGTGAAATGCTATCTTCAGGTCATGACATAGCCATTGCAAACATTAATTAACAGCAGCTGCAACTCCCTGAGCTAGACTGGCACATTAGGCCTGTCAGTAGCTAATCTTAAATAAAGAAGGAGCTCATGGAACTCTTATCTTTCCTCCTGAATTATTGGCAGCTAATGAATTCTGGACAGTCATTGCCTTAAGTTGTATAACAAAAAGTAAAATCATTAGGCTCCAATGGATGCTTCTAACCCCTTGGCCACATAGATGGTTATGGCTATACTTTGTAACAAAACAAAACATAATAAAACAAAACAAAAATGCAAGATTGTAGAGAGGGAATCTATGGGAAGGAGAGGATAGGATGTGTGCAAAGAGAGCTAAAAGAAGGTAAGAGAAGAAACCGAAAAAAATGCACTAAATACATATGTAGAACTATCAAAACTAATTATATTTAATTACAAGGATATAAAAAATCCTTAGGCAATATATCAGCTAATATAATCAAAAAGTGATTGAAGTACAAATGTATTAAAAATAAGAAAACTAAAATAAATAAAATTAAACATCAAATAATATAACATCAGCTGGAATTTTTTCCTAGCTGGAATGTATGTACTGTCTCCAAAACTTCAATTGCCATTTTAACTGTCTCTGCCAGTATAGTGAGGACATCAAGCCTCAGTAATTCAAAAAAGTTACTTTAGTATGTTCTTCCTGCTTGGGAGGAGAGGGCTGTATTCTGTGTAGGACTCCTTTTTGAAAGAATTTTCCATTTTGAAATTCCTTGCCTGATAGATACAGATTTGTGTCAAATATCCTGGTGATATCATTTTACAAGCACTGCTTTCTGTGACCAAAGTTCAGACTGAGTATGGGGAACATTTCCATACTTGTGTTTTCCTTTATCTGTGGATCTGTTGTTCCTTGTTGGATCTCCGTTATTTTTCTCATGGAAGTCCTCGCATTCTTTCCTAAGCATTCTTGTGCACAGGAGATTAGAGATGTTGTCAAGATCAGGTCTCTTCTCACATTTCTGTGTTGTCATTTGTTATAAAATGGTGTGGCTGGTGCTTTCAGTGTGTTCCTCTGGTAGTCACTCTGGGTCACTTATGTGTAATTACAGTTCATGTTTCCAAGCTGTATATCTGTTGCATCCCTTTTATCTATAGTTGCTCTGGATGTCTCTTATTGAGAATTCCCCTACATAATGGTTTTGATATTTATTTATATATTTATTTCCTTATTTTTATAATTTGAATTTTTATCTGTATAGTAGTTTTAAGGAAAATATTTACCTTAAAAGAAACTGAAATTGATGAATATATAAGTTAACATATTTCACACGCAAGAAAAGTTGGATATAGTAATATTTCTGAAACTGTTAAGGAGTATCTTTGAGGTCATAAATATACTTTAAATTTCTGGGGAAACTTCACAGCAAAATGATAATTCAAGTGAGATATTTTTAAATATTTTTGACAGTTCATACATGTATAAAATGAATTTTAGTCATTTTCATTCTCCACTGTTCCCTTTCACACCCTCTTTCATTCCTGCTGAAACTCATCTTCTTCTCCAAAAGCCTCCTTCTACATGTGAGTGAGTGTGTGTTGGGTGTGTGTGTGTGTATGAGCAACAAACTAAGACTAATTAGTGTTTATGCAGGAACATGGGTGGGAGTTTACTTATTGGAACATTTGTTATTTACCTTCATCACTGACTACATCACAAAGAAATTGGTCGATTTTTTAAAAAGTCAAGAATATGTAAAACATGCTGTGCTTTTTATCATCTATGATATTCCCTTAGCCCCGGGAGTGGTGTTAATAAAGATGTCCCACTTAGGTCTGAGCATTCAGTATGTTCATTTCAGAACTTGAACCAGTTATGTAGCTCTCCACTAACTGCTCTCCTTTTTTTTTTTTTTTTTTTTTTTAAAAAAAAAAGCTTCTCTGATCAAGGTTTTAAGCAGCCTGACCTATAGGTTTATACTTACATAAACACATAGATAGCAATTTTATAATGATCATTTGGTAAAAATTAACAATCCTAACGTCTCTTTCCTAGGGCCTCTCAGTTTTCTAGCAACAGGGTTTTAACAAGAATTACAATGGTAAACATTAAACTCACTCCTGTAGAGCAGACCTCAAACACAATTGGAAAGTTACCCCACAACAATTATACCCTTGCTTGCCCAGTAGGCACATCATTTCTGAAAACTTGGTATTGCAATATGTAAGGTCTAGCTGAATAAAGGTCACTGGTGTCTTTTCTACCCCACCAACTTGCATAGCACCTTCTGGAACTATGAAAGCTAGCCATCAGGAAAGAAATTTCCCAGTCCGTTTGAGATCAATTTCTCTATGTACTGTAGCCCAAGTTCTGTCTTCAGAAATTAGGTTTAACCATATAATTTTGTTGAGTAACCAAGATCATTGATAATAGCCTGTATTGTTTTGGAGATCTCTGGGGTCTCCCTAACCAGTAACACAAAGGAAGATATCCAATTCTTTATACTGCAATTTTTTTTTCATTTAATAAGCAAAGTATACTGGTGTAGATTGTCCCTAATGCAATATAACTCCCTTCTAAATATTTGTGTATATGTGTTTAATTGTATTTTGAAATTGACTTATTAATTGCTGTGTTTCCATGAGGCTTTTCCATAGATCCATGAGTTTGGTTAACTCACCCAATATTCTCACTTTTCTCATCCCCCTCCATTGAATCTGTTAACCTTCAACTTTCCTTTCACATGTGTTCTACTATCCCTGTTTTTATTTAAGTTGAATTGTGAGATTATCCTCATTAGTTTTATATCAACTTGACATAACCTAGAGACATTTGGGAAAAAGAGAGCACCAACTGAGAAAATACCCCATAACAACTATCCTACACACACACGTGCACATGCACACGTGTACACACACACACACACACATATGTATACAAATCATATATATATATATATATATACATATATATATGGATGGATAATTTGATAATTTTATCTAATTCCATCCAATTTTCCACAAATTTCATGATATTATTTTTAACAGTTGTGTAATACTCTCTTGTGTAAATGTACCACATTTTCTTTGTCTATTCTGCAGTTAAGGTAAATCTAGTTTGTTTCCAGTTTCTGGTAATTGCAATTATAGCTGCTATGAGCATAGTTGAGCAAATGTCCCTGTGTTAGAATAGAGTTGTCCTTTGGTTATATGCCCAGAAGTGATATAACTTGGACTTGAAGTATATTGATTGCCAGTTTTCTGAAAAAAATGCCATATTGATTTCCAAAGTGGTTTTACAAGTTTGCACTCCCACTAGCAATGGAGGAATGTTTCCTTTATTCCACATCTTCCACAGCATGTGCTACCTCTTGATTTTTTTTTTAATCTTAACCATCTGACAGGTATAAAATGGAATCTCAGTGTTGTTTTGATTTGCATTTCCCTGATAGCAAGGATGTTGAACATTTAAGTATTCCTCAGCCATTTGAGATTCTCTGTTGAAAAGTCTCTGCTTAGATCTGTACCCCATTTTTAAAACTGCATTATTTGATTCATGGATGTCTAGTTTTCTGAGTTCTTTATATATTTTGGATTATTAGCCCTCTGTCAGATGTGGGGTTGGTGAAGGTTTTACCCATTCTCTAGGCTACTGTTTTGTCCTATGCCTTACAGAGGCTTTTCAGTTTCACAAAGTCTCATTTATTAATAGCTGATCATAATGTCTCTGCTGTTGTTATTCTGTTTAGGAAGTTGCCCTCTACGTCAATGCCTTCAAAGCTATTACCCACTTTCTCTTATATCAGGTTCAGTGCACCTGTTTTTTGTTTGTTTGCTTTTTGTTTGTTTGTTTGTTTTTTACGCCTTTGATCCAAGTGGACTTGAGTTTTGTACAGTGTGACAGATATGGATATATTTGTATTCTTCTACGTGCTAACATTCAATTAAATCAGTGCCACATGTTGAAGATGCTTTCATTTTTTATTGTACAATTTTGACTTCTTTATCAAAAATCAGGTGTCCATAGGTGTGTGGATTTATGTCTGGGTCTTCAATTTGATTCTATTAACCACCCAGTCTGTGGTAATGTCAATACTATGTGTGGTTAATTACTATAGCTCTACAGTAGAGCTTGAAATAAGGTATGGTGTTCTTTTATTGCATAGAAATTGTTTTGTTTATAGAATTGTTTTAGCTATCCTGATTTTTGTTTTGTTTGTTGGTTGTTTGCCTTTTTTTCTTTGCCACAAGATGTTGGGTATTATTCTTTCTGTAAATAACTGGTATGAGATTTTGATAGGAATTGCATTGAATCTGTAGATTTCTTTTGGTAACTTGGTCATTTTCATTATGTTTTTCCTACCAATACATGAGCATGGGAGATCTTTCCATCTTCTGCTATCTTCAATTTCTTCTTGGAAGACTTGAAAATTTTACTCACACAAGATGTTCATTTGCTTGGTTAGAGTTACTACAATATATTTTATATTATTTCTGGCTATTGTGAAGTATTGCCACACTGATGTTTTTTAGCCTATGTTTCATTTGTATATAGGAGGACTGCTCTTTTTTTTTTTTTTTTATTAATCTTGAAGTAAATTAACTTCACTTGGTTGAAGGTGTTTATCAGCCATAGGAGTTCCCTGGTATAATTTTGGGAGTTGTTTCTGTTTACTATCACATCATTTGCCAATAGTAATACTTTAATTTATTCCCTTCCAATTCATATCGCCTTCTTCTCATTTACTTGTCTTATTGCTTATCTTCTCTTAGAACTTGTCTTGTTCCTGATTTTAGTGGAATTTCTTTGAGTTTCTCTCCATTTAATTTGATGTTGGCTATACTCTTGTTTTATATTGCCTTTATTATGTGTAGGTATGGCCCTTGCTTTTCTCTCCAAGACTTTTAGCATGAAGTGTGTTGGATTTTGTCAAAGGCATTTTCAGCATTTAATAATATGTTTATGTGGTTTTAATTCTTTCAATTTATTTTATCTGCAGAATTACATAGTGAGATTTTTGCATTTTAACCATCCCTGTATCTCTTGGCTGAAGCTTATTTGATCATGGTGATGATATGTTTTCTGTGTTCTAGGATTTAGTATTTATTGAACATTTTCATCAATGTCTGTTCAGGAAGTCATGTGTAATTCTTTTTCTTGTTCCGTCTTTGTAGGATTTGGGTTTCACAGAGAATGCAGGCTTGTCCTTCTGTTTCTATTTTCTGGAATAATTTAAGTAGTATTGGTATTAGCTCTTGAAAATCTCGTAGAATTCTGCAGTAAAACTATGTGGCTCTGAGGTATTTTTTTGGAGGTTGGGAGACTTTTAATGACTGCTTTGATTTCTTTAGGGATTATAGGTCTGTTTAAATTGTTTACCAGATCTTGATTTAACTTTGGAAAGAAAATTATTTAGTTCATTTAGATTTCCCAATTTTGTACAGTACTGGTTATTGAAGTATGATTTTAAGAATTCTTCGGGGGCTGGTGAGATGGCTCAGCAGGTAAGGGCACTGACTGCTCTTCCGAAGGTCCTGAGTTCAAATCCCAGCAACCACATGGTGGCTCACAACCACCCATAATGAGATCTGACACCCTCTTCTAGTGTGTCTGAGGTCAGCTACAGTGAATTTATGTATAATAATAAATAAATCTTTAAAAAAAAAAGAATTCTTCGGATTTTCTCCATGTGTGTTATTATGTCCGGCTTTTCATTTTTGATTTTGTTAGTTTGAATATTTTCTCTTCCTTCTGGTTAGTTTGGATAACAGTTTGTATATCTTGTAGATTTTCTCAAAGATCCAATGATTTGTTTCACTGACAACAGAAAGATGGAGTTTCTTTCATTATATATTCTGCTAGCACTTGTTTTTGCCATCAAAATTTAAAGTTTATTAAAGATATGTTATGGTTGCTGTCATTTCCTCCCTGTTTGTGGTCTTACTGCTATTTTATATTTCAGTTATTACAGATTCACTTTTTCATTCTATAGCCACTTGATATCCTTATTCTATTTTCAGTCTCAGATACTACTTCAAAGAGATTCCTTGGGGTGGGCATAAAATATTTTAGTTTGCTAATATGATTTTTTTTCTACTTCAACTATACCTGGCAGGATTAGGAGTACAGTAGTCTAGGCTTCCATCCATGGACTCTCTGAACCTGGATTACATTGTCCCATGCTCTTTTAGATTTTAAAGATTCCACTGAGAAATCAGTAATTCTTCCAAATGGCTTTCTTTCATGTATGACTTGTGATTTTACTCTTGAAGCACTCATGTTCACTCTTGTTCTGTATAATTAGTTTCTTAACTAAAATATGCCATGAGGAATTTTTTTGGTCTTTGATGTATCTGTGTTCTCTGGACTGCTTCTCTCTCTCTCTCTCTCTCTCTCTCTCTCTCTCTCTCTCTCTCTCTCTCTCTCT
>NC_034613.1:96012192-96026464 GCF_900095145.1 Mus pahari
CCAATTCATTCTATGAAGCCACATTTACTCTGATACCTCAACCACACAAAGACTCAACAAAGAAAGAGAAATTTAGAACAATTTCCCTTATGAATATTGATGTAAAAATACTCAATAAAATATTACAAACATAATCCAAGAACATATCAAAACAATCATACACCACGATCAAGTAGGCTTCATCCCAGTGATGCAGGGATGGTTCAATATAGGGAAATCCATCAACTTAATTCACTATGTAAACAAACACAAAGACAAAAACCACATGATCATTTCATTAGATGCTGAGAAAGCATTCAACATAGTCCAACACACCTTCATGATAAAAGTCTTAGAAAGGTCAGGAATTCAAGACCCATACCTAAATATAATAAAAGCAAGATACAACAAATCAGTAGCCAACATCAAAGTTAATGGAGAGAAGCTGGAGGCAATCCCACTAAAATCGGGGACTAGAAAAGGCTGCCCTCTTTCTCCCTACCTATTCAATATAGTACTTGAAGTCCTAGCCAGAGCAATTAGACAACAAAAGGAGATCAAGGGGATACAAATTGGAAAGGAAGAAGTCAAAATATCACTATATACAAATGATATGATAGGATATATAATTGACCCTCAAAATTCCACCAGAGAACTATTAAACCTGATAAACAGCTTCAGTGCAGTACCTGGGTATAAAATTAACTCAAACAAATCAATGGCCTTTTTCTACACAAAGTATAAACAGGCTGAGAAAAAAATTAGGGAAAGAATACCCTTTAAAATAGTCACAAATAATATAAAATACCTTGGTGTGATTCTAACTAAGGAAGTGAAAGAACTGTATAAGAACTTCAAGCCTTTGAAGAAAGAAATCAAAGAAGATCTCAGAAGATGGAAAGATCTCCCATGCTCATGGATTGGCAGGCAATCCTTTCCTGATATTGTAAAAAAAAAAAAATGGCTATCTTGCTGAAAGCAATCTACAGGCTCAATCCAATCCCCATCAAAATTCGAACTAAATTCTTCACAGAGTTAGAAAGGAAAATTTGCAAATTCACCTGAAATAACAAAAATCCTAGGATAGCAAAAAACTATTCTCAACAATAAAAGAATCTCTGGTGGAATCACCATCCCTGGCCTCAAGCTGTACTACAGAGCAACTGTGGGAAAAAAACAAAAACAAAACAAAACAAAAGCTGCATGGTACTGGTACAGTGACAGACAAGTAGATCAGTGGAACAGAACTGAAGACCCAGAAATAAACCCACACACCTATGGTCACTTGATCTTTGACAAAGGATCTAAAACCACCAGTGAAAAGAAGACAGTATCTTCAACAAATGGTGCTGGCTCAAATGGTTGTTATCATGTAGAATGTAAATTGATCCATTCTTATCTCCTTGTACAAAGGTCAAATCTAAGTGGATCAAAGAACACCTCATAAAGCCAGAGACCCTGAAACTTGAGGAGAAAGTGGGGAAGAGCCTCTAAGATAGAGGCACAGGGGAAAGATTCCTGAACAGAACACCAATGTCTTGTGCTGTAAGATTGAGAATCGACAAATGGGACCTCATAAAATTGTAAAGCTTCTGTAAGACAAAGGATACTGTCAATAAGACCAAAAGGCCACCAACAGATTGGGAAAAGATCTTTACCAATCCTAAATCTGATAGGGAGCTAATTTCCAATGTATATAAAGAACTCAAGAAGTTGGACTCCAGAAAATCAAATAACCCTATATAAAAATGGGGTACAGAGCTAAACAAAGAATTCTCAACTGAGGAATACCTAATGGCTGAGAAGCACCTGAAAAAATGTTCAACATCCTTAATCATCATGGAAACACAAATCAAAACAACCCTGAGATTCCACCTCACACCAGTCAGAATGGCTAAGATCAAAAACTCAGGGGACAGCAGATGCTGGCAAGGATGTGGAGAAAGAGGAATACTCCTCCATTGCTGGTGGGACTGCAAGCTGTTACAATCACTCTGGAAATCAGTTTGGCGGTTCCTCAGAAAATTGGACATCGTTCTACCAGAAGATCCAGCAATACCACTCTTAGGCAGATGCTCCAACTAGGAGATGCTCCAACATGTAATAAGAACACATGCTCCACTATGTCCGTAGTAGCCTTATTTATAATAGCCATAAGCTGGAAAGAACCCTGGTGTCCCTCAACAGAAGAATGGATTCAGAAAATATGGTACATTTACACAATGGAGTACTTCTCAGTTATTAAAAACCATCAGTTTATGAAATTCTTGGACAAATGGATCGATATCATCTTGAGTGAGGTAACCCAATCACAAAAGAACACACATGATATGCACTCACTGAGAAGTGGATATTAGCCCAGAAGCTCAGAATCCTTCTTAGAAGGGGGAATAAAATACCCATGGAAGGATTTGCAGTGACAAAGTTAAGAGCAGAGCCTGAAGGAATCACCATCCAGAGACTACCCCACTTGGGGAGCCATCCCATAAACAACCACCAAACCCAGACACTGTGGCATATGCCAACAAGAGCCTGCTGACAGGAGCTTGATATAGCGGTCTCTTGGGGGCCTCTGCCAGAGCCTGGCAAATACAGAAGTGGATGCTCACAATCATCCATTGGACAGGGCACAAGTTTCCCAATGAAGGAGCTATAGAAAGTACCTAATGAGCTGAAGGGATCTAAAGCTCCATAGGAGAAACATCAGTATGAACTATCCAGTACCCCCAGAGCTCCTTGGAACTAAACTACCAATCAAAGAGAACACATGGTGGATCTTGTGGTTCTAGCTGTATATGTAGCAGAGGATGGTCTAATTGGTCATCAATAGGAGGAGAGGCCCTTGGTCCTGTGAAGGTTCTATGCCCCAATATAGGGGAATGCCAGGACTGGGAATGGGTGTGGGTGGGTCGGGGAACAGGGGGAGAAGGCAGGGTATAGGGGATTTTCAGAGGGTAACTAGGAAAGGGGATAACATTTGAAACGTAAGTAAAGAATATATTTAATAAAAAAATAATTTAAAAATGAAAAATAAAAGAAAGCATTTAATTGGGGCTTATGATTTCAGAATGCTAGATTTAATGCTCCACATGTTGGGGAGCATGGGATTATTCAGGAAGGAATGGCAATGGAGCAATAGCTGAGAGGCTTCTTCTAAATCCATGAACAGGAAGCAGACAGAGCTAGCTGGAAATGGTGCTTTTTCCTGTGAGGCCATGCCAGTGCCTGGCAAATATAGAAGTGGATACTTCTGAAAGCTCAAAGCCCACCTTCAGTAAAGCACCTCCCCCAACAAATCCACACATCCTAATTTTTCCTAAACTGTTGCACGAACTGGTGATCAAGCATTCAAAGATGTGACTAATGCTTGCGAGGGTTTTGTTGTTGGTGGTGCTGCTGTTGATTTTTTGTTTTTTTATTTTAATGTGTTCTTGGCATAAGGACTTGTCTGATTGTGTGTGTATCTGATAGGAGATTTTAATGTTCAGTTATTCTAACTCTAGTTTGGGACCTGCAGGAGCTATGTGAGTAGAGCTAGGCTGCGGACAGGCCATGTGGGAGTGGCTTGCTTACAGTAAGATTAGTGAGTGCAGAGTTGGAACAGGTGAGCTTGGCTCAGAGAGTATGGTTGGTTCAAGAGCTGTGTGTCCGAAACTAGCTAGGCCTCAGATGTGGATATAGTAAAAGCAAGAGACGGGATCAAGAGATATCATGAGACAATGTTAATGCATGAGATGCGTGTCTGGGCTTAAGCTGAGGAGAGCAGAAGGCATTTACATGGGCGAAGATCCAAATGACTTCGAATTCATTTTCCCAGTATTTTATCGAGAATTTCTGCATCTATGTTTATGAAGGAGATCAGTGTATGATTTTATTGTATTTTCTTTCTTTCTCTTTTGTTTTTGTTTTTTTTTTGGGGGGGGGGTTCTTGTGCATTTGTTTTATCTTTATCTGGTTTTGTTATGGGGTAAGATTTTATCCATAAAATATTTGGGCTTAGGAGAGCCCCTTGTTCTTGAGAAGATCATATGATGTGCTCCAGTACAGGGGAATGCCAGGGCCAGGAAGCAGAAGTGGGTGGGTTGGGGAGCAGGGTGAGGGGGGAGTATAGGAGACTTTCGGGATAGCATTTGAAATGTAAATGAAAAAAATATCTAATAAAAATATTTGGGCTTACTACCTGAAAACCACATTAAGTTATACACTTCATTTGGGTAACTCTGTCTACCTACCAACACAGTCTCTTCTATCTGAAGTCCACATGGAACTACACACAACCGTCAGGTAGCACTGACACAGCTTCTTTCAGCTAAGAACAGTCCAGAGACGCTCACCTCACACAGTTAATGCAGACCATTTCCTAGACCCTAACCTAACTGTCTGAAGACTGTCTGGAGCCACATACCTCCTGAATACATAGTCACCTTCCTAAGATCTGCCATCCACAACCTTGGGTTGAGCAGAACATACTCAAGGTAGAAGAGCTAAACTTAGAGCACCCAACCACAAGGGTCAAAAGACTCAAGGGAGACAACAAAACAAAACAAAATAAGTGAATGAAATTAAAAAGCCAATATAATATAGGAAAATTAATCTAATAAAGAAAATTTATGATGAAAAGGCCAACTGAAATAATACTGGAAGTGGAAAAAAATCCTCAATAAGGCAAATAAAAACCTCAAAGGACAGCTTCATAAACAGAAAAGATCATACGGTAAATATAGTAAAGCAAGAATAGGCTACTCAGCAAATGTCAATGATAAATTAAAAAAGAGAAATGAAAAGGGCATAGGGGAGTTTTGAGATACTATAAAAAGATGTATGCCTAGAAATACAGGCAGTGAAAAAAAAAAAAAGAATATCACAGCAAATGGAGAATACTTACCATAAAATCACAAAAGAAAAATTCTGAATATAGAGAAAGAGACTTTTTACCAGTGACAAGATACCTAAAAAAGAATTAAACAAGATCAGAAAATAAATTCCTCATGTTATGTTATACTCAAAACAGAAAACACAAAGGGATATTATACCTACAAAAGAGAAAGTTTAAATTATTTATAAGGGCAGGCCTATTAGAGTAAATTCTGTTTCTTTTTCAAGAGAAATATTTAAAACAATGAAGAAAAATTTGTATTCCAAGTTCTGAAAAATAACAACTGTACACCCAGATTGTTATGCACACCAAAACCATATTAAAATCGAAGGATAAATTAAAACTTTCCGTGATAAAAATGGATTGAATGTCAATTCTAATACTATCTTTATGGAATTTAAATCAGATACATAAGTTAAAGGACAAGGTTCTAAATAGGTCGTTCTTTACTTCCTTTTACTTCTGATATCAGCTTTAAGTAGGATCCCTTGTTTACTTTCAATTCCTCCTAGTCCTTTACAGATTTGGGGTGTTTCTAGACTTTCTTACGTTATGTATAATTAACTAAAATAACTCAAAGAACTCAAGAAGCACTATGATATGATTATCATCATTCGATAAAGGTTAAAAGTAATCAGAGAAGTAGCATATAGGGTAAAGTCTAGAAAAGTTTCAAACATGAGAACTTTTTTCCCAGTGGAACTAAGGAAAAGTATATCGATCTATTTTTTGAGTTTTATTGTTCGGAGTAATTTAGAGGGTCTCATTATATAAGCAGAGTTGATAGAAAAATTGGCCATATGGTCCAACTCAGTAAGTCATTTCCCTCCCCCAGAAGTAAGATAACAAAAAGCTCTACCACAGACATAGTTAAGGGAAGAAAGTGTTTCAAAGAAAGGAAAATAAACAATTCTGTTACATACTAGTAAAAATAAAAAAATAAAATGTGTATTGAGTGTGTATTTGGAAATTGTAAAGGTCATTGATGTCATAATGTAAGACTTCAATGGAGTGATGAGAATAAAATATAACTGGAGTGCATTTGGTAGACAACGATATAGGGAATGGTGGAAAAAGTTAAGTGTGATCCTTTTAAAAAGGGGATTTTCTGGGGCTGGAGAGATGACTCAGTAGTTAATAGCACTGGATAACTTTCCAGAAGTCCTAAGTTCAATTCTCAGAAACCATATGGTGGCTCAAAACCATCTGTAATGGGATCTGACGTCCTCTTCTGGTATGTCTGAAGACAGCAACAGTATACTGACATAAAATAAATAAATAAATCTTGATATAAAAAAATATTTTTAAAAGAGAAAGAAATAGGGATTTCCCTTGAAAGTTAATATATATATATTTGAAAGAGATGTCAATGATAAAAGGTTTGGCATTTAGAAATGTTTATCTTGCTGCTGCTGCTGCTGCTGCTGCTGCTGCTGCTGCTGCTGCTGCTGCTGCTGCTGTTAATGTTTAAGATGTGAGCTGTTTTGACATGTTTGTAGGATGAGAGGGTAATATATAGGATAGCCTGATAATGCAGAGCCAAAAAAAACCTTATAGTTTTCAAGTATATTAAAATAGATTACATAGGGATAGATTTTGATAGCAGGATTAGAATTTTTCTTGATTGAATCATTTGAGATGGAAAGACTCACCCTAAATCTGAGCTATGTGTGGCAGCCTATATTAAAGACAAAGATGAAGGGAGCTCTTGCTCTTTGCTGACTTGCCCCCACCCACCCTGAAAAGGATTTTCCAGAACTAGTACTAGAGCCTACTTTTGGGGATCCAGACTTATCCAGAAAATCAGATGAAACATCCAGCCTTGTGGACCAAACACTATTTGATTTTTAGACTTCACCAGTAAACAAACATTTTTGGAATAATCAGACCACAGCCAGTAAGCCATTCTTATCAATTCCTAATTCTGTCAGTTAAGTTTCTCTAGAGAACCCTGACTAATATGTGTACTCTTTCTCTCAAATGCACAATCTCTTCATTCATTGAATGTTATTGCATGTATACATCTATATTCTTAAATATAAACTGCTTAGTCTCTATAAGGTCAATTGTTGTTTCTGATTTTAGCAGTGACAATTTGCTATTAGATAACCAATTGTTTTGATCTTCCCTGAAATAATTTTCAGCATTTCTTCATTTTCGGTAGTTTTTTTGTAGACTTGAGGCCTCATAGGTTTTCCCCAGTTCATTTTAGTATGTTTGTGTTGCCCTTCTTCATCTCAGCTTTAGACAATCAAATTGGTGAGATTGTTTTGGTGTAGGTTCTGAAATTACTAGGAGAGCAAATAATACAGCTTTTACACCTAAGGCTTAGGGAATTTTGTGAAAGAGTTGCTGTTATGATTTTCAGAGGCAGGGAAAGCAAGATATCTGGACAAACTAAATTTCTTAATATCACATTGACAGTAAATGACAGAATCCTACTAAAAAGCAACATTTCAATTGCATGTAGGTCATAAGGAGTTCTTCAGCTCATTAAGATGTATATTTTTTATATTTCACTTGATGAGGATTTTATCAAGAAGAGTGGGTCTCGAATGTCAATTTGAATTAGCATCATTTGAAAGGTTTTTTTTTAACGTTTGAATATTTATTTTTTTAGCATCTTTTCTTTTTTTATTTTCTTTATTTACATTTCAAATGCTATCCCGAAAGTTCCCTATACCCCCCCCCCGCCCCTGCTCCCCTACCCACCCACTCCCACTACTTGGCCCAGGCCTTCCCTTGTGCTGGGACATATAAAGTTTGCAAGACCAAGGGGCCTCTATTCCCAGTGATGGCCGATTAGGCCATCTTCTGCTACGTATGCAGCTAGAGACACAAGCTCAGGGGGTACTGGTTAGTTCATATTGTTGTTCACTGGTTTCTAGATGCTACCCCAGAGTGTCTGATTCAGTGGGCTTTGGTGTAAATGCAAGAATGAAAATTAATAAGAAGTTCCAAATGATGTTGAATGATGTTACTCATTTCTGGATACATAGTGACAAACAATGGTTTCAAGGAAAATTCCTCTTGTTTGGAAACTTGTTACCTGACTGAGTTGTTCACTGACTTTGCCAAAGGATAGAGATACATCGTCTATATAAAGATATTAACATTAATTTATTGCCATTACGTTGAAGGTAAACTAAATTCAAATCCTCAGTGCAGGTGAGGGAAGTCCCACACTTATTCCATTTCAAAGAATTTATTTAAAGTTTATAGTGAAAGATAAAATTGAAATACAAACAATTCTTGTTATCTTTTTCTTATACCCAGTTGAGTAGAGGATGTATAATCTATGGTTCACTGAGACTATATGCTTCATGATTCTGGTTGTAGAAGGCAACATTCGCTCCAGTTCCTCACTTTGTGTGATCTCAAGACCACTGAATGCCTTGTTGCTTTGATCATTAAAGCCAGTCTAGTCCTGCTAGGACAGCTGCAGCTTCAAATCAGTTGTGGCACTGGTTTTGAATTTCTTTTCTATTTAAAGCTTGCATTTCCTTGCATTATGTTAGGTATTCCTTTATTGAGATTTATATGTTATACTCTCAATTCTACATGTAAAATAAATAGAGCATGTCAGGCCATTCATTTATTTAATTGTTGGAAGTTGAATCACAAACCAATATTTTTTAAATGATAAAAATTATATACTAGATACAAATACAAACAATTCTTGTTATCTTTTTCTTGTACCCAGTTGAGTAGAGGATGTATAATCTATGGTTCACTGAGACTATATCTTTCATGATTCTGGTTGTAGAAGGCAACATTCACTCCAGTTCCTCACTTTGTGTGATCTCAAGACAACATGATGTCCTGAAAACTAATCCTTTGAAGACTGGCTACATTAAAAAAATTATTTTCAATTTATTCTTCCTAAGTGAAATTTGGTATTACTAATGAATAGCTAATGATTAACATAAATAATCTTTCCAAGTGCAAAAATACTGTTTATAATAATATTAAATCATTATATTAAAGGTGTCAAATTACCACATAATAGAATAGGCCTAAGGATTATTATATATAACTGTTAGAATCATAAAAACACTAATATTACACCATCGATCACTAATTCCAAGTATCATCCAGTCAACAACATGAACCTGACACTAATGTAGAAATTGAAAATGGTTTTAATTTGAGAATCATCATCAATAATTTAAGGTGCTACCCATGTGAAACAGAGCACCATAGTGAGTTTTTGAGGTTAAATTTGTTTAGCTTCAAACCTGTGAAAGAATTCTGATATGTTTTCTGATAGAATCTGCTAACAGTTGATAATTTTGAATGCTTTAAATGTGTTCATGACCATGATTATGTCTGAACTACTAGTAGTGTTGATAAATAAATTAAATGTTTTAACAGTATGATTTCAATTTCAAAAAAGAGAGAGAAATGTGTTAGAGAAGTTAAATATTTTCCATTACTTTTTGCTAGCTAATTTCATAGTAGTGATTAGTGCTTAAGCCTAAAGTCTTAGCTGATTTGTGACAAAGTTTCTCAAACTTTAAAACACCATATTTTACTTTAAATGCTTGTTAAAATTATTGCCCTGAGTCCAGATTTGTATTAATATCTGTAATCTCATCACATGGAAGCATAGTCAGAAATTCAGGAAGCAGACACCAGACTCAACTACCAGGGAATCAGAGATAAGCCTCGACTACATGAGACTCTATAAAATTGTGGTTCTCTGTATTATTTCAATAGTCAACAAAACAAAAATATAGTTTATGTAAACAGTGAGAAAGCATCAAATAAATTTATAAATTATTTACAAATAAAGATATAAAATCAGTTAGATAAATGTTAGTACACACTGGAATTTTTATTAAATTTAACAGTAAACATGATTTTAATCATAAGTCTACTATTTCAATGAATTAGCTTACTAGTACTTTAGTAAACACTCAAAAATGTCAAATTGACATCTAATAAAATATGTATTGAATAGTAACAATAGTGTATTGCTTATTATTTTCTAATCTTAAAATACTAAACGTTGCATTAAAGTTCATTGACAAACTATAATTTCCATTTCTTATATAAAACCCTAGATAGACTACATGTGGGAGGGAAATACTTAAAAACAATAAAGGCTATCTTATTAGTTACTTGTCTGTTACTGTGATAAAACCCTATGACCAAAGACAACTTAAGGAAGAGATTCATATTTGGTACATAGTTCTAGAAAATTAGAGTCTAAAAAATAAGTTGGGCATGATAGGCAAATGCCTTTAATTCTAGCACTCTAGAGGCAGAGGCACAGGCAGGTGAATTTTGGTGAGTTCAAGGTCAAACTGGTCTACATAGCCAGTTCTAGGACATCCAGGGCTATATAATAGACAGAATTGTTTAAAAAATAAAAAAATAAGTAAAAGAGTTTATCTTGGAGTTTGGGAATATAAAAGCCAGAGATAGGAATAGTGTCAGGAGAAGAAGCAATGAATACACATATTCAAATGGAAACATGAAACAAGAGAGAGAATTAGAGAAATGTTATATAACCTAGAAGCCCATCTTCAGTGATGGACATACTCCAGCAAATTTGCACCATCTAAATTTTCCCATGCAGCAGCACTAGCTGAAGACCAGAATTCTGATAAGGGAAGTAATATATTGAGGTGGAAAAATATAACCAATTATTTCATTAACAACACTTTTGAAATGAAACACTATATAATATTATGGACAATAAAACTCAAAGAAGAGTTCTGGTTGGGGAATATAAAAATGTACTGTGAGTATAACACACAGGGAAAGAAGTCCTCTTGTTTGGAACTTATCTAGACTTTACCTTATATACCTTTTATTTGATTACTTATAATTTTATCAAACTAAGGTAATCATTCCCATAGTGCTTCCTGAGTTGAGTGAATTATATAGAATATAAGAGGTCTTGAAAAACCTCAAATTTGTAACAGTCTAGGCAGAAAAGAAGGCAAATAAGGAAGCTCACTTATAGCTAATATTTAAAGTAAAATAAGACTTGTTAGGGATCTTTATCTTATGGTATCAAATTCTAATGTCACTCATTTTGTGTCTAAGAATTGATGACATGATATAAATAGCTTCTCACAAAATCTTTGCTAAACATTCTGATATTTATTTCTTGTATAAGTTCTTAGAAACAATTTACTTTGGCTATTTGGTGAAGTCAAGACCAATTTTGTTTTTTTACTGAATCCAATGAATTAACTGTTAAATTTGATATTGTGTGGGTTCCAATTTGTATAGAAGCTGGCACCACAATGATGTTAAATTAATGTTAATTAGTAACAACATTAAAACCACATAAATCCTTCAAGCCACTAACAAAGCCCATGTCACCATTTCTTTCTTTAAATGAACTTTAAACATTTTATGGGCTTAAATGTTTGGAGACTTTTCAGTATTAGTGCTTATAGGAATAAATGTTAAGCTTTTAGTTAAAAGACTGTGTTAAATCCCAAGCAGGGAAGAAGAATGAATAGCATAATGCATATAAAAGGAAATACATTTTTAAATTCTTTTCAATTTTCTTGTGAATTTAAATCTCAAGAGGGAAGCAACATGAATACCTACTACATGTTGTTCTAATTAGAATCAACTTAAGAAGAATCATTTATCTTCTAGCAGGGATCAAATATTTTATACTAAATTATTATTTGAATTGCAAAAAGTCCATTAATTATGTGGTCTTTTAGGTACAGTTCTGTATTAAGATCTTGTCAGACTAGATGTTGTTATTAAATTTTGAGTATACGTGTTACATTTTAGCAAGAATCCTGGCACTCAGCAGGCAGGTACTTGTTATATATGCAATAAGCTACCATTTTATTAAATGCCATGAAGAAAAAGAAGCCTTATAACCAGGTTTGTCCTTGATCACTATTATGTCAGATTGTCTTCAATTTAATTATCTTGAATTACATCTATTGATATTGAAATTTACAAAAGAAACAAATATATTTCTGAAAATTACAGAAAATAATTTCTTTAATAAGAATTGAGATTTGAAAAAAAATAATTTTTTCATGAGTGTAATTCATGTTATCTATAAAAAGAATGCTAAAATGTACCACATGTTTCAAAAAGGGAACAAGACTCAGAGACACACTAGCTCTGTTGGTTAGTAAACTAGCTTTGTGAGGCTGTAAAACAAATGAGATAGCTTAAAGAAATATATTATCATATAGTTCCAAAGATTGGATGTCTGAGATCAAGGTCTTGGTGGGACCATGCCTCTTCAGAAGGGAAAAGTCTATTTCAGATCTGTCACTCTGTCACATAGTTTTTGGTAGCTTCTTAGGATTAAACAGCATAATTTGATCTTCAAAAGAAGATATATATATCTCCGTAACCCCAGTGGAGGCCACTGAGCAGTCCAAAAGACTCTCCACACCTCAGGTCCTCGAAATCACTGGTGAGTGGAACACAATAAACTCCAGAGAATCTAGGATGGGCATGTGCCAACAGGAAAAGGGACAAAGGAACCCTGCCCGCCCAGAAGCTGGGTTCCAGTCCAGTCAGGCCACCCCTGCCATCTCTCTTCTGAACCCCAGCAGAGGCAGCAGAGCATTCTGGATGACCCTCCACACCACAGGTCCTCAGATCACAGGATCACAGGAGGAAAGTGGGCCTACAGGGAGGGCTCTGAACCCAGGACTCAGAAGGATGATCAGAGCTCCAGATTTCTGGACACCTGCCTTGCTAGAGGAGAGCTTGCTTGCAGAGAGTGCTCTGCCCACCAGGACACAGGGAAGAGTTGGATTCCCAGTAGTGCTGACAGAGGCTAACAAAATCACAGGAGGAACAAACTCCAGCCAGAGACAGCTTGAACATTAACAACAGAGATTTCCAGATGGCAAAAGGCAAATGGAAGAATCTTACTAAGAGAAACTTAGAAAAATGGGCACCATCAGAACCCAGTATGACCACCACAGTGAGTCCTGGATACCCCAACATACCCGAAAAGAAGATTCAGATCTAAAATCATATCTCATGCGAAAAGCAAGATTCAGATCTAAAATCATATCTCATGATGGTGGTAGAAAATTTGAAGAAGGACATTAATAACTCAATCAAAGAAATACAGGAGAACAATGCTAAACAAGTAGAAGCTCTTAAAGAGGAAGCACAAAAATCTCTCAAGGAATTACAGGAGACCACTGTTAAACAGGTAGAAATCCTTAAAGAACTACAGGCAAACACTGCTAAACAGGTAGAAGAAACACAAAAATCACTGAAATAATTACAGGAAAACACTGCTAAACGGCTAGAAGAAACACAAAAATCCCTTAAAGAATTACAGGAAAACACAACCAAACAGGGGATGGAATTGAACAAAACCATTCAGGATCTGAAAATGGAAGTAGAAACAATAAAGAAAACCCAAAGGGAAACAACTCTGGAGATAGAAACCCTAGGAAAGAAATCAGGTACCATAGATGTGAGCATCAGCAACAGAATACAAGAGATGGAAGAGAGAATCTCAGGTGCAGAATATTCTATAGAGAACATGGATACAACAATCAAAGAAAATACTAAATGCAAAAAGATCCTAACTCAAAACACCCAGGAAATCCAGGACATAATAAGAAGACAAAACCTACAGATAAGAGGAGTAGATGAGAATGAACATTTTCAACTTAAAGAGCCAGCAAATATCTTCAACAAAATTATAGAAGAAAACTTCCCATACCTAAAGAAAGAGATGCCCATGAACATTCAAGAAGCCTACAGAANCCCAAATAGACTGGACCAGAAAAGAAATTCCTCCTGACACATAATAATCAGAACAACAAATGCACTAAATAAAGACAGAATATTAAAAGCAGTAAGAGAAAAAGGTCAAGTAACATATAAAGGCAGGCCTATTAGAATTACTCCAGACTTCTCACCAGAGACAATGAAAGCCAGAAGATCCTGGACTGCTACATTCTTTCCAGTAGTGACAGGCTCCGTCTGCGGCACTGGACAGATGATATACAGGCACTAAGAGCACACAAATGCCAGCCCAGGCTCCTATGCCCAGCAAAACTCTCAATTACCATAGGTGGAGAAACCAAGGTATTCCATGACAAAACCAAATTCACAAAATATCTTTCCAAGAATCCAGACCTTCAAATGATAAAAATAAAGGGTAAACACCAACAATACGAAACTGCACCCAAGAAAAAGGAAGAAAGTAATCCCTCAACAAAACCAAAAGAAGACAGCCACAAGAACAGAATACCAAATTTAACAACAAAAATGACAGGAAGCAAAAATTACCTTTCTTTAATTTCTCATACATCTAAGGTCTCAATTCCCCAATAAAAAGACATAGACTAACAGACTGGCTACACAAACAGGACACCACATTTTGCTTACAGGAAACCCACTTCAGGAACAAAGACAGACACTACCTCAGAGTAAAAGGCTGAA
>NC_034613.1:96026475-96091694 GCF_900095145.1 Mus pahari
ACAACAATATGAACTAACCAGTACCCCCAGAGCTCGTGTCTCTAGCTGCATATATAGCAGAAGATGGCCTAGTCAGCCATCATTGGGAAGAGAGGCCCTTTGGTCTTGCAAACTTTATATGCCACATACAGGGGAATGCCAGGGCCAAGAAGTGGGAGTGAGTGGACAGGGGATCAGGGTCGGGGGTGAGGTTACAGGGGACATTCGGGATAGCATTTGAAATATAAATGAAGAAAATCACTAATATAATAATTTTTAAAAAGATATATATCCAAATACCCTACTCACACAAATCAGTTATAATGACTTAAAATTCCAGTGTTCATCATAACTTAATTAATTATATCTTTAATGATGTTATTTCCAAATAAGGTAACTTTCTCAGACACTATAGGTTGTAACTTCAACATGAGAATGGGAGTGAGAATATACTCTTCAACTCATAGCAAATAAGAATTAATAATAGCTAACACTTCAAGTATGTACTATAGTTTGGGTCCCATGTTTAGGTAGTTTTATGGAGCAATTATCTAACCTTTACTATATTTTCTAGTTTCCTTTAGTGCACATATCTTAGATAGTAGCCACTAAGGTTCAAGGAAATTGAAGATTTTTCTAACAAGTAATTGTGTTAAGATTGAAACTCAGGTAATCAATTACCATAACCCCACTATTAAGCATTATGAGATACTCTAAACTTAACATACCCTCAAGTTCTTGTGGACAGTCACAATAAATGACAGTATCCTTGTGTGTTTTGTGAATCTCTGAGGTACATTTAACCAACAACTCACAGGGATAGGTTTCACACCTGGCACTAAGATTTTACTTGGTCTATGGCTTCTGGGATGAATTTATCCCCTAAACAGGGTAACTCCAGTGAAACTATTTTATGTGAATATACACGTTACATATCAAACTTATAAAATAGTCTCTATATGACTTCTTCAAACATCCTTTGTCTTAGCTCTCCATTCCACACTCTCCTCTGCTCGACCCTCCCATTGTTCTTCCCACATAAACCCCAATTCACATTATTTCTCTTTCCACTTCATAGCATCAATGTTATGCTATCTAACCTCTTTAATACATTTCTTCGTATAAAACAATATTTTCTATATATGAGAGGACTGTTGAACTCACTGCAATTGTAGTTGCCTATATAATATCTTAACTCAACCATATATGATTGGGGAGGCTTATTCATAAGCACCTGTTCTAAATGAAGACCTACTGATATTTGATGGTATCTTGGAAAAGCATAGTCAAGTTTCTTTAAGGGTATGCTTTGTAGGTCACCCATGTTCAAGTGTATGGTCCTTTACCTATGGGTATACGGGCAGTACAAATTAGACTCACTGAGTTATCAAAGAAAACACTGTAATGTGAAGGGAGTGAGAAACATTTTAGCATCAAGTCTTAATGGAATTTCCTAATCACACTTCTCTTGACACATCTTCAGGATTTGTGCAGAAGAGGATGTGGAAAGAGCCGCCAGTGGTAGACAACTCAAAGAAAATCCAACAGAGCACATAGACCTCACAGATACTGAGAAAGCATTCATAATACCTAAGCAAATTCAAACCATATCAAATCCCAGTATAAAGCCCTACCCTGAACCAAAAAGCTTTTTGTAATTGATAGCATCTGGAAGATGGAACAATAAGTTCTCTTCAGAAGAATGACAATTGAGTATATCAACCACACTTGGGGACAAGCTTTATTCTTATCAGTAGCTTATCTACACAAAAGGGACACTATATTTTACTTTCCTATTGCTGTGATCAAGCATCAAGACCAAGGCAATGTATAAGAAGAAACATTTACATTGGTGCTTATAGTTTCAGAGGGAAAGAGTCCATGATCATCATGGAGAGGAACAGGACAGCACAGAGGTGGGCATTGTAGGTGATTGGAGCAGTAGCTTAGTACACACACCTTGAGACAAAATCATGAAACAGAGACTGATGACTGGGAATGGCAGGAGTCTTTTGAAACCCCAAATCTGACTCCCAGTAGCACACTTCTACCAACAAAGTCATACCTCAAAAACCTCCCCATACAGTTCAACCACTGAGGACAAAGTATCAAACAAATAAACCTATAGGTCCAATCCTCATTCAAACCAGCACACCCCCTTCCTCTATGATGAATCTTGAACCTTGACAGGAGGGTATGTATATAGATGTCTTACAGAGAACTTTATCACTTCACAATCTCTTATTCTCTCCAAGTTTACCAGTTGTGGGTCTTTGTGTTAATCTATATCTACTATAAAAAGAAACTTTTCTAATGAGGAGTGAGAGGTACACTAATCTATAGGTATAGGGATAAATCCTAGAGGATAATTTATTGCTATTTCTATTTAGCAAAATCATAATACTAGAGAGGACCAGTGGCTTAGGTAGCAGTAGTTTTTTGACCTAGGGATTTCTTAACTACGTAAAAGCATAAAACTAAATTGTAAACTAGAACATTACTTTCGGGGTATCTATCCAAAAGAATAAAGGCATTGCCTCTCAATTCCAAGAGACTTCTTTGTAGACCTTGAAAAAAATAATCCTCAATTTCATATGGAAAAAAAATCCCAGGATAGCCAAAGCAATCCCGTAAAATAAAGGAACTTCTGGAGGTATTACTATCCCTAATTTCTAGTTGTACTACAGAGAATAGTAATGAAAAATGGCATGGTATTGGTATAAAAACAGAGAGGTTGATAAATGGAATTGCCAAGTAAGAGTAGCAGTCTTAGCCTGGACAGGGGTCCTGATGAAGGCATGTTTGGAACCAATGGAAAAATGACTCAGAGCCAATGATGGACAGAAGCTGACTGCTCTGTATTCTGCTCAAAATAACTCTGCTCTGGATAGCTCTCTCCTGAAGACCAAAGCCTAGTCTTTTATTTTGCCTAAACTTCTTTCCTTTAGATTTACTACAATTTCCCTTTTGATTACCCCCACAAATCAGCATTATATGACCTTAGCCACTTGACTCTAAAGACAGAGCAACATGGCCAAAGTTGCTGAGTTCTGATGCTTGCTGGAGTTGGAGCATGACCCCATTATTCTATTATATTATCACCAGATAGAGCAGTCTCTGGATGGTCTTTCCTTAAGCCTATACTCCACACTTTGTCTCCATATTTCCTCCTATAAGTATTTTGATCTCCCTTCTAAGAACCAAAGCATCCAAACTTAGGCCTTCCTTCTTTTTTTTAATTATTATTATTATTTTCTTTATTTACATTTCAAATGCTATCCCGAAAGTTTCCTATACCCTTCCCCCCACCTCTGCTCCCCTACCCACCCACTCCCACTACTTGGCCCAGGCCTTGCCTTGTGCTGGGTCATATAAAGTTTGCAAGACCAAGGGGCCTCTATTCCCAGTGATGGCCGATTAGGCCATCTTCTGCTACATATGCAGCTAGAGACACAAACTCAGGGGGTACTGGTTAGTTCATATTGTTGTTCCACCTACAGGGTTGCAGCCCCCTTCAGGTCCTTGGGTACTTTCTCTAGCTCCTCCATTGGGGACCCTGTGTTCCATCCAATAGCTGGCTGTGAGCACCCACTTCTGTGTTTGCCAGGCACTGGCATAGCCTCACAAGAGTAGGCCTTCCTTCTTGAGCTTCATGTGTATGTGAATTGTATTTTGGGTATTCTGAGATTTGGGGCTAATATTCACTTATTAGTTAGTGAATATCATGTGTGTTCTTCTGTGACTGGGCTACCTCACTCGGGATGATATTTTCTAGTTCCATCCATTTGCCAAAGAATTTAATGAAGTCATTGTTTTTTAATAGCTGAGTAGTACTCCATTGTGTAAAAGTACCACAGAAGACAGACTTGATACCTTCCAGCTATTGATAGACACTTTTGCCAAAGCCAAATGGCTGATGAACTTTGGAGAAAGTTATATGATAGTGAGGAAAGCATAATGTCTATCTAGATTGATTAATAGCTATTCAAAATGGATGTAATTACTCTCAAATTGTACTACCCATGGAACAATTAATTGACTGTACAATCTCTTGCCTTCTCAACCCTTACCTTTAAATCTCTTTACTACTTTGGCTTAGTTCTACTACTTCTCTAAGCTATATATTTTTTCTGATACTTCTACTCCACTCTAAATTTTCACTATGGCACACTCACATCAGTGACCCCCCCCTTTTTTTCTTATAAAAACAGAGGTAGAATTGTAGGGCATTGGACTATGAACAGACAGGTTGGTCTCCAGTCAAGCTGAGGTCTGGACCCTGGTGGTGATAATTCACTTAAATAACATGGTAGGCATTCTCTTATGCTCCTGGAACTCTGGCTCCTGCCTAAGTTACCACACACCCCCCAGAGCCCCCACAAGAGAAGCATGGCTAGAAGTCACATAGGCAATGGTCCAAGATTCTGATCTTCAGGCTAAACTCCTTCCCAGTTACCTAGCAACAGTGAAGACCACAAAAGGTGCTGTTAGGACCCTACCTCACTCTCTTACTCTCTTACTTGTCTCCCGCTCACCCCCTCTGACTTCTCTCTTTGTCATCACTTGTGAGTTTCTGCCAGCAGTAACACTCACTTTAGTCTGGGTCCATCCTGAAAGGCAGGGCTGGGCTGAAAGGGAATAGATGGCGAGAGAAATGGGGCTAGGACAAAAGGTGTTCTGATCAAAGCCCAAGGTTTAATGAAAGGAGTTCAGTTTATATAGTGGGGGGGGGGGGGGGGGAGAACCCCAGTCCCCAGCCCCAGTCTTTGAAGGCACAGGTAAGTGTCTGTAGGCAGGTCCAAAGGATGTTGTCTCTGGGANNTCAAAGGGTCTTCTCAGCAGGTGATGGAGACACTTTGAAGGACAGTGACAGCAGAGCAGCCTTGGCATATCTGTAGATTACTACTGTTAGTGGTTCTTAGGGACTGCAGGGGGCTGGGCTTTGAAAGACAGTGATTAATATAAACAGTAAGGCAAGTTTGGCAGATCTGAAGATTACCACCGCAGGTGGTCTAGTGGTAACAGAGAACTGGGAGGCCCCAAAATCTCCACCCTTAATATTTGGTAAAAATTAGCTGGACTGGCACAAAATATATTTATGCTCTATCATCCTTCCCAGGAATTGTGGTGGCTGGCGGCCGTACCTGACGCAGATTTTCCCGAACTCTTTTTATTAGTCCAGGGGTGGGACAAGGCAGCTTGAGGAGGAAGCCAGGTGCAAGGCTAGTCAGAATTTACACTCTACCACCAGGGGTTCTCCAGTAAATCCTTAATTATGCTGATTCCTTTGGGCCCAGCAGAAAAACCTCTTTGGGGGTATTCTGCTAAAGCAATACCACAACCCCCCTATTTCCTAGGCCTTGGTAAATACTAGAATATGAATGTAACTTTCCCAGGTATTTTACTCTAAGCTTTGCCCTGGGCTTGGCTCTGTTAGAAGCATTACTAACATTCGAATAGGATTCATGTAATAGATGATTGGAAATGCCAGGACTCCAGGACGCTGAGTCTCCTTGAGACTCTTTTTCCTCAGGACTCCTCCAGGTTTTTAGGCCTAATGTGAGTCGCCGCTAGAGTGACGGTGGCATTTTCCCCTTTTTAATTTTAGTTTTTAGCCGAAGTTCCAGGATGTAGCCAATTTATCAATGTTCTAAGTGTCTAAATGACTTTTGCTAATATCTGAAATTTTTGCCTTTAACTGAACCAAGTCCTGAGAGATAATAAAAGGGTAAATTATATAGATTTAAGGTCTTGGAAATAAAAAAAAAAAAGTAACACTCAGGGCTGAATACTGTGAAATATAAGCCCAGCCATAAAGATAAGGAAAAGAATGCAGGAACTGAGCTATCAGGGCTAACTCCAGCAATTTCGCAGGAAGGCGCCTCCCCTAGCACTATCAGGGCTGACTGACTCCACAGCCATCTGGCAGGGAGACGCCTCCCTTAGTTTACTGTCCCCAATAAGAGTCATACATCAACCAGGTGTCCTGCTGCCCCCAATAAACCTCAGGCCCTTAAAATTTCTAAACGTTTTAGTCTGCACGTACACTTCTGCTAATTTGCTATGTTTAAATGAACCAATCGCATGTAACCGCACCAATTCTCCCCATACCCCGACCCTCACCCTTTAAAAACCCCCAGCTTTTGGGTTTCAGGGTCGACTTCCTCTGTCTCCTGTGTGAGATACGAATCGACCCGGAGCACCACCAATAAAAGTGCCGCGTGCGGTTGCATCAAGAAGGCTTGTCTATTGTGCTCTGGGGCACCCTGACTCCCGTAACCTGAGGACCCGAGGGAGTTCCCTGCAAGGGGGTCCTACAATATCAATATCTCTCCAAACTCCCTGAAAATGAGCTTTATTCTTATCCCAATCAATGGTTGTATTATAAGGTAATGGCGTGACACAAACATATTGGAAAGAAGCATGACATTTAGTAGCTAGCCTAACCTTAATATTTTCAACATCTTGCCCTAATGCCAGCACTACTTCTTAAGGGCGTTGACCTTGGCCTCCAATTTTTTATTAGAAATATGCCGGTCATTGACTGTCAGGCCCTCATAGCACAACTAGTCCCAAAATCAGACCAAACCCACAATATACACTAAATATGTTTTGATGTAGAAGGATTTCTGCCACCGCTCTTTGTTGGAGACAAAGCTGAATGCTGGCTGCACACTGTTGAGGGTAGCTGACCTTCTTGAAACACAAAGCCAAAACAGTTGAACAGTAACAGGATAACAAACTTTCTTGGGAAAAGCCAGGTACTCCATTCAGTTGCAAATTAGCAAACCTCAGGTTCAGACAATAGCTTCCAGGTGTGGGGGGAGCAGCTTGAGAATCAGAGAACAGCCGCAAGCTCCTTACAGGAGGAGGCTGAGCTAGATTTAACTCTTTTGAATAAGAAGGGGATTTTTGGCTGTCACCAAGGTGGGGATAATACTTACAAGATTTTGGGGCTGTATCCACTTGACGAACCAGTCTTTCTGGTAACCATCTTGTTTTATTTTCCTTTTGTGAAAAAAAAAATGCATACAGAACCTCTTCCCCAATTTAAAAGGGGGTCTGGACCTTTCCATATATTTACTGGGTCTTGCCACTTAACCATGGCAAAGGAGCTGGAGGCAACTGGATGCCAGTAGCGATCCGCTGCAGACTGACCTTTAGCGTCAGTTTGCAAAAAAAATTAAGATAAATAAAACAAGAGCAAGATGTGCTTTTGGAGACCTTGAGGGGTGTATGCATACAAATGCATGCATAAAGGCAATTTTTACCTATAGGATGATTGTCAATTGTATCTAAAAATGATGGTATGCAGTAGGCCAAATATTAGTATTTTGCAATACCCAATTTGATTGCTGTTTGGAAAGGGGAATTCTTAATTCTTAATTAGTACCACAGCATCTTTACAATAGGATGTTAAGATTTTACTTAGAGAAGAAAAAATGATTTTACATCAATGCCTTCTCTTGCCAAGCAATTGATGTGGGTACTTTATAACTAATATAAGCAGCTAGTATTTAGTTACCAATGATTATAATTGATAATAATTAGAAAAACTTCCTTTGTTTTCTGCAAGGCCTTTTGTTTTTTACCAATTAAATTGTGTCTCTCGAGATAAAATTGAAAGGTTTAAATTAATTTGAGGCCTTATAATAAGATCCTAGTCCATTAACATCTCTTGGAAGCTTGGAAAATAAACATTTTGAAGCAAATCAATATTTTGCTCTTAAATTTTCTATATCACAATTTTTTATTAGCATCACTAAAACCTTAAATATCAACAGGATAAGGTCTCTGAATTTTATGGAGCATTGGCAACTTGAAGCAAAACCCAATTTTAAACTATTTGTTATCTAAAAATACCAGAAGCATCACTTTAACGTTATGAAGTTTGTCTGCCTATGAATGCAGGACAGTGAAAATTTTGATGCTCTGTTGAAGAGACAATGTTTTAAATCTTATCTTTAAGTCTGCCTTTTAGGAAAAGAGTCACGTTAAATTTCTTTTAGACATGAAACACAGAACAGTCACTCATTCAGACAATGAAACAAAAACACACATGAATTGACACATGGACAATTGATGCACAAAACATAGACAATACATAGAAGGAAGCGAACTTTTCCTGTAGGAGTCCAGAGCGAAAGCCAGATGTCTCTGGACTTTGGTCTGTCTCCAGGAGAATATTAAAATCCATTTTCCTCTCTAAACCATGGCCAGCAAAAATCTATCTGTTGCATAAATTTTTCTACCACTTATTTTTTAAACCCAGTTCCTTTCGCCTGGAGTTCTTGAAGACTGTGGACATAAACCTGCCTAAAATTTTCTAATCCCATTTTCCGCTGCCAACCTAAGCAGTAATCATGTTGGGCCAACACAGTACCAGTCTAGCCTGTATCGTGCCTACAACAATTTACCTGTTTCCGGGGGTGCACAATATAATACTTTCTTACTTTCTTACATGGAGCTCCACACAGACAGCTTCTCCTCAGTTCTTCCCCTGCCGTGTTCAGGTTCAAGCAGTTGGGCACCAGCTGTGAATTTCTGCCAGCAGTAACACTCACTTCAATCTGGGTCCATCCTGAAAGGCAGGGCTGGGCTGAAAGGGAATAGATGGCGAGAGAAATGGGGCTAGGACAAAAGGTGTTCTGATCAAAGCCCAAGGTTTAATGAAAGGAGCTCAGTTTATATGGGGGGGGAACCCCAGTCCCCAGCCCCAGTCTTTGAAGGCACAGGTAAGTGTCTGTAGGCAGGTCCAAAGGATGTTGTCTCTGGGACATCAAAGGGTCTTCTCAGCAGGTGATGGAGACACTTTGAAGGACAGTGACAGCAGAGCAACCTTTGTCATATCTGAAGATTACCACAGGTGATTCTTAGTGACTGCAGGGGACTGGGCTTTGAAAGACAGTGATTAGTATAAACAGTAAGGCAAGCTTGGCAGATCTGAAGATTACCACAGCAAGTGTTCTAGTGGTAACAGAGAGCTGGGAGGCCCCAACACTCTCTCCTCTTTCCTTTCTCTTTGTCTTTTCCTCTCCTCTCTCCTCTCCTCTCTCCCTCTTACTCTCTTTCTCTCTAGACTTTCCCCCTCTCTCTTCTCTCTTTCCCCCTGACTTTCTATAATAAAGCTCTAAAACCCTCTTCTCTTCTCCTCCTACTCTTTCTTCTCCCCCCTTCTCTACCCTTCTACCCACTTAGCCGCTCACACCCCACATTCCCTCATAATAAACCTCTCTCATGTGGAAAAAAAGCTCTAAAACCATAGATTGTCTCTGCTCATCAAGCCCCACTGTACTTGGAGGATGGGACAGGCTTTCTCCTAATGAGCCATTTTTAATCTCCCATTAGAAGGCCTTCCTGTGCTCCAGTAAAGATCAGCTGCACTCACTCTCCTTAGTGTTGGGAACCTCTTCTCTCATCCCTCTCTCCTATAACCCTGGTGGCTTTAGCAAAGTAGCTCCGGGATTCCCAGGTAGGGCTACCCCTTGGCCGGCCACTGAAGAGTGGATCAGAGGCTGTAATGCAAACCCAGGGCTGAGTGGAAAGTGTATGGCAGCTCTCGCATGCCTGACAGACCAGAGAATAGGTAAAACTCTGGCGAGGTGTGGGTCCAAACCCAACTATTCCCCAGAGACTCCCTTTTTTAGTTCCCACACTTAGCCATACTAACTAGAGGGTACAAGGACAGTATCCTAATAAACAAAATCACAAATGAAAATGGAGATATAAAAACAGAACCCGAGTAAATCCAAAATATCATCAGATCCTACTACAAAAGGCTATACTCAACAAAATTGGAAAACCTGGATGAAATGGACAATTTTCTAGATACCAGGTACTAAAGTTAAATCAGGATCAGATTAACAATCTAAACAGTCCCATAGCCACTAAAGAAATAGAACCAATCATTAAGAGCCTCCCAATCAAAAAAATCCCAGGACTAGGTGGGATTACTGCAGAGTTCTATCAGACCTTCAAAGAAGACCTAATTCCAATTCTCCTCAAACTATTCAACAAAATAGAAACAGAAGGTACTCTACCANATTCATTCTATGAAGTCACAATTACTCTGATACCTAAACCACACAAAGGTACAACAAAGAAAGAGAACTTCAGACCAATTTCCATTATGAATATGATGCAAAAATACTCAATAAAATCCTCACAAAAAAATCCAAGAACACATCAAAATGATCATCCATCATGATAAAGTAGGCTTCACCCCAGGGATGCAAGGATGGTTTAATATACGGAAATACATCAACTTAGTCCACTATATAAACAAACTCAAAGACAAAAATCACATGATCATCTCATTATATGTTGAGAAAGCATTTGACAAAAATCCAACACCCCTTCATGATAAAAGTCTTGGAAAGATCAGGAATTCAAGGCCCATACCTAAACATAGTAAAAGCAAGATACATCAAACCAGTAGCCAACATCAAACTAAATGGAGAGAAACTTGAAGCAATCCCACTAATGTCAGGAACTAGACAAGACTGCCCACTTTTCCCCTTCCTATTCAATATAGTACTTGAAGTCCTAGCCAGAGCAATTAGACAACAAAAGGAGATCAAGGGATACAAATTGGAAAGGAAGAAGTCAAAACATCAATGTTTATGGATGATATCATAGTATGTATAAGTGACCCTCAAAATTCCATCAGGGAACTCCTAAACCTGATAAACAGTTTCAGTGCAGTAGCTGGATATAAAATTAACTCAAACAAGTCAGTTTCTCTACACAAAGGATAAACAGGCTGAGAAAGAAATTAGGGAAGCAACACCTTTCACAATAGTCACAAATAATATAAAATACATTGGTATGGCTCTAACTGAAGAAGTGAAAGAACTGGAGGATAAGAACTTCAAGTCTCTGAAGAAAAGAATCAAAGAAGATCTCAGAAAATGAAAAGATCTCCCATGCTCATGGATTGGCAGGATTAATATAATAAAAATGGCTATCTTGCCTAAAGCAATGCACAGATTCAAACCAATCCCCATCAAAATTCCAACTCAAATCTTCATGGAGTTAGAAAGGGCAGTTTGCAAATTCATCTGGAATAACAAAAATCCTAGGACAGAAAAAACTTTTCTAAACAATAAAAGAACCTCTGGTGGAATTGCCATGCATGACCTCAAGCTGTACTACAGAGCAATTGTGATAAAAACTGCATGGTACTGGTACAGTGACTGACAGGTAGGTCAATAGAATAGAATTGAAGACCCAGAAATGAACTCACACATCTATGGTCACTCGATCTTTGACAAGGGAGCTAAAACCATCCTGTGGAAAAAAGACAGCATTTTCAACAAATGGTGTTGTCACAACTGGAGGTTATCATGTTGAAGAATGAGAATTGATCCATCCTTATCTCCTTGTACAAAGCTCAGGTCTAAGTGGATCAAAGACCTCCACATAAAACCAGAGACACTGAAACTTATAGAGGAGAAAGTGAGGGAAAGCCTTGAAGATATGGGCATGGGGAAAATTCCTGAAGAGAACAGCAATGGCTTGTGCTGTAAGATTGAGAATCAACAACTGGGACCTCAAAAAATTGCAAAGCTCTATAAGGCAAAAGACATTGTCAATAAGAAAAAAAAAGGCCACCAACAGATTTAGAAAGGATCTTTACCAATCCTAAGTGAGATAGGGGACTAGTATCCAAAATATATAAAGAACTCAAGAAGATGGACTCCAGAAGTCAAATAACCCTATTAAAAAATGGGGTACAAAGCTAAACAAAGAATTCTCAAGTGAGGAGTACCAAATGGCTGAAGAAGCACCTGGAAAAATGTTCAACATCCTTAATCATCAGGGAAATGCAAGTTGAAACAACCCTGAGATTTTTACCTCACACCAGTCAGAATGGCTAAGATCAAAAATTCAGGTGATAGCAGATTTTGTTGAGGGTGTGGAGAAAGAGGAACACTCCTCCATTGCTGATAGGATTAGAAGCTGGTACAACCACTCTGGAAATCAGTCTGGTGTTTCGTCAGAAAATTAGACATAGTATTACCAGAAGATCCAGCAATATCTCTCCTGGGCATATACCCAGAAGATGTTCCAACTTGTAATAAGGATACATGCTCCACTATGTTCATAGCAGCCTTATTTATAATAGCCAGAACCTGGAAAGAACCAGTATGTCCCTCAACTGAGGAATGGATACAGAAAATGTGCTACATTTACACAATGGACTACTACTCAGCAATTTAAAACTGATTTATGAAATTCTTAGGCAAATGGATGGATCTGGAGGATATCATCCTGAGTGAAGTAACCCTGTCACAAAAGAACAAACATGATATGCACTTACTGATAAGTGGATATTAGGTCAGAAACTTAGAATACCCAAGATACAATTTGCAAAACACATGAAACTCAAGAAGAAGGAAGACCAAAGTGTGGATAATTTGTTCCTTCTTAGTAGGGGGAACAAAATACCCATGGAAGGAGTTACAGAGACAATGTTAGAAGCTGAGACTGAAGAAAGGACCATCTAGAGACTGCCCCACCTAGGGATCCATCCCATAAACAACCACCCAACCCAGACACTAATTGCATATGCCAGCAAGATTTTGCTGGCAGGACCCTGATACAGCTATTTCTTGTGTGGTTATGCCAGTGTCTGGCAAATACAGAAGTGAATGTTCATAGTCATCTATTGGATAGAACACAGGACCCCCAATGAAGGAGCTAGAGAAAATACCCAAGGAGCAAAGGGTCTGCAACCCTATAGGAGGAACCACAATATGAACTAACCAGTAACCCCCCTCCCCGAGCTTGTGCCTCTAGTTTCATATGTAGCAGAGGATGGCCTAGTTGTCCATCAATGGGAGGAGAGGCACTTGGTCTCGTGAAGATTATATGCCCCAGCACAGGGGAATGCCAGGGCCAGGAAGCTGGAGTGGGTGGTTTGGGGAGCAGGGCGGGGAGAGGGTATAGGAGACTTTCAGAGAGGGAAAGTAGGAAAGAGAATAGCATTTGAAATGTAAATGAAGAAAATATCTAATAAAAATTGAAAAAAAAAAAGAAAATGGAAAATAACCTTGAACAATTGGTACAGGAGACAACTTCCTGAACTGAACACCAATGGCCCAGACTCTACAATCAACAAGTGATAAATGGGTCCTCATGAAACTACAAAGCTTCTGTAAGTCAAAGAACACTGTCAATAGTTGAACCAGAAGCTTACAGAGTAGGAAACAATCTTCATCAACTTTACATATGACCAAAGGCTAATATTCAAAATTTATAAAGAACTCAAAAAGTTAGACACCACCAACAATCCAAACAACCCAATTAAAAAATGTGGTACATGTCTGCTGGGTTTGAGTTACTTCACTCAAGATGATATTTCCTAGTTCCATCCATTTTCCTGCAAAACTTAATAGCTGAATAATATTCCATTGTGTAAATGAACCACATTTTCTGTATCCATTCTTCTGTCATGGGACATCTAGGTTCTTGCCAACTTCTGGCTATCACAAATAAGGCCACTATGAACACAGTGGAACATGTGCCCCCCGTGGCATGGTAGGGCATATTTTGGGTATATTCCCAAGAGTAGTATAGCTGGGTCTTCAGATAGATCTATTTCCAATTTTCTGAGGAACCTCCAGATTGATTTCCAGAGTGGTTGTACCAGTTTGCAATGCCACCAGAAAGGACATACATGGTATGTACTCATTAACAAGTGGATATTAGCCCCCCAAAATGTATAAAATGCCCAAGATACAGCCCACAGAACTCAAAAAGGTCAACAAGCTGAAGTGCCCAAGTGAGGATGCCTCAGTCTGACTTGGAAGAGAAAAGAAAGCAATCACTAGTGGGGAGGTAGGTAGGGACCTGGGAGGGAAAGTGGGTGGGAAGGGGGGTAACCTGATCTGTTATTGGGTAAGGGAAAAGGACTGAAGCCCTGGGGGCCAGTAGAAAGAATGGAAACAGGCAACCTCAGGAAATAGGAGGTTGGGGGACCCCCCATTATGCATCAGAGACCTGAGAGGTGAGAGTCTCCCAGGATTCAAAGTGGGGGACCTTAGATGAAATGCCCAACAGTAGGGAGAGGGAACTTACAGAGCCCACCTCCAGCAGGAAGACAGGACATCAAGTGATGAACGGGGTTGCCATCCCACAGTCACATCTCTGACCCATAATTGTTCCTGTCTGAAAGAATTACATGGATGGAAATGGAGAGGAGCCTGAGGAAAAGAAGGTGCAGCAACATCCCATTTTGGATGAAGCCCAAAGTTGTATCCAGCTCAAGGGGAGGTCCCAAGGCCTGACATTATTATGTATAATAGCTAGAAACTGGAAACAACCCTGGTGTCCCTCAACCAAAGAATATGTACAGAAAATGTGGTTCATTTACCCAATGAAATGCTGCTCAGCTATTCAAAACAATGACATTATGAATTTTTCAGGGAAATGATTTGAAAGTATAATCCTGAGGTAATCCAGACCCATAAGGACATACATTGTATGCACTCAATTATAATTAGATGTTAGCCATAAAGTACAGGATAGAAACTACAATTCACAGACCCAAAGAAGCTAAACAAGAAGAAAAGCCCAAGTGAGGCTGTTAGAATATCTTAGAAAGGGGAATGAAATAGTCAGAAGAGGCATATGAAGAAGATGGGGAGAGGGGTAGGAGAGAGGGTGGGGATTGGAATGGAGAAGGGGTTCAGGATCAGGTGTGGGGAGAGACAGGATAGAGAACCAGAGGGCCAAGAGATGGAAAGGAAATTGGCTCCTGGAGGGGCTTGGGGATCGCAGGGCCTCTAGGAAGTGCCAGGAACCTGGAATTGGGGAGCCTCCCAGGAGTCTATGGGGATAACTTTAGCTGAGACTCCTAGCAGTGGAGATGTGCAACTTGAACTGGCCACTTCCTGGAGTCAGGCAAGACCCCCAGTGGAGGGATAAGGAAACCATCCCACACACAAAGCTTTCAACCCAGCATTTGTCTTGTCTACAAGAAAGGCAGGGATGAGTGAAGCATAGACTGAGGGAATGGCCAAGCAATAACCAGCCCAACTTGAAACCCATCCCCTGAGCAAACACTAATCCCTGAGACAATAAATGATATTCTGTTATGCTTATAAACAAGAGCCTAGTATAACAATCCTCTCAGAGGCTGTACCCACCAGCTGACAGAAATAGATGCAGACACCCACAGGCAAACATTGGACATAGCTCAGGGACTCTTACAAAAGAGCTGAGGGAAGGATTGAGGTACCCAGAGGGGATGGGAACCCCACTGGAAGACCAACACAGTCTAATAACCTGGACCCTTGGGGGCTTTTGTAGACTGAAGCACAAACAAAAGAATATAAACGGGATGGACCTAGTCCTCTGCACATATGTAGCATATGTCTTCATTAGTGATCTCCAGCAACTGGAGCAGGAGCTGTCACTAAATCTATTGCCTGTCTGTGGAACCCGTTCCCCTAATAGGGCCTCCATGTCTGGCTTCAGTGGAAGAGGATGTGACTAGTCCTTCAGAGATTTGATGTGAGAAGATAGGGGATACCCAGTGAAATCCCCCACCCTCTCAAAGGAGAAAGGGTTGGGAGATGAGGGGAGGAATTGTGTGAGGGGGAAAGACGGGGAGGAGGGACAGTGATCATGATGTAAAGTGAAGAAATAAGTAAATTAAGGTGGGGAGAATCACTTCTCAAAGATATCAGCACTTCTATGTTCATTGGATCATCATTCACAATAGCCAAGATATGCAAAGAACAAAAATGTCCCTCGATCAGTGAATGGATGGATGGATGGATGGATGAATAGATGGAGAGGATAGATAGATAGATAGATAGATAGATAGATAGATAGATAGATAGATAGATAGATAGATAGGTAGATAGATACACAGTAATACATATGAGCATACTGCTCATTTTTAAAAATTAATTTCTGCCATTTGATATTATTGACCTGGAGGACAATATGTTACATTAAATAACCTGTGGAAATCAATAGGATGCCACACAATCCCATTTAAATGTGTTATATACATCTTCATTTCTCCCATTGTGACAAATATTGTCCTTATTTTTGAATGTTCTAAAATATTTTGTTGATTAATATTCATTGTCCAGTCATGAATATGATAATGACATCTTGATATATACCTTTTACAATATATAAATGCAGAGATAAAGAATGAAACAGAAGTTAGATTATATAAAAAATACCACGTGTAGACTATACCTAAATTTAGAGACCTAATATAACATCTAAGAACTAAGATTTTAAAATTACTATATTAAATTTTTTATTAAACAAGTGTATTTAGCAGCTGTCACAAAAATACAACTATGTCAGATGACAGATGTTATTCTGTTTCACAACAGTAACCTTTTCATATATAGAAATGTAAAATACAGCATCATATTAAAACCTCCAGATATACAGGAAATTTTATTTTTTAAAGCATAGGTTTCTATTTTAATTAAAATAATGATTAATTTTTATATTTAAATTCTAGCTCTTTACCTCATTGTTTTTCTTAATTATATAGTTTATTTGAACCTTAAATTAGAATACAATGGCATTTAAAATACCTTAAAACTCACCTGGATTTTAATCATGGTAATACCATTAATTTGTTTTCATCTAGAAAAGTCATCATATTTAATAGCCTCAGTTTCTCCACCTATAAAGAAAGAATACTATCACCTGTCCTGTTTGACTCAAAGGGCTTTGTAAATGATGAAGTATAATGAAATATACAGAGAAGGATTAACATTATTATTGCTTCCTTAAAACCCATCTCTACTATTTCAAGTCCTTGGAGGAATATACTAAGTTTTAACTTTAGATTGACATTGGATAAAGAACACTTATGTTGGGATAAAAAGCACCTGCAGTTTCTAAGAAAAAACAAAATCACACCTGAGTTTCACCTTAAAGCAGCTGCTCATATCAAATTTACTCTCATAAATTCTTGCTAGAGAAGAAATTGCACTTATAACCTTGTATGTACATTGTACTCTTCCCCCCTTTGTCTAGACTAGCAATATACTTACCCAGATACTTAAAATGTATTTGAGACAGGAGAGAGAATGATCTTTTGACTTCAATAAGTTGGAAGACAAGTAAACCTTAACTTAAAAGAAACTAAAGGGGCACTAAAATAAATTACACTTAGCATCATCTGTGGGGGAAAGATAAAAAGGAAGGAAAATCAAAACTACCTCAAACATGAGGTTACTACTAAAACTCTCAGGAAAATACATTTTTATACAAATAGGTGTGTGTGTGTGTGTGTGTGTGTGTGTGTGTATGTGTGTGTGTGTGTATGTTCCATGCTGTTAGCACTGTCTAAGACATTTATTTGACTTCTAGAGTTTCTGCTGCCAACACACAGCTTACATCCTCGTGTAAGTAAAAGAAGCAACAGAAGAAAACAGAGAAGTGACTCACCAAAATTAACGAAGGTAGCTAATAAAATAACAAAGCTAGAACCCCATTTATTATAGAACCATCTTTCCATTTAGGAAAGAACTTCTAGAGATATTATTTCATTATAGTTTTGGAAAATAATGCTAGGGGTCAAGAAGAGCACCTGATTAAATCTGAGCTTCAAAGTGTTGGCTATGTTCTGCTTTTAATTTCTGAAGTCCTCGGGAGGATATGAAAAAAAAATACTTAGCATTCCTCTTCTTTCAAACACAACTAGGAAAATAAAGATGCCATGAGTTTTGTGGTAATGTCCTTTTCTCAGTACCAGTTTTGGGACCAAAGTCCCTTTCTGACATTATTGTTTGCTCCTAAATTCCTCTCAGAGCTATTTTAAAGCATCTTGTTCAACATCACCCTTTGTCTTTCATTGTTTTCAATCTTCCATTTTAAGTGAAAAAAGAGTAGCAAGAAATGTGTTTGAGGGTGATTATGTGCCGAAATTATTAGATACAAGATTTTGAATATATTCCAAATGTAAGGTACTTACTAAGACTTAAGATAGACCATGTTTGCATGAGATTTAAGTAATAATATGAGTTTTCAAATTGAAAGATGGCACTAAAAATGAAGATACCTAGTCAATATGCATAAACTGAATCTCACATATTACATAGAAAGGACTATAAAATTTAACCTAAACATACGCAGACGAGTTCCTACAGTACACGATCATCATCTGATGTTGGGGTTGTTATCCCTTTACAGTTCTGAGGAAACATAGACACTCTTAAAGATGAAATTTTAAACCCTTTTAAAATAGGAAGTCAATAAAACAGAACACATGAGCCAAATTATGATAACTGTCCGTTTTTGTAAATCAGATTTCACAGGGGCATAGTCATATTCATCAGTTTCCAGATTATATGTAGCTATAGTTCGAAGACAGCGTTCAGTAGTGGCAAAGATGAAAACATTTACTAAATGGCCCTTTTTAAGCAAAGATTGGCCTATTCTCTCTTGAAAGAATATTTGTTATAAATGGTGAGCTAATTATTGAAATGTGCTTAATTAATTCAATGGAAGGCATGTATTGAAGTTTAAAATCGCTAATTTCTCCAGAGTAAAATTGAGGAGACATTCTAAAAGCATTGTTGACAATAAGCGCAATTTGGAACAAACAACATCATATTTTTTCACAAAACCCATACTTTCTTCAACTACAACTAAGAATAGGTGTGATTCAGAGTAAATCTGGATATTTTAACACATTTTAGAAAGAGCCCTAAAATCCTGGGGCAACTAGAGGTAGGTAAATAACTTGGTAAAATATCAGTCCTTATATTAAAGACAGTGAATACCGTTTTGAAATATTTGAAATGAATTACATCTGTAGATAAGACTAGAATGAAAATATAAACAAGGCCAATTTTCAGATCAACCAACCAGAACCCCCAAAGTTCGCAGGGACTAAACCGCCAAACAAAGAGTACACACGGAGAGACCCATGGTTCAAGCCATATATGTAGCCGAGGATAGCCTTGTCGGTCATCAATGGGACAAGAGACCCTTGGTCCTGTGAAGGCTTGATTCTCCAATGTAGGAGAATTCTATGGTGGTGAGGTGGGAGTAGATGGGTGGGTGGGTGGTAGAACATCCTCATAGAAGCAGGGAGAAGGGGAAAAGATCAGGAGTTTTCATAGGGGAAACCGGGAAAGGGTTGAAATGTAAATAAAATATCCAATAAAAAATCACAATCATACTGATGTCAAAATGTAAGGAACAATAGCAAAAGTGAAATTTCAATGTCTGTCATTGTTGCAGTGTAAAATGGTGAGCAGTTGTTTGAACTGTAGACTCCTGATAATTATATCTATCTTTAGTGACTAAATAAGTTTAAATATAAAATATTACATATCTAAAAATGTTAATATTTAATTTCAAATGCCTATTCTAACTGTATAAAATTTCATTGAGTTGTATATACATTGAGTTTGGCTTTTTTGTCTGATGTTTGTAGTGTTTGCAAAGTTTTATTTTAATAATAAAGATCATAAAACTAAAAAAATAAAGTGGAAAGTCATACATACTCAGTAATGATGAAGCATATGAAAGATTAAATGTGGGCAGATACTAAGTAGAAGCAGAATTAGTTGACTGGATAATAATAAAAGAGAGAGCATCTACAACCAAAGGAGATAATGCACAAAACATCAAGACCACACAGCTGGATAAGGGAGTGTAAAAGGAAACTTGGTCCTAAAGTTGCTTCTTGTGTTGTAGACATTTTTCTTAGTTCACATGCAAACACTGCCATTTTTCATTTTAGTGAAATGAATTTCTATTTTTCATAAGGAATTATTTGCTCACCTTGCCCACATTTCCTTAATCAGATTAAAGTCCTTATTTTACACTTTTCAAGCATTTTGAGTCCAAAATACCATCAACCACATTCATTATGTTAATGAGTGGTATGTGGTTATGTGTGCCAGTCATTTGATCATACTGGTACTGTATAAGTTACTTTTCTAGACATTGATGGTGAAATATTAATATTAATACTAATATTACTTCTTAATTTATTTCTAGTCACAAAAATATTACAGTATAGCCAAGAAAATTTTTTTCAGTTAGGATACAGGGAATTATTTCACTGAGAGAGAAAGTAAACATATTCTATTACCCATACCTTTCTATTAAGGTTTTAAGTCTTGACAATCACTGTAATAAATTTTGCAGTTATAAGAATGCTTTATTCTGAAACAGGGATTAGCTCACTGTTCTAAAAATCAGATTATTACTCTTAAATTTCCATTTGTACTCAGATATACATTAAATCATTAAGACTTAGATTACTACAAATGAACCACGTTCAGATTTTGTAATAAGTGTGAAAGAGATCATTTCCATGTGGGGTTGGGGTAAAGAGATAGTTTAAGAAACTGCCTGAGGGCTGGAGAGATGGCTCAGTGCTTAAGAGCACTGACTGCTCTTCCAGAGGTCCTGAGTTCAATACTCAGCAGCCACACGGTGGCTTATAACCATCTGTAATGGGATCTAACACCCTCTTCTGGTGTGTCTGAAGACTGCAACAGTGTATTCATATATATAGAATAAATAAATCTTAATTTTAAAAGAAGAAAGAAAGAAAGAAAGAAAGAAAGAAAGAAAGAAAGAAAGAAAGAAAGAAAGAAAGAAAGAAAGAAAGAAAGAAAGAAAGAAAGAAAGAAANAGAAAGAAAGAAAGAAAGAAAGAAAGAAAGAAAGAAAGAAAGAAAGAAAGAAAGAAAGAAAGAAAGAAAGAAAGAAAGAAAGAAAGAAAGAAAGAAACTGTCTGGTCTGGCCTCAGTGAGAGAAGACACACCTAACCCTCCAGAGGCTTGAGGCCCCAGGGAATGGGGCAGCCTGGTGCGATGGGGGTGGGGGAAGCATGGGAATATCCTCTTGGAGGTAGAAGATGGGGGATGGGATGAGGACCTGTTTGAGGGCAGACCAGGAGGGTGTTAAAGACTAGACTGCAAAACAAAATTTAAAATAGTTAAAAGAAAGAAAGAAAGAAAGAAAGAAAGAAAGAAAGAAAGAAAGAAAGAAAGAAAGAAAGAAAGAAAGAAAGAAAAATATTTTCCAAATGTTTAGGCAATTGTATAACCAAAATCTTGCTTAGAGGAAGCTATTAAACATTTTATTGTCTGCTATTAAGAAAAAGATTTCCCTGAAGCAATAACCAATTTAATTAAAAAAAAATCTAAGACTTAACTTTCTGAATACAAAGCAAAGTCTCATTCTTTTCTAAGTGGTCAAAGATATAACTAACAATTTTATTATGAATTGTTTCTATTGAATTTAAAACCTGTGCAAGTAATTCTTTTTTATTCCCCAAACAGAAGAGGATAACAATATTACAGCATCTATGAAGATGAAAACTTTCCCTATGATGAGTGGGCAGCATTGCTATAGGATATTATTGAGTCTTAGTAGGACATTAAAAACAAGGTTAGGTGCACAAAATATTCTATGCAGGCACACTAGGTAGGATAAAATTACAAAGACTATTAATCCCCATGCTTTAGGGCACTGACTGTCATCAGCTGAGATCAGTAAGACATTTTATTCTTTGGTATAGTATTTCATGATTAGGTAATTGGGGATGGGATGAGGTATGATTTTCAGTGAAGCACCCAATTTTAACCACTGTTGAACATGAAGATAGACTTCATATCTCATTGGTTGCATCTCTTCTGGTTTGAATGTTAGACTGCACAATGTGGTATTTTCATGGGCATAAAGGTGAATGAAATCTGACAACTAAATGACCATATTCTACTAAGAAATCATTGTCTTTGCAGTACATAATTATTGCAAACGAATGCATAACAGTGTCTGGTTAACATTAAAATGTCTATATGACTAGTTGATATCATTTTTTCACAATTTTCTTAGTGAGAGTATGATACATAAACTGCTACTGTGTAAAATAGCAAATAGTTCCTACAATTAAAAGTCACTGAAAATATTTGTAGCTGTAAATTGCTAATATGTGAACTTAATTTAGAAGGTACACTATAATTATACAAAGAAAAATCTGTAAATTTCAGGTTATATGAATCCTTAATTAACAATGAAAAATTGAAAAATAGTTTCGAATAAATCAGTTAAGCTTATAATCCAAATTCATTTCTTTTTCTTTAGCTGTTTTAACTTACTTGAATATCTAGTATTTTACATTTGTCCTTAATATTAATATTTTTGTGTTGTAGTCATGATGTGTGTCTGTGTACATCTGTGTATGTCTCTAGGAATATATATGCTATGGTGTGTGGGAGTCAGTTCTCTACACATGTTTGAGATAGGGTCTTCTTTCTTACTTCCATACTGTCTGTGTATTTCAGGCTAGTTGGCCCATAATCATCTCAGACATTTTTTTGTCTCTGTCTCCCATCTCAGTGTATGAGTACTGGGATTATAGACAACCACCAGTGCACCCAACTTTTAATTTAATTGATTATTTATTTACTTACATAATTATTTACTTATTTATTCACTTTACATTCAGATTGCCACCCCTTCCCTCCTCTCCTCCCAGTCCCACCTTCCCACCCACCCCCATTCTCCCCTAACCTCCTCAGAGAAAAGGAGACCCCCTACCAACCCACCCTGGCACACTGGATTTCATCAGGACTAAGCAAACCCTCTCCCACTGAGACCAGACAGAGCAGCCCAGCTAGGAGAAAGGGATCCAAAGTCCAGCAACAGAGTCTGAGTCAGAGACAGCCCAGTTGTTGAGGAACCATGTGAAGACCAGTCTCCACATCTGCTTCATATGTGTAGGGGACCTAGGTCCAGTCCATTCATGTGCTTTAGTTGGTGATTCAGTATATGTGAACCCCTGCAGTACATTTACATAATGGAATACTTAAAAACAAGGACATCATGAAATTTGTAGGCAAATGGATGGAGGTAAAAATATCCTGAGTGAGGTAACTCAGCAGATTCTGGGCATCAATTTTAACTCATCATGCTAACTCAGCTGAGGCTTCTCTCTACACCACACTTAGTATATAGTTCACTTTCCTTCATTTCTTTATCACTGTGATGGAGTGAACCCTGAACTTGGAGCTAATTGAATTAAGTTTCTGTCTCTATTCTACTAAATAATTGTTATCTTACATAGACCTTAATTATTAGTTTTTAAAAACAAAATATTGGTGTAATACAAATAAGATTTAGTCCTTTCTATCAAGCATCCTGTTTTGTCAGTGGGAATAAGCTAATCTCATTTGGATTTATGCTTCATTCACATGTAATGGTTTTTAAGTAATAGTTCATATATATTATAGCTCTGATAGTATAATGAAGAAATTTTTACCACAGATAAATTCATTTATTAAGAGTGAGTTGAGGACAGGAACTTGCATTATAAATGAGCCTTCCACCAAAGTGTGGATACTTCGTTCCTTCTTAGAAAGGGGAACAATATACCCATGGAAGGAGTTACAGAGACAAAGTTCAGAGCTGAGAAGGAAGGAAGGACCATCCAGAGACTGCCCCACCCAGGGATCCATCCCATATACAACCACCAAACCCAGAAACTATTGCATATGCCAGCAAGATTTTGCTGACAGGACCATGATATAGCTCTCTCTTGTGAGGCTATGCCTGTGCCAGGCAAATACAGAAATGGATGCTCGCAGTCATCTATTGGATGGAACACAGGGCCCCTAATGAAGGAGCTAATTCAATTAGCTCCAAGTTCAGGGTTCACTCCATCACAGTGATAAAGAAATGAAGGAAAGTGAACTATATACTAAGTGTGGTGTAGAGAGAAGCCTCAGCTGAGTTAGCATGATGATTTGAATTGGATCCCCAGAATCTGCTGAGTTACCTCACTCAGGATATTTTTACCTCCATCCATTTGCCTACAAATTTCATAATGTCTAGGGCCCCTAGAGGAAGTACCCAAGGAGTTAAAGGGATCTGCAATCCTATAGGAGGATCAACAATATGAAATAACCAGCATCCCCCCTGCCCCAGAGATTGTGTCTCTAGTTGCATATATAGCAGTGTATGGCCTAGTCGGCCATTAATGGGAGGAGAGGCCCTTGGTTTTGCAAAGATTATATGCCCCAGTACAGGGGAATACCAGGGCCAGGAAGCAAGAGTGGGTGGGTTTGGGAGCAGGGCAGGGGTAAGGGTATAGGGGACTTTCAGGATAGCATTTGAAATGTAAATGAAGAAAATCTAATAAAAATATGAGCCTTCCAGGCAATGATACTTCAAAAATCTCCCTTTATATCCTAAAAATATTGTTCACACCCTTGGTTATATCACTTAAGAACAACTAAATTCAATTCTGTCAGTGCTGCTAATTTCTTGACTTATTTTGAACAAAAGCTTATTATTCAACTCATAAAATGTTTTAAACATAATCTTTCTATATAATTCATGATAAGACAATTGAAGAGAATTAAAGAAAGCCCCAGAATATTTATTGCTGCTTCTGAAAGGATTCTAAATTCAATGGACAACATTTCTTAACTGTTAAATCTTGTGTCCTCAAAATTGTCCTTATAACAAATTTCTAGATATTCATAGTGAACTCATAATGGATTCCTCCTTGTTCTGACACTGGTAATGTAGAAAAGAAAAATAATAATGTCAAGTGAAAATAGCCCATATTTGAATGAAAACCCCCTGTGTATTTCAACAAAAGCATGTTTCTTAAGAGATGAAATTTTATGCTAATTCAATTATCTTAGAAGCCAGAGCTAAGTTTTCTAGCCTGCATTAATTATTGACCTCTTTGTGTGGAATTTGGTTTGCATTTAAAAATGAATGAGCAATGAACTTTCAGTTACATTTTCGTCAACCAAACTGCATTTCCTAACATATATTCTGCCTCTGGGACTATGTTTTATCACTTAAGCTATGTGGAACGTACAGAATGTTTGTGAACTCCACTTGGTTTTACTTTGTTTGATACACACGGCCATTGTAGCCTCACCTTCCCTTCTTGTTGTTCCTTTCTGTTACTAAAATTAGCAACTTGAATTTCTAATAAAATATAATTCACGTCTATTTGTATGCCATGCCATCTGACCACCAGACAAAAAGTCTTGGTGGAATTATGACACAGTTTTACAGTGTGTTCAAATACTTAACATATTTTTAGCACTAATGTTTAAACTCACTTGGGGGATCAGGAAGTAGCTGCTTCTCTGATATCTTTATTATTTGGGAGACAGCTGGTCAGCTCTTACTGTACTCTATGTTCCACATTAAGTCATTATCTAAGCTATTCACTCCATTAATTCTGCTACTTTTATTAGCAAAGTTTTGGTGCCTGGTCCTGTAGTAGTGACAAGCATTCCTACTGCTAATCTGACAGATAATGACTCCATTAAGTGTTGAATACTAATTGGTTTACATCAGAGGCCTGAAGTTAATTGATGTAAATAAATTAGCACCTGAGCATGTATCACCCCAGCTTTAGATTTTCAAAATACCAGTGGTTTTAAAAGCTTACATCTTCAGTAAAATGCAATGGATAGAAACCTTGTGAATAATTAAAATGTGGTGATGATTCAGAATATCAAACAAAGAATAAAATTTGTTTACACCTGTTTCTAATCAAGGTGATGTCTGTTTATGAATTATGTCTTAATATCATACAGTTAGATTTCAAACTATCCCCCTAAAGAACATAATTATTCATTATAATTCTTCTTGAACTTACTATCTGTAATTTTTAATGGCTTAAATTGATAAGTATTATGAATTATAGAAATAAAATGAGACAAATGTTTTATGTCAAAATTTGGATAACTTTTCATAACCTCAAAGTCAAATATAATGATACTTTGCACTCATTATTTATTCTAAATTCCTATCCTATGAAGTACATAAGCAAAAATATTTATGGAAGGAAATATAGAAATGAATATAAATATAAAAATAATTCTAATTTACCATAATGCTTGCATTGGAAAATTTTGCATATTATTTCGCTATCACTATCTTTTATTATTTAAAAAATTTGGAATACAATTTATATCCTTAAAATGTTTTAACATAAGCATTTCTGTCACTAACTCCTCTGCTTAAGCACCAGTTTATCAGGTATGAATGGCCCATTATATGTGAATATCATAACCATTTCTCTTTTAATTTCTGTTACATATATTTTTCAATAACAAAAATATTTTTCACTATGTAAAAAACATTATTTATAAAGGTTAAGGACTTCCATCAGAAGCAATAACATGAAATGAAGTAATAAAATACACCTCCCAATATTTAACAAAATAACTGAAACATTTTGAAATGAAAAGAACTTTATAAGGACTGAAGCCCTGAGGGCCAGCAGAAAGAATGGAAACAGGCAACATCAAGAGGTGGGAGGGTGGGGGACCCTCCAGAATGTACCAGAGATCTGGGAGGTAAGAAACTCTCAGGACTCAACGGGAAATTGAGGGAACTTATAGAGCCCACCACCAGCAGGAAGACAGGGCATCAAATGAGAGAGAGGAGAGCCATCCCACAGTCAAAACTCTGACCCATAATTGTTGCTGTCTGAAAGAACTGCAGGGGTGGAAACGGAGAGGAGCCTGAGGCAAAGGTCCAGCATAGGCCCAAAGTGGGATCCAGCTCAAGGGAAGGCCTCAAAGCCTGACACTATACTGAGGCTATGGAGCACTCACAAAAAGGGACCTATCATAACTGCCCTCTGGAAGACCAAAAAAAAAAAAAAAAAAAAAAAAAAACAGCTGAAAGAGTCAGATGCAGATATTTACACATAATCAGTGGAAAGAAGCTGCTGACCCCTGTGACTGAGTTAGGGAAGAAGCTGAGGAGGAGGGCGACCCTGTAGGAGGACCAGCAGTCTTAATTAACCTAGACCACTCCTCCCCCAATCTCTCACAGACACTGAACCACCAACAAGGAAGCATATACCAGCTGATATGAGGCCCCCAAAACATATACAGCAGAGGACTGCCAGGTCTGGGTTCAGTCAGAGAAGAATCACCTAACCCTCAAGAGAATGGAGGCCCTAGGGAGTGGAGAGGTCTAGTGGGGTGGGGAGGATGGTTGGGGACATCCTCGTGGAGACAGAGTGGTGAGGAGGAGGTATGGAATGGGGAACGGTCAGAGGGTAGACAGGGATGTGGATAAAATCTGGAGTGTAAAAAAAAAAAGATCAAAATTTAAAAGAAAAAGACTGTGTTGCTTACTGTCAACTTTGTTGATGAGGTTGGAGTGATGCACTGATCTATGAGAATAACAATATGTCATTAGGAGTCATTTTATAGCTAGCTGTGTTCACTTAGTAGAATAATAATATTAGTTTTCCTCTAGGGTCCATAACCTATCTAGTCTCATGTACTTGGCTTCATTTACAATATCAGATGCAGGTTCTATCTCACAGAGTGGGCTTAAATCCAATTATCAGAAGTGGTTGGTGACTCACCTTCCATTCAGGCAGCTATTGTACCAGTGGCCATACCTTGCAGGTAGGTCATTGTTATAGCTTGCAGGTGTCTGGTGAGACTGATGACCACTTTTCTCTATGTACGCTGTATATTACATTCTAGAACTATAAATGCTAGGCAGTAAGAGGGAAGCTTCCCGTTGACCACCAGCTCAATTTCCCCATATTCTATGCTATAAGTATATACTGGCTTCATGATTAGGGCTTTCCCCCAAGATGTAGAAGCTAACCAATAGCATTGGCAACAGCCTGTATTGTTTGTGGTGGTAAATATGTTTGGGACCCCTTTGGTGAGTGACTCAAAAGGATGTATTGATGGGTTTGTTTCGTTGCATATTATGTGTATTTGGAGTATGTGCCCCCCACAATATATGGCAGCTCCATTTAAATTTATTTTTATATGTATATAACTTTAAAAACATCAACAGTAGCTGGGCATGGTGGCACACGCCTTTAATCCCAGCACTCAAAAGGCAGAGGCAGGCAGATTTCTGAGTCTGAGGCCAGCCTGGTCTACAAAGTGAATTCTAGACAGCCAGGGCTATACAGAGAAACCCTGTCTCGAAAAAACAAAAAACAAAACAAAAAAAAAACAAAAGAACAAAAAGACATCAACAGTGGTAGATTTTCATGTACCTTTTCTTTTTGTTCTTTGCTTAAATTTAAAATATAAATACATTACTTTCTGCTTTCTCTTTCTCTTTCCTTCCTCCAACCCCTCTCGTGTACCTACTGACCACACTTCCTATTAAATTCATGGTTTCTGACCTATTTTCCTTTAATTGTTTTAATACACACACACACACACACACACACACACACACACACACACACACACTCCTAAATATACAAATACAATCTGCTTAATCTCTATTGTATTTCTTGTATGTATATGATCTCAGGACTGAAAACATGGCAATGGATAGCAAATTGGGATACTCTTCTCTGGGAAAAATTATTTCTAAATTGCCTGCAATTCTTGGTATATAATTGAGGCCCTGTGTTATTTCTCTCTTCCATGATAATGTTTCTGATGCTGTTTCCCTTATCCATGTCTTGTTAGGCAGCCATGTTGCTGAGGATTCATGGTCATAGCATCCCTGACATTCATGGCGACTCAGTCTCACAGAAGACATACTGTTCCTCTGGGTTTTACTATCTTTTCAACTACTCTTCCACAATGTTCCTTGAGCCTTTGTTTCAGACGTTTTGTTTGTAGATGAGTCCTTTTGAAGCTGTGTACCACATGATTATTAGTTTTCCATATTTTGATCATCTATATTGGTCAGAATCTGGCATAGCCTCTCAGGAGACAGCTATAGTAGGCTCCTGTCAGCAAGCACTTCTTGGCATCAGCAATAGAGACTGGGTTTGGTGTCTGCATTTGGGATAGATCCCCAAGTGGTGCAGTCTCTGGATAGCCTTTCCTTCAGTCTCTACTCCATTATTTGACTCTGTACTTCCTTTAGACAGGGGCAATTCTGGGTTAAAATTTGGAGATGGGTTGGTGGCCCCATCCCTCAACAGGGGCGGGGAGGGATGCCTAACCTCTGGATATGCTCTCCACAGGTTCTCATTCCGCTTTGGGGGGGGGGGGATTTCAACTAATGTCATACCTGTGAGGTCCTGGGAGCCTCTTGCTTTCCTAGCATCTGAGACTTTTTGGTTGCTACCCCAGTTTCCCTCCCCTTAGCTACACAACTCTGTTCAGTTTCCTGACCCTCTATATATCTTATCCATCTCCTCTCATACCAGATTCTTCCCCTCTTTTTCCCCTACCCCTCTCCTCTTCCTCCCAAGACCCTCCCATCCTTTCCTTCCCTTGATTATTTTGTTCCCCCTTCTTCGTAGGTCTGAAGTATCCACACTTTGGTCTACCTTCCTCTTGAGCTTCATGTGGTCCATGAGTCCTATCGTCAGTATTCCATGTTCTTTGCCTAATACCCACTTATCAGTGAGTACATACCATGTGTGATCTTTTGTGGCTGAGTTACCTCACTCAGGATGATATTGTCTAGCTCCATCCATTTGCCTAATAATTTCATAAAGTCATTGTTTTTAATAGGTGAGTAGTATTCCATTGTGTAAATGTACCACATTTTCTGTATCCATTCCTCTGTGGAAGGATATCTGGATTGTTTCCAGCTTCTGGCTATTATAAATATGGCTGCTATAAACATGTGGCCTTATTGCATGTTGGAGCTACTTCTGGGTATATGCCCAGGAGTTACAGTATAGCTGGATCCTCAGGTAATACTTGTCCAATTTTCTGGGGAATAACCAGACTGATTTCCAATGTGACTGTACCAGCTTGCAATCCCACCAGCAATGGAGGAGTGTTCCTCTTTCTCCAAATCCTTGCCAGCATCTGCTGTCACCTAAGATTTTGGTCTTAGCCATTTTGACTGGTGTGTGTTGGAATCTCAAGAGTCATTTTGATTTGCATTTTCCTGCTGACTAAGGATGTTGAACATTTCTTAGGTGTTTCTCAGCCATTCAACTTTCCTCAGTTGAGAATTCTTTTTAGCTTTGTTCCCCATTTTTAATAGGGTTATTTGGTTCTCTGGAGTCTAACTTCTTGAGTTCTTTGTATTTATTGCATATTAGCTCTCTATCTGAATTAGGATTGGTAAAGATTTTTTTTCCCAATCTGTTGGTTGCCATTTTGTCCTATTGACAGTGTCCTTTACCTTACAGAATCTCTGTAATTTTATGAGGACCTATTTGTCAATTCTTGATCGTAGAGCATAGGCCATTGGTGTTCTGTTCAGAAAACTTTCCCCTGCCCATGTGTTTGAGGCTTTTCCCCCACTTTTTCTCCTATTAGATTCAATGTATCTGGCTTTATGTGAAGCTCCTTGATTCACTTATACTTGAGCTTTGTACAAGGAGATAAGAATGGATCAATTTGCATTCTTCTACATGTTGACAGCCACTTGAACCAGCACCATGTGATGAAAATGCTGTCCTTTTTCCACTGAATGATTTTAGCTTCTTTAGCAAAGATTAATTGATCATAGGTGTGAGGGTTTGTTTCTGGCCCTCGATTCTATTCCATTGATCTACCTGCCTGTCTTTGTACCAATATCATGTGGTTTTATCACAGTTGCTCTGTAGTAGAGCTTGAGGTCATGGATGGTAATTTCCCCAGTTCTTTTATTGTTGAGAATAGTTTTCTGCTACCCTGGGTTTTTGTTATTCCAAATGAATTTGAGAATTGTTCTTTTTAACTCTATGAAGAACTGAGTTGGAATTTTGATACAGATTGCATTGAATCTGTAGATTGCTTTTAGCAAGTTGGCCATTTTTACTGTATTAATCCTGCCAATCCATGAGCATAGGAGATCTGTCTTCTGAGGTCTTCTTCAATTTCTTTCTTCAGAGACTTGTATAGATTTTTCACTTGTTTGGTTAAAGTCACACCAAGATATTTTATATTGATTGTGGCTAATGTGAAGTGTGTCATTTCCCAAATTTCTTTCTCAGCCAGGTTATCCATTGAGTAGAGGAAGGCTACTGATTCCTTTGAGTTAATTGTATAGCCAGCCACTTTGCTGAAGTTGTTTATCAGCTGTAATTGTTCTCTGGCAGAATTTTGGGGTCCACTTAAGTATACTATCATATCATCTCTTAATAGTGATATTTTGCCTTCTTCCTTTCTAATTTGTATCCCTTTGACCTCCTTTTGTTGTCTAATTGCTCTAGCTAGAACTTCAAGTACTATATTGAATAGATAGGGAGAGAGTGCATTATCAAGACCCTGGTTTTAGTGGAATTGCTTCAAGGTTCTCTCCATTGAGTTTGATGTTGGCTACTGGTTTGCTTTTACTATGTTTAGGTGTGGGCCTTGAGTTTCGCAGGGTATAGTAGCCTGGGCTGGCATTTGTGTTCTCTTAGGGTTCATATGACATCTGCACAGGATATTATTTCATAGTATCTGGTGAGAAGGCTGATATAATTCTGATAGGTCTGCCTTTATATGTTACTTGACCTTTTTTCCTTACCGCTTTTAATATTCTTTGTTTTGTGCATTTGTGTTTTGACTATCATGTGATGGGAGGAATTTCCTTTCTGGTCCAATCTATTTGGTGTTCTGTAGGCTTCTTGCACATTTATGGGCATCTATTTCTTTAGGTTAGGGAAGTTTTCTTCTATAATTTTCTTGAAGATATTTACTGGCTTTTTAAATTGGGATCTTCACTCTCTTCTATACCTATTATCCTTAGGTTTGGTCTTCTCATTATGTCCTGGATTTCCTGGATGTTTTGGGTTAGGAACTTTTGCACTTTTTTTTTTTTTTTTGAGACAGGGTTTCTCTGTATAGCCCTAGCTGTCCTGGAACTCACTTTGTAGACCAGGCTGGCCTTGAACTCAGAAATCTGCCTGCCTCTGCTTCCCAAGTGCAAGGATTAAAGGCATGTTCCACCACTGCCTGGCCATTTTGCAATTTCTTTGACAGTTGTATCAATGTTTTCTATTGTATCTTCTACACCTGAGATTCTCTCTTCTCTTTTATTCTGTTGGTAATGCTTGCATCTATGACTCCTGATCTCTTTTCTCATTTTTCTATCTCCAGGATTATCTCCCCTTTTGATTTATTTACTGTTTCTATTTCCATTTTTTTTTTTTTTAGATCCTGGATGGTTTTGTTCCACTCCTTTGCCTGTTTGTGTTTTCTTGTAATCCTTTAAGGGGTTTTTGTGTTTCCTCTTTAAGGGTTGCTGTTTACCTGTGTTCTCCTGTATTTCCTTAAGGGAGTTAGTTATTTATGTCCTTTTCAAAGTTCTCTGTCATCATCATGAGATGCGATTTTAAATCAGTGTTTTGCTTTTCTGGTGTGTTGGACTATCCAGAGTTCGCTGTGGTTAGAAAACTCGTTCTGATGATGCCAAGTAGCCTTGGTTTCTGTTGCTTATGTTCTTGCCCTTGCCTTTTGCAATCTTGTTATCTCTGGTGTTAGCTGATCTTTCTGTCTCTGACTGTGCCTTGTCCCTCCTGGGAGACCACTTCTCTCCAGGAAAAATTTGGGTATGGATAGCTGTGGCACAGGGTCAGCTCTGGGGTGCAGACAGAAACCAGGTATTCCTTTGTTCCTGTGTCCTGATGGCTCTGGGCAGGTGCCTCTCAGGTCAGAAATTTGAGCAGAAGTGGTGGTCTCACCTGTGCTCTCAGCTGTGTCAGCACTCCTGGGAGACCTGCTCTTTCCTGGCAGGATCTGGATACAGAGACCTGTGGCACAGGGTCGGTTAGGTTCCAGAAGCAGATAGAAACTGGAAAGATCCTGTCTCCTGCTGCTCCTAGGTTTCATTGTTCTGAGGGCTCCAGGAGGGTTCCTCAGAGCAGAATTGGTGGTTGGGCCTATGCTCACAAGTGTGTAAGGATTCATGGGAGACCAGTTCTCTCCTGGTGGGACCTGGATATGGAGAGCTTTGTTCTCAGGTGTGTCACTACTCCTTTTATTTCCTTTCTTGTATGTCATACTGTGTTTTCTTCTTCTTTGCTTCCATTTGCTGCCCTTAGGATTTCTAGAACAATATTCACTATTACTGCTGAAAGGAAAGGTCCTTGTTACGTTCTTTTGTTTTGTTTTGTTTTTTTGTTTTTGTTTTTGTTTTTGTTTTTGTTTTTTGAGACAGTGTTTCTCTGTGTAGCCCTGGCTGTCCTGGAACTCACTTTGTAGACCAGGCTGGCATCGAACTCAGAAATCCGCCTACCTCTGCCCTCCCAAGTGCTGGGATCAAAGGCATGTGCCACCATTCCCAGCTCCTTGTTATGTTCTTGATCTTATAAAAAATGTTTTCACATTTTTACTATCCAAATGATATTTATATCATTGAGTCAAATTTTGGTATTTTTCAATCTTTCTTTTCCTTTTTTTTATGAGATATTTTCTTCATTTATATTTCAAATGCTATCCCCTTTCCTAGTTTTCTCTCTGAAAATCCCCTATAACCTCCCCCCTCCCCCTGCTCCTCAACCCATTCCCACTTCCCGGCCCTAGTATTCCCCTATACTGGTGCACATAATCTTCCCAAGACCAAGGTCCTCTCCTCCCATTGATGACCTACTAGGCCATCCTCTGCTACATATGCAGCTAGAGACATGAGTTCTGGGGGTGGGGGGTACTGTTTAGTTCATATTGTTGTTCCTCCTATAGGGCTGCATACCCCTTCAACTCCTTAGGTAATTTCTCTAGCTCCTTCATTGGGGACCCTGTGTTCCATCCAATAGATGACTGAGTCCAGGGGTCAAAGCACTCCCTGGAGTCCAACTTTCCTCTGGCAGGGAAGGTACACAAAGTTCTGAGAATCAGCTCTGCCTCCTGGCTGAGAATGAAGGCCCAAAGAGACCCTGTCCAAATAGCTCTGTTGCTACTGTGGTCTACACACTCTCCTGTGAGGATCCACCTCAGAGGGACCCCAGATAGAAAATGGCGATCTCACCTGAGTGTTGGGGATGGGGGTTGGGGGGTGTCAGAGCACTTCCTTTAGCCAAGCTCTCCTCTGGCAGGGAAGGTGCACAGAGAACTGAGGGTCAGCTATGCCTCTTGGCTGAGGATGAAGGCCCAAAGGGACCCTGTCCAAGAAGCTTTGTTGCTTCTGTGGCCCACATGCTCTCCAGCATGGACCCTCCTCAGAAAGACCCCTGATAGAAAATGGCCTTTATTTTTCAAATATGTTTCTATCATTTATTTTTCTTTTTTCCTGGAACTTCCATAATGCATAAATTTTTTGCTTCACTGTGTCACAGGTGTAACTTAAGGTTTATTTATTTTGTCCTTACTAGTTTTTTCTTTCTGATATGTAGAATGGCTGATTCCAATTATGTCTTGATATTCATCAATCATTTTGTCTCCTGAAATCTACCATTGAATACCTACACTGATTTTCTTATTTCACCTATTTCATATTTAGCTTCAGTCTATTAATTGGTTATTTTATATAATTTCTCTGTGTTAAGGTACCATTACTACAAGTTTATACCCTTTTCTTGGTTATAGGAAATTATTTATCTAAAACAAAATATGGTACATACATATAATGGAATTTCATTCAGTTGTGAAGGAAAACTTCAAATTCACAGAAAAATGGATAAATCTAGACATTATTATCAATCCTAGAAACTCAAACTCTGAAAGACACATGCTATGTTTTATCTCACATGAAAACATTTTTTTAATTTTCATATAGTATATATATATATATATATATATATATATATATATATATATATATGTGTGTGTGTGTGTGTGTGTGTGTGTGTGTGTGTGTGTGTCTGATTGTAGGTATGGGGCACAAAATTAGGTAGAGGAAACTAAGAGATCTTATGGATAGGAGGAGCACACTGAGAATAATAGAGCACATGTGACATGCAGGTAGCATGTCTACTACCATAGCGGGGTACAAGTAGACAGGGAAAGGTGATAGGAGAGAGGTATAAAAAAGGCATATCAACTTAAACTATGAAAATACAATAATTAGACTTACAATTTTCTATGTTCATCTAAAAAGTAAATATAATATTTAATCCTATGTGTTGTTTCCTTAGATTTTTAAATATAAGTAAGAGTCATTTTTATTTCCACATGGAAAGTAAATCAGTTTAATAGTATATATATTGAGTTCCTCAAACTTCATGAGCTAAAGCATTCTTAATGTTTTTAATGTTCAATATGAGACTCTATACATTGCTCCAAAATCTATATTATTCTGGATAACTGTGTTTCCTTTGAGTAAGATCTTCAATATACAGAAAAGAATGTATAGAAGGTGAGGAAATTATCTGTGAAATTTACAAGTCTTAGATTAGTCCAACAGCTGGGATTCTTCAGTGATAGTTTCTCTGTATCTTTTCTTATGAAATGATCACACTTCCCTGTGTATTAGTATGAATCACACAGTACTTAGAGAAAAGGGAGAGTTTTGAATATTTAAATGTGGGAACTAGAAATCAAATTCCCTCCTCCTTGGAATTACTCTGTTTGCATTCTTGAAGGTGAGAGTTGTTCATTTGTTTAGTGACTTGACAATCAATCTCTCTAAGAATTACATTCTTGCTTCTTATGTAGTTAAGCATAATTTGTATTTTCTCTATAGTCAGCCAGAGGCTTCCTTGAATGTATGGACTAGAAAAGAAAATGACATTTGATGTCTTTAAATTCTTTCAACAGATGTTAATTTTAAACTACCCCATTCTAAAAGAGTTCAACAGTATCTGCCCTAAAGTGATCTCTCTGTGTTCCTTCAGGGTGATGAAAAAACATTGCCTGGGATTATCAAGGACAGTCCTACTCTGTGTCGCAGAGTGTGTATGTGTATGTATGTGTGTGTGTGTGTGTGTGTGTGTGTGTGTGTGTGTTTATGAAATTGTGCATAGTAAGGAGTCTGCGTGCATTTAAAATTCCTTCTAGTTCAATGGAAGGGACTTCCATGCCTAAAACTAATGAATTATTATAGTTACCAAAGGGCGTAGCCAGGAATATATTTTATCAGAAATTAATCAATCCAGAGCAATTTCTCTAACTGGACTATATATTTCAAAAGGTGATATTATTCTGCCTTAATCATCCCAGAGCCACAACAGAGCAATAGATTACTGCTAAGTAACTAAGTAATTACTTAATTAATAATAATTACTTAAATTAGCATCCTAAGTTGCTTACTTTTTACTTTTCTTTAACTGGTTTTGGCATAAAAACACATCAGACGATTTTAGTCTTGGGTTTTTGTTTTGTTTTGTTTTGTTTTTTCTTTCTCCTGATCTCCTAATCTCATATCATCCTGAAACTGTTCATTGTGGTTCTATATGACATATAGTAACTACAATTGTGTATAAATAGTAAACACTTTTCTTAGTCTCATCATTGTCTCATGCTTTGGACTACATGAACTTCACTATATAATATCAATCAAGTTCAATCTTTTATTGTGTGTGTATTTGTGGTTTGCCTACATGCATGTCTATGTTGCATTTGTATGCCTGGTACCCACAGAGTCCAAAGAAGGGCATTGCATATGTCAGAATAGGTGTTAAAGATACTTGCCTTGAACTTAGGCAGGTCTTGGGACTGAAACCACTGTAGGAAACTTCTGTGAGTGCATGAGTGCAATGGCACTTTCTTATCCAGAAGATACTGTTTATCCCCAGTCCTCCTTACTCATACTCTTACACTCCTTCTCCACTCTCTGTGATAGTCCATGATCCTTGTAGAGAGGGCATATGATATGGCTCTGGAGACTTCATGGACACATGCCCTGCACTAACACGTTTTGGGGTTTTTATATTAACTGCCATTCCCTGTACAAAGATAGGGATGAGGACTAAGATGAGGACTAAGAGAGCTGTACTGATCTACAGGAATAGAGATTCATTTCAAGAATTCGGCTTGCTATGTCAATTAGACAGACATAGACACCCACAGTCAAACAGTGGATGGAACTTGTAGACTATTTTGGAAGGATAGGAGGAAGGGTTGTGGAACCTGAAATGAATAGAAAGACAATAGGAAGACCAACAGAGTCAACTAACCTGAATCCTTGGGGCCCTCAAAGTCTGAACCACCAACCAAAGAACCAAGGACCTAGGCCTCCCCACACATATGCAGCTGACATAAAGCTTGGTCTTCATGTGGGTCCCAAACAACTGGAGTAGGAGCTATCCTAAAAGCTGTTGCCTGTAATTGGGATATTGTCTTCAGCTGGGCTGCCTTGTCTGATCTTAGTGGGAGAGGAAGCACCTAGACTTGTAGAGACTTAAAGTGGCAGGGTAGAGAGATCTCAGCAGAGGTGAGGGAGGGGCCATCTGCTCAGAGTAGAAGGTGATGGAGGATCGGGAAACAATTGTGGGAGGGGATGAGTGAGTGAATAAGTAAAAAAAATTAAATTTTTTAAAAAGAAAATAAAATTATTAGGTTGAACCTCTAGGTTTTATAACCTACTTGAACTAGAGGTTCAAGGTTGGATTTTTCTGTACAAGAAATGAGTTTTTTCTCATGGAGCAGAATTTAAATCCAACAAGGAATTGTTTAGTTACCTCCATAATATCTATGCCACCATTGCACTTCTTGGCATATCCTGTCATAACAGTCATTACTGTAGCTCACATGATTTACAGACAGGTAAGACTTTTGATGTCTTTTCACAGCCAGAAGTCTACATGACACTTTCTGATACTATGAAAGATAACCAGTAGATAGGAAGCTTCCTGATCAATAGTAGCTAGTTTTCTCCAAGTCCTGTGTCCAAATTGTGTGGTGTGTTCAGCAATAAGGTCTTACTTTCAAGTTCTGATATAAAATCAAGAGAAATGGTAATAGCCAATGTTTTGTGAATCTCTAGAAATCCTTTGACCAATAATTCAAGTGGAAGATCTGGACTTTTTATTTGGCAATCAGTGGCTTCTGGGAGGAGAATTTCTCAATATACAATAACTCAATTTAAACTCCTCTCTTCTATAAGTAAACTTTGCTTAATAACAAACAGGACTGGGCTTGTTGATGTATATATGTTTTTATTGCCAGCTGTCAAACATTTTAGCAGACATCTTAAGGGTATTTTGATTCTTCCTAATAATGATCATGTGATCTAAATGATGTAATATTAATTTTAACATTGAGAAAAGCAAAGTGTGGTTGCATAACTATCCACTAGCCACATAGCTATTAAATGGCAAAGTCAACTATCTCAAGAAACCCTAAGATTATTGTACTATTTTCCCTTTTAACAAGCTTTCTTAAATTAAACTGATTGTAAAACCCAGACTTTCTATTTACCCCATACCATAACAGAGAAGAGCCACCTCCATGAGTAAGTACAGCAGCTGAGTGCATAATTTCCAGTATGAACCATATCTCATGTGCACAAAATTATAACCATTGCATAATTGTGTAAGCTATGATTTTATATACAAGTATCCAAGAACCTGATTTCTAGAATTCTTGATTATAGATAGTCTTTCAAGTGTGTACTGATCCACTAATACATGGATGCTTATGCCTGAGGAATGGTCAAGGAACATTTTTTCATAGTTGAAGAAATATATTGAGCCTGAGTGCATGCACAAAGTACACAAATACACACAGTCAAGAGGACCTGTGATATAGAACCAAACTACATGTTGAAGAAAAAAAATGACTCTTTGTGCTCCACAATTCTACCACTTTTATCCTTTCCTGTAGCCTGGAGAATGCTAAAAGATATATCTTCAGTAGCCAGGATAATATGTTTAATGAGTCAGAGATGATGAAATGTACCAGGCATAATTGCAAAATTGATCTTACCTTGTCTTCTCAGGGAACCAAATATAATTATCTGCTGCTCTCCATTCCCCACACTTCAGAATTTCATATCAGACTAGAATTGTCTAAGTGTTTCTTAGATCTTCAAGCTCTGTTCTTATCTGCCTTCATTTCTCTAAGTAAAAGATTTAAATTCTAGAGTTCTGAATTTTATTAGGCAGGAGAAAGGGATTTGAAATGAGAAGTACTATATGTTTTAGTAATAAACTAATCAGTTCTGCTATAAAATTTCATTCTCTCTCTAATATACTTTTATTTTACATACGTTTTCACATAAGCTTCTTTATATGTAACCTTTAAATTGTTATAGTGACAATATATTTCTTCCATGATTTATTAAGAGCAAATTAAAACTAAAAACAATGAAATTAGTAATTAGTAGAACACAAATATCTGAAGGATCAAGACTAACACTTGAATACGAGGGAACATGTAACATTTACATTCTGGAAGAGTTGGGGGAAGGATTGAAGACCGTGAAGGAGATAGGAGCTCCATAGGAAGACCAACAGAGTCAACTAACCTGAATGCTTGTTAGATTTCAGAGACTGAGCAACTAACCAAACAGCATAGACCAAAGCCCATGGCACATTGGATTGCCTTATCTGACTACAGTGGGAGAGGATGCTCCTAACCCTGCAGAGTTTTGATGTGCCAGGGTGAGATGATATGCAGGAAGGCCACCCTCTCAGAGAAGAGGAGAGTGAATTGGGGGAGGGACTTTGTGAGGTAGGGGTGAGACTGGTGACAGCATTTGGGATGTAAATGAATAAATCAATGAATAAGCAACAACATTGGGAGTGGGTGGGTTGGGGAGCAGGGGGAAGGGGGAGGGTATAGGGGATTTCCAGAGAGGAAACTAGGAAAGGGTATAGCATTTGAAATGCAAATGAAGAAAACATCTAATATAAATTTTAAATATAAAAAATATGTTGGCTATTATTTCAATTTCAAGTTCATTGTCCTTACTGATAATATCTACTTGGAGCTAAATTTGTTGCCTGGCCCTCCCTAGCATGTTTGTGTTTTCAAGGACTTCCCATGAAACAATATGTCATTCTCAAAAAAGTAATGTTTCTACTGGTTACTACATAGCATCAACATCCAACCAGGAATTGCTTAACAAAAGATGGTTGCTGAAAAATAAAACAGTTGAAAAATCCTGTTTATTTATAACCTCTTCCTCCCAGAATTTCTAGCAGGGAATATGTCTTCTCAGATTTCCTTTTTCATTGTGTTGGTATAAAATTCTCCTTTCTGTATGTATTTATAAATATTCATTTCATATTTTGCTTTCAAAATTGAGGATTTGGAAGCATAATTTACAGAATGGTTGTTTTATTTGTTTCATTCATACTAAAGAACAATGAAAATTTGCCTTGGTATAAAGCTGCGGATACTCACCAGGACTTTTGGACATTAATTTTTTTTTCAATTTTGAGAACTGCAGAAAATAATAAAGTGCAGAGAATTGGATAGCCTATAGTCTTTATCTCATGACACACTACCTAAACCAAAGCTTTAACCACACATATGTTATGACATTGCTCAGGGTAAAATATTTGGATTTCAAATAACATCCATCTGTATTTTTCTCCATCAGACCATTTTATATATTTCTTTCATAGTACATTTGTAGCAATTTAAGATCTTACTTCACTCTATAAAGTCATGTATTAATATGGTCAAAAAATTGTTTATAAAAGAGGTGAATAGAATTTGTTGTTAACATAAAGAAATAAGAAAAATACTAATTATTAGGACTCAACATCTATTTGTTCAAATAGAGGCTTCAGATTTTATTCCTCCATTGCTTTGTCAAATCTCTCAATATTTAGTTATACTTTGTTTAAAGATGTTGGTCATAATAACTGGCTTTAAATTTAAAGAAAACCTGGGTGTTGTTAAAAAGACAAAAACCCAAAGCTGGTATCAGACGTTAAAAGGAAATTAGGGAAATAACACCATTTACAATAGCCACAAATTATAAGATATCTTAGTGTAACTCTAACCAAGCAAGTGAAAGGTCTGTATGACAAGAACTTCAAGTCTCTGAAGAAAGAATTTAAGGAACATATCAGAAGATGGGAAGATTTCCTATGCACATGGATTGGTAGGATTAACATAGTAAAAATGACCATCCTACCAAAAGCAGTCTACAGATTTAATGCAATCCCCATCAAAATTCCACACAATTCTTCACAGACACAAAAAGAGCAATTCTCAATATCATATGAAAAAAGAAAAAAAAAAAAAAAAAGAAACCCAGGATAGCTGCAACAATCCTGCACAATAAAAGAACTTCCAGATGTTTCACCATCCCTGACCACAAGCTGTATTGCTGAGCAATAGCAATAAAACTGCATGGTATTGGTACAGAACAGCCAGGTCATTCAAAGGATGCAAATTGAAGGCCCAGAAAGAAACCCACACACCTATGGACACTTGATTTTTCACAAAAAAGGCAAAACAATATAGTGGGGGGAAGGAAGCATCTTCAACATATGGTGCTGGTCTAACTGAATGTCTGAATGTAGAAGAATACAAATAAATCCACCTCTATCATCCTGCACAAAACTCACATCCAAGTGGATCAGAGACCTCAACATAAAATCGGGTATACTAAATCTAATAGAACAGAAAATGGGTAATAGCTTTGAACTCATAGGTACAGGAGCCAAATTCCTGAACAGAACATCAATGGCTCAGGCGCTAAGAGGGTATGGGGAAAGGAATGTATGTGGTTCAGGATCAGATGTGGGGAAAGACAGGAGAGAGTGCCAGGAGGCCAGACAAAATAGTTGAAATCTGCAGATGGTGGAAGTTGGGGTGTGTTGGGTATCTCGATGATATGCCAGGAACCTGGGATGGGGGAGAAGTCAATGGGAGTCAACTTACCTGAGACACATAGTGTGGGAAGCAGGTGTGGCCGCATGGGCCAAGATGGCACCCTGGCTCATTGCCAAGCCCCGTGATCCCTACTTGTTTACCAAGAACATGAACATGTGCACTTGAATGATCATGCACTGCCCACCTGATGCATAGCATTATACAGCATGATATTGAGTCACTGGCCTATCAATGTGCAGCCTGTCTGCATGTATGGCTTGTGTACAGAGCATGCTGAATGCTGATTGGATGATGAAGAGTGGTGAGAGACGAGCTCAGAGGATGGCTGCGGATAAATTGGGCAATCCCCCAGAATAAAACTGAAGCAGAAGCTGAAGTGGAAGCTGAAGCGGAAGGTGAAACGGAAGCTGCTCGAACCCTGTCTTGGTGTATGTATTGTCTTTTCCCCACCTCAGCTGGCCGGAGTCTGGGGTCTTGGGATCTGGTGGCCCATACAGGGAACTCTGAAAAGAGCATCTGAATCAAGAAGCAAGAGCTACAGGTGAATTCGGTGGTAAAGAGTAGTAATCTAGTGCTAGGAAGAGGTTCCCAGTATAGGGACAGAGTTAGGTTCCCGGTATAGGGACGAAGTTAAGTTCCCGGGGTTCTGAGCTAAGGTCTGGCTCCCAGTAGGGATGAAAAAATTAAAGTGAAGAGAGCAGGAGGAGATTGATACAAAGCCATGGGATCTGCTGCTTCAAATATAAAAGTAAGAGCTGCATTGGTGCAGCTCCTCAAATGAAGTGGAGTGAAGTTAAAAACTGAGACTCTAGAAAAAATTTTGGAAACAGTGGCTAAAGAAGCACCCTGGTTCCTAGAAGAGGGCTATGTAACCCTCCAGCATTGGAAACGATTGGTAGAAACTTGCAGACAGCAGATTCAGCTGCCCCTTTGCCATCAGGCATGCTAGCAGTTTGGAACTTAGTTAAATCTTGTCTGGAAGACAAAAATCCACTGCCCTAGGACCCTCAAATATATGGAGCACTGCAGCAAACACCCACCCAGTGGCCCATCCTGCAACAGGTACCCAGACACCCTCACATGAGAGTACTCCCAGAAGAGCTACAGCAGGAAGCACAGGATTGGACATCTGTGCCACGACCAGACTCATATTAACCCCAGAAATGGGGGTTCAAATAATTACTTCTGATTTCAAAGGACCTATCCCGAAAAATACAGTGGGGATATTATTGGGGTTCAACTACTTTAAGAAGATTAATAGTGCACCCTGGAGTAATCGATTCTGATTATGAGGGAGGGGTGAAAACCATGGTCTCATCCCCAAGAGGTGTGTCCACCATTTCACCTGAAGATAGGATAGCACAAATTTTGTTACTTCCCAGCTGTCATGCCCATTATCCTACAAAGGGCCTTATGAGAGGAACAAAGGGATTTGGATCAACTGGGATCCAGGGGTGTGGTTCTCTATGGATTTAGGGGAACGCCCCCTTTATAAATTGAAGGTACAGGGGGTTACCATTTGGGGATTGCTGGATCCTGGAGCTGATAGGAGCATTATTAAAGAAGCAGATTGGCCATCAGCATGGCCTATTCAGCCTCTGCTCAGACCTTGAGAGGCTTAGGATTTGCACAAGATCCGAATTGCAGTGCAGGGATATTACAATGAGAAGATGATGAGGGTCATAAAGGTAGCTTTTAAGCTTTTGTGCTGAGTATACCCATATCTTTGTGGGGAAGAGATGTCATAAGACAAATGGGGGTGAGGCTTGTTACAGAGGGCAATTATAGCCCACAAAGTATAGTTATCATGAATAAAATGAATTTTAAAGCAGGGAAGGGACTGGGGAAGCGTGAGGATGGTCGAGTATCTCCCATTCCTACAAGAGGCAATGAAGGAAGACATGGGTTGGGTTTTTCCTAGGGGCCACTGAACAAATAGCCATCAAATGGAACAAAAATCTGCCGGTGTGGGTGCCTCAGTGGCCCCTACCTAAAGAAAAGTTATTTGCAGCTCACACCCTAGTTAAAGAACAGTTGGAAGCTGGTCATCTTAAGGAATCCACATCCCCTTGGAATACACCTATTTTTGTAATAAAAAAGAAATCAGGCAAATGGAGATTTTTACATGATCTTTGGGCTGTAAATGCTGCTATGGAGATCATGGGCCCTGTGCAGCTTGGTCTCCCTATGATATCTACAGTACCTAAAGATTGGCCCACCATTGTAATAGGTTTAAAAGATTGCTTTTTTACTATTCCTCTACATCCAGATGATACAGATAAATTCACCTTTACTTTACCATCTATTAATCATGCCTCCCCTGATTCACGATATGAGTGGATAGTTTTACCACAGGGTATGGCAAACAGTCCTACATTATGTCAATTGTATGTAGATAAAGCTTTAGCTCCTATTAGACCACACTTTTCTAAAGTAATTATATATCATTATATGGATGATATATTAATCTGTGAGCAAACAAAAGAAGAGATATTGGAGGTATACTATGAAATGATCCAACAGTTAGAAAAACAGAAATTGATTGTGGCCCCTGAGAGGGTTAAATATGGAAATATAAAACAGTGTTTAGGAACAAAATTGACTGATAATATGGTAGAACCTCTAAAGTTGACTCTGAGGTTAGATAAATTACAAACCTTGAATGATTTTCAAAAATTATTAGGAGATATTAATTGGATTCACCCATATTGCAAGCTTCCTAACGCAGAATTACAAACATTGTTTGAAATTTTAAAAGGAAATTCAGATTTGCATTCCGCTAGACAATTGACAAGGGAAACTCGAGCATGCATAAAAAAGATAGAGCAGAATCTTGCTAAAGCTCAGGTTGATCGCATAAATCTTTCTTTACCTGTATTATTCTGTGTTATTGCAACAGAGATTTCACCCACAGGAGTCCTATGGCAAAAAGGACCTTTGTGTTGGGTATATTTACATCATTAACCCACAAAGGTGTTGTCTTGACACCCAGAAAGTGTGGCACAATTAATTTTAAAAGGCATCAAAATGAACCTGGGAGCTTTTGGTTAGCAGCCTGATGTGATAGTCATGCCTTACACACCTAAGCAAGTGGAAGTGTTGCCTGCCACAAATGAAGAGTGGCACCAGCATGACTGGAGTATTTGATAATCACTATCCCTCTCACCCATGGATATATTTATAACTCAAAACCCCATGATTTTTCCAAAAATAACTAGAAATGAACCCATTGCTGGTGCTGTTAATGTGTTTACATTTGGATCAAAAGGAGGGGTAGGAGTAATTTATGTGGAAGGAGATAACCCCCAAGTTCACCTGTTCCCTTCCCAATCTGCACAAGCTGTGGAATTACATACTGTTTTACAAGTATTCTTGGAAATTGAAGAAGCTTTTAATTTGATTTCAGAAGGTCAGTATGTGGTTCAGGCAGTCCAGCAATTAGAAAATGTGGGAATAATTAAGGCAACATCCACTGTGTCCAATCTTTTGCAATCCTTACAAAAATGTATTTGGGAAAGAAAAAATCCTTTTTGCATCATTCATATTAGAGCCCATACCGGACTTTCTGGGACTCTGACAAAAGGTAATACTATTTCAGATATTAATACATGAACAGTGTTTGCCTTCCTATCCACCTCTCCTTTTCAGCTTGCCCAGGAGATCCATGAGAATTTTCATGTTAATGGAGAAACCCTGAAAAGAAAAATTAAAATTACACGAGCACGGGCTTGTGAAGTGGTATTAAAATGTGCCCGTTGTATCTCCCTGTTACCTCAAAAGAGCATAGGGGTAAATCCCTGAGGCCTTAAACCATTAGCAATTTGGCAGAGGGATGTCACACATGTCTCCGAATTTGGTACCTTAAAGTACGTGCATGTATCAGTGGGTACTTGCTTGGGTATTATCATTGCCACCGCTCATACAGGAGAGAAGGCACAACATGTTATTGCTCATTGCCTCCAGGCTTTTGCAGAATGGGGAATGCTGAGACAAATTAAAACAGATAATGGACCCGCCTACACATCACAAAGATTCTTCCATTTTTGTCAAGCTTTGGGAATCCAATTGACTCATGGCCTGCCCTATAATCCTTAAGGACAGGGCATTGTGGAAAGAGCAAATGCAACTTTAAAATATGCTTTAATTAAACAAAAAGGGGGAATGGGAGTACAATTTAAGTCCCCCAAAGATAAATTAAAATCCTATTCTTTTTATTCTTAATTTTTTAAATTTGGATTCTGATGGCCGTTGTGCTTCAGATCATCATTGCTCTCCACATGTTGCTAAATCTGTGTCTGTCCTATGGAAGGATGTCCTTACTGGACAATGGAAAGGCCCTGATCAGGTGTTGGTGTGGACATGGGGAGCAGTGTGTATCTTTCCACAGGATCAAGACAATCTCATTTGGGTGCCAGAATGATTGATGTGACTATGGAGAGAAGAAGGGCAATGAAGGGAAGAGCAGGATGGTCCCAAGGATTCTCCTACTGATTGGAGTGATAAATCTGCAGATAAGTATGGTGATGACTTATGAGAGAATTATGGGAGATAGTAAAGGCCCTTCCCCCTTCTAGTTCCCCTAAGTGTTGATGCTAGTGTTTATCCCAGATTCTTTGTAACAAATAAATCCTTGCAACTACCCTCCGTAGCAGAGGAGGATGATATACAGCTATATGTCTTGTTTAATGTATCCTTGAAGGGGAGTCTGTGATTTTCTGTCTAAAATATGGATATGTGTTAGATTGTCCAATCAGATGGCTGGAAAATTTGAACCCTTTAATCAAACTCTGCAGGCCAGCAATGTAACATTATTGTCCGGATGGATTCCTGTAGCATATTCTAAGTATGGACATCCACAGAATAAGAGTCCACCCTCGCAGCCATGGTGGACAGCAAGATGTAGAGGAGAGAGGGAATGGCCTTTCACTTGGATGAGATGTCAAGATAGTAGGGTGGTTTGGGCCAATAATCATTATAGCCTTACTATTTCTTCAGGAATTTCCACTTTTGTAAATTTTAGCTTTTTAGGCCACGTTACTAAATCTGTGACTGTCCTATGGAAGGATGTCACTAATCAAAGTTCTTTTGAATTAGAATGCTCCAATAGCACATGCTTTTTTTCTCAATGGTGGAATGCTACTACTAGATTCCCCCTGGCGGTGGTAACCAGAAAACCCACAGCCATACCCTGGCCTCTGAAGGTGCAGGAGGGTCAGTTGTCAGTGCTCCTAAGGAATAGGAAAGATTTTGGAATTACAGCCGCCATCATTACAATAGTGGTAGCTTCTACAGCAGTGGCGGCTACTGCCACAGTGGCACTGTCCACCTCTGTGGGCACTGCTTCCACCTTGAATGAGCTTTCATCCAATACTGCTAGTGCACTTGTTCAACAAGAAGGAATAAACTCTCAGCTGAAAGCTGCAATCTTATTAGTAAATCATAGAGTAGATTTGCTCCAAGGGCAAATAGATATGCTGGAGCAATTAGTCTTTGTGTTATGTGTAACCCATATGTCAGGAATTTGTGTAACCTCTGTGCAGTATCAGAATTTTTCTCATGCAGCTAATTTGTCTTGTGAAATTGGATCCATGCTATTAGGAAATTGGAGTCGTGATTTCGATAGCAAGATGAAAGAATTACGGGCATCCATTGTTGTAGTGAATAACAGCCATGTGGAGATTGCCACCGCTCAGCAGTGCTTGGAGATGATCTAGGGGACCTTCAACTTCCTCAAGGATTGGGGAAGAATGGCCTTCTGGGGATTTTTGCTGTGTGCTGTATGTGTTGGTATGCTGTGGTGGATGATACACATGTGCAGACAGGTGCAGGCTGATAAACGGTTGTTGAGTCAAGCTATGACGGCTATAGAGTCAGGTAATTCGCCCCATGTTTGGCTCAGTATGCTAGATTGTTAATCTATGATGGGTAAGGCTTTCACATGTGCATACCAACCTAAGACAGGCTGGTGAAAGGGAGTTCACCATACCAATGACGGGTAAGGATACAGCATGAATGAGGGCAACCTAAGACAAATGTGAACCCGGAGCCATTTTAATTAAACAAAAAGGGGAAGATGTGGGAAGTGGGTGTGGCCACATAGGCCAAGATGGTCCCCTGGCTCATTGCCAAGCCCCATGATCCCTGCTTGTTTACCAAGAACCTGAACATGCGCACTTGAATGATCATGCACTGCCCGCCTGATGCATAGAGTCATATAGCATGGTATTGAGTTACTGGCCTATTAATGCACACCCTGTCTGTGTGTATGGCTCATGTACAGAGCATGCTGAATGCTAATTGGATGATGAAGAGTGGTGAGAGATGAGTTCAGAGGATGGATGCAGATAAATTGGGTGATCCCCCAGAATAAAGCAGAAGTGGAAGCTGAAGCTGAAGCAGAAGCTGCTCGAACCCCGTCTTGGTGTATGTGTAGTCTTTTCCCCACCTCTGCTGGCCTGAGCCTGGGGTTGCGGCACATAGCAGTGGGGATATAGAACCTGAAGAGACTACCTCCTGTAGCAAATCAGGAACCCCTGCCCCCAGTGGAGAAGTAAAGACACCAACCCATGCACAAAGCTTTCAACTCCTGTCTACAAGAAACTCGGGAACAGGAATGGAGCAGAAACTTGGGGAATGGCACACCAACAACTGGCCCAATTTGAGATCCATGGGCAAGCACCTAACTGTGACACTATTAATGCTACTCTGTTATGCTTTCAGGCAGGAGTTTAGCATGGCTGCCCTCTGAGAGACTCCACCCAGCAGCTGACAGAAACAGATGCAGAAACTCACAATCAAACTTTGGATAGAGCATAAGGACTCTTATGGAAGAATTGCAGGACGAATTGATGGGCCCAAATAACATAGGAACTCTACAGGAAGACCAACAGAATCAAGTAACCTAAACCCTTAGGGGTTCTCAGAGACTGAAGCACCAACCAAAGAGCATAAACAGGCTGGACATAGGCTCTTGGAACATAAGTAGCAGAAATGCAGTTTGGTCTTCAAGTGGATAGGGGCTATCCCAATGCTGTTGCCTGTCTATTCCATTCCTTGGCTGCTTTGTCTGACCTCAGTGGGAGAGGATGTTCCTAGCCCTACAGAGACTTGATGTGTCAGTGTTGAGCAATAGCCAGCTGGTCCTCCACCCTCTCAGAGAAGAAGGGGAGGGGGTTGAGGGGAGGGATGGGTGAAGGGAGGTACTGAGCAGAGGCAGTGATTGGGATGTAAACTTAAAAATTAAAAAATTAAAATAATGAAGACTTTTGCTTAATAGGGTGTAGGTTTTTCAATAAGAATAAACACCAAACATGATATTTTAGTAATACAGATCAGCCTTAAGAATAAAAATATTCCCTTTTTTTCTTATTAAAATTTAATGGAGGCAGATCATAAATCACCACCTTTTGTATTGTTTTAACCACACTGTCTAATATATCCTGATGATAATTAATAAATATTACTAACATTACTGAGCTTTCCCACCAAAGTTTAAAATGTGTCATTACTTAATTCTCTGAGCAGCAACATGTTATCAGTTGAATATTTGACTGAAACACCTGTGATGAAAAGAGGAAGAAAATCATGACAACACTTGCCCCAGATCCTATCACACTCAGATGATGGCAGTTACAATTAGAGTGATTTGATATAAAATTTAAAATGTATTCATTTCTTTTAGAACATATTGTGTTCTGAAACCTGGTCAGAGTAACCTAAATTTAAGGAGCAGCTCAGAATCTTTCCTCGGTGTAAAAACCAAAGTGGCTGGGTCATTGAATTTGGAGAAACAATCAGAATTTAAGAGCTAGGATTCTGCTATTTTCTACTTATACCAAAATGTTATAGACTACTTGCTATATTTAAAATCTGATTATTTCATTTTCAGAGTAGAACACAAAGTTCTGAGGAATGGAATATGACAAACACATGTTGAAATTTGCTTTGCAACACAAGTCATATCAAATTCTTCCCTCATCAAAATATAAGCTCAGACATGAAGGACTTGGTGGTCTTAGAGTGCACCAGTAGTGAGGTTTGGATGGAAATCTAAAATTCTTACTCTTTTCATTGGAAATGTGAATATCCAGGCAGTCCATCTTTGCTTTAAACTCCAAATTTTTTGAGAATAATTTTAGCACATTTTTCTTATAATATCTATTGTTCAAAGGAAATATTGTTACCCTCAAACTGAGCTAGTGATACGGACATGAATTTTAGAGTTAAAAAGGCTTAACTTTGAATCTCCATCTCCCCATTTTGGTGATTGATTGATTGATTGACTGATTGATACAAAAAGAAGATTCTGAGATTTTGAAACTTTAAATAATGATATAACATCTACTTCACTGATAATGAACAGAGAGTATTTGATACTGATTTCTTAAAATGTGCCTTTCAAGAAGTAAATTTCTTCTAGGAATTAGCCTTTAATGGTAATAAATATTATACTTTAATTGGAAATAAATTCTTGGATAGTATTACTTTGAACTATAGAAGTACCTGCAGTCAGAAAACTACTCACTTGGGTTAAAGAAAATGTCTTGCATTCTGTAGGAATTTCATTTATAGACCACTCCATCTGCAGTAGAAGCAGCTTCTTGGAGAATGAGAACCACAAAGTTAGCTAAGTTATAATATTACTGATAAAAACCCAAGGAAAATATCACCATGCAAATTCAACTTATTCTGTGGGCCTCCTTCTTATGATGTCTCTGACCCCTCTGGTTCCTCCAACCTCTCCACCCTCCACAGGACACCCCAAGCACAACCTAATGTTTGGCTGTTGAAGTATGCATCTTCTTCCACTGATTGCTGGATAAAGTCTCTCTGCTGATGATTAGGCTAGGCTCTGGTTCCATAACATTCTACAGGCAGGACAAACTATAGGTAGGTTGGTGTCCTAACTCCTTCACTTGAGGTCTTGCCTGGTAACAAAAGATGGACAGTTCAGGCTCTGTGTCCCTCATTACTAGGAGCTTTGCTAGGGTTACTCTCATAGATTCAATGGAGTTTCCATTGCACTACGTTTTCTAGCTTGCCCCCTAAATGGCCCCCAATGCCAGTCAATTTTATAAGTATTTTCAGTCTCTTCCACAACCTGATTCCTCCTGTTCTCAAGCCTACTTGTTCCCAATCCACTGGTAAAATCTATTTCTCCTTCCCAGGGATATCCTTGCATTTCTCCCTTGAGCCCTCCTTGTTACTTAGGCTCATAGGGACTATGGATTATAGCATGATTATCCTTTAATTTACAGCTAATATCCACATATAAGGGAGTAATATCATGTTTTTCTTTGTGTCTTAGTTACCTCACTCAGAATGATTTTTTTCTAATTCCATCCATTTGCCTGCAAATTTCAGGTCATTTTTTAACAACTGATTGTTATCTATTGTGTAAATTTATCACACTTTCTTCATCCATTTTGCAGTTGAGAAACATGTACGCTGCTTGTAGTTTCTACCTATTATGACTAAAGTTACTATGAACATAGATGAGAAAGTGAGCTTGTGGTAGGATGAAGTATTCTTTGGGTATATGCTCAGACATGGTATATAGCTGGGTATTGAGGTAGAACAATTCTCAGTTTTCTGAGAAACTGCCATATTGAAAATGGCTGACAGAATCTACCAATGAGTCAGTGGAGGCCCACAGAGTTCAGGAATTCGGTAGGGTTCTGACATAGATGTTACAGCTGAGAAGTTTGCTGTTCTGGTGGGAATCCTGAAAGTGGGAGACTGGGATGTCTCTAATTTGCCTGCTTGAAGGATCCTTTTCCTACTGTATTGGCTTGACCAGCCTTGATGTGCCTGGTCTTATTGTAGCTTCATATGCCATGTTTGGTTGATATTCTTGTGGTGTCTGCTTTTTTCTGTGTGAAGGCATCATGGGAAATGGATCTGGTGGAGAGAGAAAGTAGGAAGAGAATGGGGGAAAGAAGGGGAAGGGAAAATGCAGTTGGGATGTAACATATGAGGGAATAATAATAATAATAAAATCCATTTATTGTGGTGGTATGAATGAGAATGGTTTCTGTACGTCCATAGATTTAAAAGTTTAGTCTTCAGTAAGTGGAACTGTTTGAAAAGGATTAAGATGTGTGGCCTTGTTGGAAGAGGTAAGACATGGTGGGTGAACTTTAAAGTTCCAAAGCCCACAACATTCCCATTTATTTCACTCTGCCTTGAGAAGATATCAATTAATGTTCCAACACCATGCCTGTTCACTTATCACCATGCTCCCTACCATGGTGTACATAAACTCACCTTCAGAAACTTTAATACTGTGATTTTTTAAAAGTTTTCCTTAGCAATGGTGTTTTTAGCATGACAATAGAAAGTGACCCTTAATTATTAGAGAAAGGACATTATGAAACAGATAGGCTCTGAAGCAGGACTATCTGAGATCAAACTATAGCTTTGCATTTACTATGTGACCTGGGTTATTTCACATTATTTAATTGGTTTCCAGTTAATTGGTTTGTAAAAAAAAAAAAAAAAAAAAAAACCGTGTGTGGGGGGAATGTATCTCATACCACGGGAGAGCTGAATCATATGAACTCTCAACACAATTTTAATTTTAATATATTTTTGAAGGTTATGCCAAATATGGTTATTATAGAGGTGTAATTTCTCCACAGAGAAAGGGAGATATAGGCAAAATTTAATGAATTTGTGCTAAATTACATTTAGGTGGGAATAAGATGTTATTGTATTCTATAGAATAGTACTGTGACAATACATCATGGTAGGGCATTGCAGGTTTCAAACCTTGTACCAAATACAACCAAACATGGCAATAAAACCATGAAGACTGTACTAGGAGCAGACCCTTGGCTCTGGACCTGAACCCACATAGCCCACAACCCATTACAGATTGACTCCCCAAGTATTCTGACATACCCATGATCACAGGAGCATAGGCTCACAGGAAGAACAGGCTCCATTCAGAAACATGGAGGCCAGATAACACCAGAGATGACCAGATGGTGGGTGAGAGGCAAGCATAAGAACACAAGTAACAGAAACCAATTTGACTTGGCAATATCAGAACCCAGTTCTTCCACCATAGCAAGTCCTGGATACCCCACACATCAGAAAAGCAAGATTCACAAATAAACTCTCATTCCATGAAGATGATAGAGGACTTTAAGAAGGACATAAATAACACCCTTAAAGAAATACAGGAGAACACAATCAAACAGGGGAAGGAATTGAACAAAACCATCCAGGATCTAAAAATAGAAATAGAGATATTAAAGAAAACACAAAGGGACACAGCCCTGGAAATAGAAAACCTAGGAAAAAGAACAAGAGTCACCAACAGAATACAGGAGAGCAAAGAGATAATTTCAGCAGTAGAAGATATTAGAGAAGACATCAACACAATAGTCAAGGAAAATACAAAAATCAAAAAAGCTTCTATCTCAAAACATTCAAGAAATCCAAGACACAATTAAAAGCCCAAACCTGAGAAGAATAAGAATAGAAGAGAGTTGAGATTCCCAAAACAAAGGGCCAGCAAACATCTGCAACAAAATTATAGAAGAAAACTTCCTTAACCTAAAGATAGAAATGTCAATAAGCATAGAAGAAGCCTACAGAACACCAAAGAGATGGGACCAGAAAAGAAATTATTTTCATCACATAATAATTAAAGTACCAAATGCACAGAAAAAAGAAAAAAATATTAAAAGCAGTAAGGGGAAAAGGTCAAATAACATATAAAGGCAGACCTACCAGAATTACACCAGNCTTCTCAATAGAGACTCTAAAAGCCAGAAGATCCTGGATAGATGTCATATAGAATCTAAGAAAACAAAAATGCCAGCCCAGGTTGCTATAACCAGCAAAATTCACAATTATCATCATAGATGGAGAAACCAAGGTATTCTAATATAAAACCAAATTTAAACAATATCTTTCAACTAATCCAGCCCTACAGAGGTTAAGAGAAAGAAAAAAATCCAACATAAGGAGAGAAACTATACCCATGGAAAAGCAAGAAATTAATCTTTTCACAGCAAACCCAAAAGAAGAGAAACACACAAACATAATTCCACCTCTAACAACAAAAATAACAGAAACCAATGATCATTGGTCCCTAATATCTCTCCACATCAGTGGACTCAATTCCCCAATAGAAAGACCTAGGCTAGCAGACTGGATACATAAACAGGACCCAGCATTTTGCTACATACAGGAAACGCACCTCAGTGACAAAGAAAGCCATTCCCTCAAAGTAAAAGGCTGCGGAAAATTTTTTTCAAGTGAATGTTCCCAAGAAACAAGATGGAATCGCCATCCTAATAACAAGCAAAATGGACTTTCAACCAAAAGTTATCAAAAATAAAAATAAAAAATGTAAAAGGACACTACATACTCATCAAAGGAAAAATCTACCAAAATGAACTCTCAATTCTGAACACCTATGCCACAAATTGAAGTGCACCCACATTTGTAAAAGAAATTCTACTGAAGGTCAAAGTTTACATTGAACATCACACAATCATAGTATGAGATTTCAACACCCCACTCTCACCCATAGATCATGGAAACAGACACTAAACAGAGATAGAGTAAAACTAAAAGAAGTTATGAACCAAATGGATTTAACAGATATCTATAGAACATGTCACCCAAAACCAAAAGAATATACCTCCTTCTCAGCACCTCATGGTACCTTCCCAAAAATCTACCATAAAATTGGACCCAAAACAAACCTCAAAAGATACAAGACCATTGATTTAATCCCAAGTATTCTATCAGTCTACCACAGTCTAAGTCTGGTCTTCAATAGCAGAAAAAACTACGGAAAGTCCAAATAGACATGGAAGCTAAACAACTATCTACTCAATAATAACTGTGTTAGGAAATAAATAAGGAAAAATTCAAAGTTTTTTTTTTTTAAATTCAATGAAAATGAAGGCACAACATACACAAACTTATCGGACACAAGGAAAGCAGGGCTAAGAGGAAAACACATAGCCCTGAGTGCCTCCAAAAAGAAATTGTAGAGATCATACACTAGCAGTTGGATAGCACATCTGAAAGCTCTAGAACAAAGAAGCAAATACACCCAAGAGGAGAAGACAGCAGGAAATAATGAAACTCAGGGTTGAAATCAGCCAAGTAGAAACAATGCGATGTATACAAAGAATCAACAAAACCAGGAACTTGTTCTTTGAAAAAGCTCAACAACATAGATAAATACCTTAGCCAAACTAACTAGAGAACACAGAGACAGTATCCAAATTTAAAATAGTAATAATAATAACCAGGAAAAAAACAGAGACATAACAGAAACTGAGGAAATCCAAAAAATAATTAAATCCTACTACAAAAGACTACATTCAATAAAATTAGAAAACCTGGATGAAATGGATGATCTTGTAGACAGATACCAAGTACTAAAGTTAAATCAAGATAAAAAAATAACCATCTAAACAGACCCATACATAACCCCCAAGGAAATAGAAGCAGTCATTAGAACCCCCCCCCCAAAAAAAACCAAAAAAAAAAAAAAAAAAAAAACAGTGCCAAATGGGTTTAGTGCAGCACTCTATTATATCTTCAAAGAAGACCTAATTCCAATACTTCTCAAACTATTCCATAAATAGAAACAGAAGGAACACTACCCAATTCTTTCTATGAAGTCAGTTACACTGATACCTAAACCACAAAAAGACACAACAAAGAAAGAGAACTATAGACTAATTTGCCTTATGAATATCAATGCAAAAATACTCAATAAAATTCTCACAAACCAAATCCAAGAACACATCAAAACTATCATCCACCATGATCAAGTTGGCTTCATCCCAGAAATGCAGGGATGGTTCAAGGTATGGAAATCTATCAATGAAATCTACTATATAAACAAAATCAAAGAAAAAACCCACATGATCATCTCACTAGACTCTGAAAAAGCATTTAACAAATTACAACACCCATTCATGTTAAACGTATTGGGGAGATCAAGAATTCAAAGTGCATACCTAAATATAATAAAAGCAATATACAGGGAATCAATAGCCAACCTCAAACTAAGTGCAGAGAAACTCAAAGCAATCCCATTAAAATCATGGACAAGACATGGCTGCCCACTCTCTCCCTACCTGTTCAATATCGTACTCAAAGTTCTAGCCAGAGCAATTAGACAACAAAAAGAGATCAAAGTGACACAAATTGGGAGGGAGGAAGTCAAAATATCACTATTTGCAGATGATATGATAATATACATAAGCAACCCAAAAAATTCTACCAGAGAGCTCCAACAGCTAACAACTTCAGCAACGTGACTGGATATAAAATAAACTCTAACAAGTCAGTAGCCTTCTTATACTCTAAAGATAAAAGGGCTGAAAAAGAAATTAGAGAAACAACACCCTTCACAATAGTCACAAATAATATAAAATATCTTGGTATGACTCTAACCAAGCAGGTGAAAGAGCTGTATGACAAGAACTTCAAATCCCTAAAGAAAGAAATTGAAGAAGACCTCAGAAGATGGAAAGATCTCCCATGCTCATGGATTGGCAGGATTAATATAGTAAAAATGGCCATCTTGCCAAAAGCAATCTACAGATTCAATGCAATCTCCATCAAAATTCCAACTCAATTCTTATAGACTTAAAAAGAGCAATTTGCAGATTCATTTGGAATAACAACAACAACAAAAAAAAAAAAACAGGATAGTGAAAACTCTTCTCAACAAAAAAAGAACTTCTGGGTAATCACCATCCCTGACCTAAAGCTATACTATAGAGCGATAGTGATTAAAACAAACAAACAAACAAACAAACAAACAAACTACATGGAGTTTGTACAGAGACAGGCAAATAGATCAGTGGAATAGAATTGAAGGCCCAGAAACACACCCACACACCTATGGTCACTTGATCTTTGACAAAAACCTAAAACCTTCCAGTGGAAAAAGGACAGCATTTTGAACAAATGGTGCTGCTTTAACTGGAGGTCTGCATGTAGAAGAATGCAAATCAATCCGTTCTTATCTCCTTGTACAAAGCACAAGTCTAAGTGGATCAAGGATCTCCACATTAAACCAGATACACTGAATCTAATAGAAGAGAAAGTGGGGATGACCCTCGAATACTTGGGCACAGGGGGAAAATTCTTAAACAGAACACCAATGGCTTATGCTTTATGATCAACAATTGACAAATGGGACCACATAAAATTGAAAAACTTCTGTGAGGCAAAGGACACAGTCAATAGGACAAAATGGCAACCCACAGATTGAAAAAAAAAAATTAACAACCCTACATCTGATAGAGGCCTAATATCCAAAATATACAATAAACTCAAAAAGGTACATTCCAGAAAACCAAGTAACCCTATTAAAATGTGGAGTACAGAGCTAAATAGAGAATTCTCAATGGAGGAATCTCGAAGGTGCAAGAAGCACTTAAATAAGTGTTCAACATTCTTACTCATCAGGGAAATGCAAATCAAAACAAGCCTGAGATTCCACCTCACACCAATCAGAATGCCTGAGATCAAAAAAGCAGTTGACAGCAGATGTTGGCAAGGATGTGGAGAAAGAGGAACACTCCTCCATTGCTGGTGAGACTGCAAGCTGGTGAAACCACTTTGGAAATTAGTCTGGCGGTTGTGAGAAAATTGGAAATAGTTCTACCTGAAGACCCAGATATACCACTGTTGAAGTAAATCTCCAACCCAAGTAAGCCCTTACACAAAACAATTAATATGAATATATGCTGTGTGCCTAGATTGGGCAAATCTACCACTACACTACCATCTTACACATCTATGAGATCCCTTAGAACTTGTGGTTTTTCCAGGCCATGTGCTTCTGTCTGCTTTTCTTCTTCTTCCTTCTCTTCTGTGTCCTCTCCCTCTTCCATTTTCTCCTTCTTCTCTCTCTCTCACCTTCTGCTATACCTTCCCTTTTGTCTGCCCAATCATCAGCTCTCCTTTATTTAACAAATTAAGGTGAGAAGGTGGTTTACAGGAAATCATCTGAGTGCTGACTCATTTGTTGTTTGAAACTCCTCACAGGAGAATGAAATTAACAGGGCTATCCACAACACTTTCCCCTTTCTGTCCAATTAAAAGACTATTTTAACTCAGATATAATTGAGCACAACTATTACTATTTTATAAGTTATAAAGTACAAGAGACCTAACACCCAGTCCATCGTCTTTGTTAATTAAATAGAACCTCTGTAATCTATCCTTACTTAAAAGACTTATAATTCTACATCCGACTAAGTCTTGGCTTTAGATTGAATGTCATCTATAAACCATCCTCTCAAAACTGTTCCTCTCAAAGTAAAAAGCCTGGTTTGACTAGAAGACTATGTAGTTTTTCAACCCCATCAGAAATCTAAGAACGCATATTGACTGAAAGTATGTAGGAAGCCTAACATAACTTCCAAAACTTAGCCAATGTATAGAGACCGCTGATCACTTGGACAGTCTCTTGCTTCAACATGTTGGAGCATCAACCTTCAAGCCAGGGTCATCTGACAGACTTAGAGAAACAGGAATATTAAAGACTAGCCTACACTGTCTCAACAGAATCAAGCTGTCCTAACCTATAATTGTGTCCTTTCTTTGGACAGTATTGTCTGTAGGTGAATGAGACAATTCTTGCCTAGTGGCTGTTTCACCACAACTGGAGTAACTCAAAGATGATCACTTTCTTCTTTGAATCCAAGACAGGGAAAGCTGTCAGGAGCAGACTGGTCTCAACATCACGTGAATAATTAACATCAGACATCACATACTGTGAACTTCTGATGTTTTTGAAAACCAACTATCTATATGAAGTAATCTGGACTGTTCTCTGCTACGTACTCTCAGCCATTTCTGATTAAAATAACTGAAACCCCCTGAACAATAAACTAAGAGCCATGAATTTCCCATTTGGCCCTTAACTCACAGTCTTAAACATTTCAGATCTGTTTATAATACCAACAACAGGACTGGGTCTAAGTCCTGTACTTCAAAATTTTTAGTATCAAAGACAACCTATAATAATCACCCCCCCCCGCCCCAAAGATTAGGGAACTGGGACAAGGACTCTTCATAACTTCAAGCTGAATATGGGTGTTGAGATATTTTTGAAGGGAGGGGGAAGGGTAGGGAAATGGGGGAGTTGGTTGGCCTTAAGAAGGCCACACTAATGATTGTATTAGTCTCTGATGTCTGTGTCCTGACTGGATCCAGATGAAAAACCAAGACATCAGGAGTTCAGGCAGGTCAGTTCAGCATGTCTGATGATGAAATTCACCAAGGCTGTATATTCTGTAATATATAAATCTCAAAACAAGATTTTAGTATCATCAAGATAACCTTTTTGATTGATTCTCTGGAATCCAGTTCTCAGGGAGTCTCCCTCCATCAAATCTGATCCATATCAATCTGGAAGGTGTAAATACCTTAACCACCTTTTCCTGAAAACACAAAGTCAAAAACCTTTCCCCCAAATCAGCATATCCTTCAGCCCATAACCAGGAAAACCGGTAGCTTGCCCTCTGTCCCAGAGTAACAATAAAACAACCACAATACTCGAAATCACACATATTTTTGCCTTTTTAGGCCTTTCTAAATTGTAATGTCAGGATATTAATCCAAAATCTCGTGGAATTCACGTTAGAGAATATGAATCTCCTGCAAACTTTATCATACCATCTTTGAAACAATTGATTCACACTTCTATTTTCCTTTCCTTTCCCTTTTTCCTTTCCTTTCTCCTTTTCCTTCCCTTTCCTTTCCTTTCCATTCCTTTCCTTTCCTTTCCTTCCCTTTCCTTTCCTTTCTCCTTACCTTTCCTTTCCTTTCCTTTCCTTTCTATACCTGCTTATAAGAGGCAGCTTGTCAAACCAGGATTTAAACCCAAAACTATCCTGGCACCCATATTAGACAGAATATGAGTATCCTGTAAGACTTATTAGAGCAATATATCTTTATACCATCTTTAAGTTTCTTCTTCCTCCTTCTCTGCATCCTCTCCCTCTTCTATTTTCTCCTTCTTCTCTCTCCCAACTTTCAGCTCTACCTTCCTTTTATCTGCCTAATCATCAGCTCTCCTTTCTTTTACAAATTAAGAAGGGAAGAAGGTTTACAAGAAATCACCTGAGTGCTGACTCATTCATTGTTCACAACCCCACACAGGAAAAAGGAATTAATGTCAAATATAATTAGCCCCAGGGCTATCCACAACATACTGGGTATATACCCAAAATATGCTCCAACATATAACAAGGACACATGCTCCACTATATTCATAGCAGCCTTATTTATAATAGCCAGAAGCTGAAAACAATCCAAATGTCCCTCAATAGAAGAATGGAAACAGAAAATATGGTAGGTTTACACAGTGGAGTACTATGCTATGTTTAAAAACAATGACTTCATGAAATTCACAGGCAAATGTATGACACTAGAAAATATCATCCTGTGTGAGGCAACCCAGACACAAAAGAACACACATGGTATGTATTCACTAATAAGTGGATATTAGCCCAAAAGCTCACAATGCTCACAGGCCATATGGAGCATAGAAGTAAGGAAGACCAGGGTGTAGATGCTTCAGTCCTGCATTAAGGGGGGAACAGTTTGATTGTGGGAGGTAGAGAGAGAGGGAGAATGGTGAAGGAGAGAAGAGGTGGGACAAATTAGGGGACAGTATCAAGAACTGGAGGAGATATGAGAGAGGTACAAAGGGTCAGGAAATTGAACAAAAATATGTAGCAGGGGGGATGAGGAACTGGGGGTAGCCACTGGAGTATCCCAGACTCCAGGGAAATTTGAGGCTCCCAGGACCCAAGAGGGATGACTTTATCCAAAATGCACAGAGAAGGGGGAGATAGAACCTGTTGAGATTACCTCCAGTAGATAGGCACAGTCCCTGGTTGAGGGAATGGGGCCACCCATGTCAAATATTTTTAACCCAGAAATGTTACTGTCCAAAGTTAAGAAAAGGGACAAAATAATGGAACAGAGACTGAAGAAAGGGCCAACCAGGAACAGCCCCACCTGGGGATCCATCATGTCTGCAGACACCAAATCCAACACTGTTGCTGTAGTCAAGAGGCACTTGCAGACTGGAACCTGGTGTGACAGTTTCTTAGGAGATCTGTCCAGCAACTGACCAATGCAGATATGGATGCTTGGAGCCCACCATCAGACTAAACTCGGGGAACCTGGTGGGATAGCTGGCAGAAGGACTGGAAGAGCAGAGGGGGATTACAACCCCATTGGAAGAACATAGGATGACCTGACAACCCAATTCTTCCAGAGTCTAGACCACCAACCAAGGAGTGTACCTGAAGGGATCCATGACTTCAGATACATATTTAGAAGACGATGCCCTTGCCTCACAGCAATGGGAGAGGAGACCCTTCATCACAGGGAGTTTTGATGCCCCAGCATAGGGTGATTTTGGAGTTGTATGGAGGGAGAGTGTGGGTGGGTGGGGGATCACCCTCATACAACCAAATGGAAGGGGAAGGGAAGATGTGGGATGGGGGGTTTGATGAAGGGGTAACTGGGAAGTGGAATATCATTTGAATGTAAACAAATGGAATGATAATAAATCAATAAATTAATAAATAAACAATGAAGAAATATTTTAAATATTTTACTTTAAAGAAACAATAGTATGTTCATAGCAGCCTTATTTGTAATAGCCTAGAGACAACCCAGATGTCCCTCAACCGAAGAATGGATAGAGAAAATGTGGTTCATTTACACAGTGGAATACTATTCAACTATTAAAAGCAAGGACATCATGAATTTTGCAGGCAAATGGATGAAACTAGAAAATATCACCTTGAGTGAGGTAACTCAGACCCAAAAGAACATACATGGTATATACTCACTGATAAGCAGATATTAACCAAAAAGTTTAGAATACCCATGATATAAATCACTGACCTTATGAAGCTTAACATGAAAGAAGGTCTATGTGTAGATATTTCAATACCATTTAGAAGGGGAAACAAAATAATCATGGGAGGCAGAGGGTACAAGGGACCTGGCTGGGAGAGGGAGGGAAAAGATGGCAGGATATGGAGAATACAGGAGAGAAGCCCAAAGAGCCTGAAGAATGAATGGAAATATGCAGCAGTGGTAGGGCTCAGGGAACCTCTAGCAAGTCCCAGATACCAAAGATGTGAGAGGCTCCCAGAACTAAATGAGGAATACCTTAGCCAAAATGCCCAACAGTGGGGAGATGGAACCTAAAGAGACCACCTCCAGTAGATAGACATGGCCCCCATTTGAGACATGGGGCCACTAGCCCATCTTCAAAATTTTTCACTCAAAATTGTTCTTGTCTAAAGAAAATGCATGGACCTAAATGGAGCAGAGACTGAAGGAAAGGCCCAACTTGGGACTCATCCCATGTGCAGTCACCAAACCCTGACACTATTACTGATGCCATGTTGTGCTTGCAGACAGGAGCCTAGTATGGCTGTCCTCTGAAAAACTCTACCGTCAGCTGACTGAGACAGATGCAGGTACTTACAGCCAACCACTGGACTAAGATTAGGGAACCCTATGGAAGAGTTAGTGGAAGGACTGAAGGACCTGAAGGGGATTGCAGCCACATAGGAAGAACAACAGTATTAACTAACCCAGATCCCTCAGAGGTCCCAGAGAGCACACAATGACTGGTTTATGGTTTCTCCCCCTCCCCATATATGCAGCAGAGGATTGTCTTATTTGGCATTTGTGAGAGAGGATGTGCTTTATCCTGTAGAAATTTGGTGCACCGGGGAATGGGGTAGTGCTAGTGGTGTAAAGTGGGAGTGGATAGGTTGGTAGAGGAACAACCTTTCAGAAGCAAAGGGGAGCTTTGCTTTTTATAATTTATAATTTTTGCGTCAGAAAAAATATAGTAATAACAGTTAAATTAAATAAGGAGCTATGTGAACATAAAACTCACCAAATTACATTAAGGATAACATATAGAAATATGAAAAATACATCAATTTGCTCATCTAATTACCTTTAAAACATCAGAAACAATCTACAATCCATCAAAATCAAGTTTCTTTACTCCTTAAAATGAAAGAGATTCAACACAAGCAATTTTCAAAAAAAAAAAAAAAACTTCTAAATTATTTCACCAAAAAATGTAGATTTTTGTAGAATTTTATAGAAGGATTAGTTATAAAGGAAATTTAAATAGAATGGTGCTTTTTATTAAGATGTATATGTACATGTGTGTTGTATACATGTGTGTTAGTTAGGGTTTCTATTCCTGCACAGATATCATGACATAAAAGCAAGTTGGAGAGGAAACGGTTTATTCAGCTTACACTTCCACATTGCTGTTCATTACCAAAGAAGTCGGGACTGGAACTCAAGCAGGTCAGGAAGCAGGAACTGATGTAGAGCCATGGAGGGATGTTATTTACTGGCTTTCTTCCTCTGGCTTTCTCAGCTTGCTTTAAGAACCCAAGACTACCAGCCCAGAGATGATACCACTTACTAGAGGCCCTCACTGCTTGATCACTAATTGAGAAAATGCCCCACAGCTGGATCTCATGGAGGTATTTTCTTAACTGAAGCTCTTTTCTCTGTGATAACTGCAGCTTGTGTCAAGTTGACACAAAACCAGCCAGTACAACATGTGTACATTTGGATATATGTGTAGGCTTGAGGTCAGTGTTAAGCATCTTCTTCTATCATGCTCCACCGTAATTTTGAGACACAGTTTCTGTACTGGGTAGTTTTATGTCAACTTGACACAACCTAAAGTCATCTGAGAGAAGTGAAGTTCAATTAAGAATATATCTCCACACCTGCCAAAAATCAGGTAGACTGACAAAGACCTTCTCCTATCTTTCTGTTTTTATAGACCCAGTTCTACAGTATCATCTAAATGCTGCAACAGATTATCAGCTGCACCCTTCCGTATCTTCTGTCCTTATATCCTATGAATCTCACAAAATATCCCCTCCTAACTTCTTTCCCCAGACTTGTTATTGTATTCCAGACCACAATTCCAACAGACACCCCATGCTAAGGACTGTTCCTCCCAGCACAGCAAGTAGGACAAAGGCAGAACTATAGCTCTCCTACTGTCTCATACCCAGCTTTGTTCCAGAAGATCTTCTTGGCCTCCCTTTCATCTATGACCCCATCCTTAACAGATCACAAAGACTGTCTCCTTCAACTTTGCTTCTCCAATTCATCCCAACTACTTAGCCCTCCCAAACCAGCAGGCCTTCTCTATAAATGCACCAAAAGAACAGGTCAGGAAAATAGGCAACACATAGCCATCACACTCTCTAAAAATCTAGAGTGAAAACTTAAAACAATAAACAAAATACTTATCCAACAAAATCAAATCCAAAAATCAGCACCTACACTTCCATCATTCTTAATCGAGAAGCTGAGATGCCAATGTAAAAACATAACAGCCAGGGAGATCCCAGCTATTCTACCACTGGAGGCCTGAATATTTTAACATATCTGAAAAACAAGAAAAAGGTCTTTAACAAACCTTTATGAATATGATAAAGTTCTTTCAAGAGGAAATCAATAAAGCCCTTAAGAAATACAGGAAAAAAACAAACAGTGTAATGAAATAACTAAAATTGTTCAAGACTGGAAATGGAAATAGAACCAATAAAGAAAACTCAAAATGAAGGAGATCTGGAAATGAAAAAAAAAATTAGGAATTCCAACAAAACCTACAGAGGTAAGCTTCACTAAAAGGATACAAGAGATGGAAGAGAGAAGAAGCTCAGACATTGAAGATACCAGAGAATAAATGGATAAATCCACCAAAGAAGATGCAATTTCTAAATATTCAGAAAATCTGAGACAAATGAAAAACTCAAATTTAAAAATAAGGTATAAAAGTAGGAGGAGAAACTCAGTTCAAATACATAGAAAATATTTCAATGAGCTCAAGGAAAAAATTATCCTTAACCTGAAGTCGATACCTATAAAAGTACAAGAAGCAAACAGAACACCAAATAACCTGGATAAAAAATGAAAGTCCACCTGCCACATAATAACCAAAAGACTGAACATACAGCACAAAGAAAAACTATTAAAATCTACAAAAAGAATACCATGCAATATTTAAAGTCAGACCTATTAGAATTATATCTAATTTCTCAATGGAGTTTCTAAACACCAAAAGACCTGGACAGATGGATGGTAGTCTCTATGTGACCACAGGTGGCTACCCATGCTATTATATCCAGCAAAAGTTTCAATCACAATAGATGGAGAAAATAAGACACTCCATCATACACTAAATTTAAGTGACATCTATCTGCAAATCCAGCTTTTAAGACAGTGCTAGAAAGAAAACTCCAACCTAAAGAGTTTAATTACACCCAAGAAAACACAAGGAATAAATAATCCCAGGCTAGTAAAAATGGCCATCCTACTAAAAGCAATCTACAGATTCAATTCAATCCTCATCAAAATCTTGTCACAATTCTTTACAGAACTTGAAAGGACAATTTTCAACTTATATGTAAAAACAAAAAGCCAGAGAGAAGAGTCACAGCTTCTGGGAAGGAACCCGTGTCTGGTTCTGGTCATCCGGCGCCTTTCCCCGCCCAAGGAGGGGTGTTCNACNGGGACCAGTCCCCAGGTCTGACTAGGCATCAGGCGCCTTTCCCCGCCTGCCCGAGGAGAGGTGGAGAGGTGTTTGCTGGGGAGTCCGCAGGCCTGAGCC
>NC_034613.1:96091705-96093287 GCF_900095145.1 Mus pahari
AAAAAAAAATCCTGAACAATAAAATAACTATTAAAGGTATATCTACCCCTGATTTCAGGTTGTACTACAGCATATAAAACTACATGGAATTGGCATTAAAAACTGATAGGTTGATCAATGGAAATGAACTAAAAGCCTAGACATACATCCAAACATATAAAAACACCTACATATGATAAAGAAGGCAGAAATACACAATTTTTAAAAAGCATCTTCAAACAGATGGTGTTTTTCACACTAGATATCTGCATGTAGAACAACAAAAGGAGATCTGTATTTATCACCCTTCACAAAACACTAGTTCAAGTGGATGAAAGACCTCAAGAGAAAGTGAGATACAATGAACCTGATAAAATGGTAAGTAGGGAATTGCCTTCAATGCATTGGCATGGGACACCACTTTCTGAACCAAGCACTGATAGGACAGACCCTAAGATCAACAATTAATAAATGAGACCTCATGAACTGAAAGCTTCTGTAAGGCAAATGACACCATCGACCAGACCTAGGGGCAACCTACAGACTGAGAAAATATTTTCACCAACTCCATACCCACTAGAGGACTAATATCTAAAATATATAAAGAATTTAAGAAACTAGATATGAAAATAATCCAGTTAAAATGGGATACAGATCTAAACGGAGAATTCTGAATAGTGGAATCCCAAATGGCTGAGAAACAAAGAAATGTTCAACATCCTTAGTAAATCAAAATGACTCTGAGATTTCATCTTACAACTGCCAGAATGGCTAAGATTCATAACACAAGTGACAGCTCAGGCTGACAAGAATTAGGATCAAGGGATAATAATCCATTGCTAGTACAGACACTTGCATACCCACTATGGAAGTCAATATGATGAGTCCTCAGAAAGTTGGGAATCATCTACCTCAAGACCCAGCTTTACTGCTTTTAAGCATATACCCAAAGGTAACTGGATCCTACCACAAGGCTCTTACTTGTTCAAACATTTTCATTGCAGCTTTATCCTTAAGAGCTAGAAACTAAAACAACCAATATATACTGTAACCAAAGAATGGATAAAGAAAATGTGTTGCATTAAGACAATGGAGAAGAATCCAATGGCTCACTGGACCTGAGACAGCACTAGGGCAGCAGAGAACCAGGCTGACCAGGTCCACAAGCCCCTTCCTGTCTGCACCAGCACCGGGTCACCTACGGCTCAGAGTGGGCAGACACCCCCATGGTCCCTAGCGGACTGCCCAAGCAATCTTAGGATCACTGGTGAGTGGAACACAACATCTCCTCCAATCCAATTGCACACAGGACATGAGACAGCACAAGGGAAGCAGAGAACCAGCCTGACCAGGGGCAAAAATCCGGTCCAGTATGTGCCAGCACTGGGTCACCTAGGGCACAGATTCGGCAGACACCCCCATAGTCCCTAGCAGACTGCCCAGGCGATCTTAGGATCACTGGTGAGTGGAACACAACAGCTGCTCCAATCCAATAGTGACGGAGCTGTGACAGCAGGAACAAGGACACCAGAGTATTTTTTGACCAGAGGCTCAGGTTCCTTTTAATCAGTTCAGGTTTACCTAGGTTTCAAACAGACCAGAC
>NC_034613.1:96094312-96095922 GCF_900095145.1 Mus pahari
AACAAAATCAGAAATGAAAAGGGAGACATAACAACAGATCCTCAGGAAATCCAAAGCATCATCAGATCCTTCTACAAAAGGATATACTCAGCAAAACTGGAAAACCTGGATGAAATGGACAAATTTCTAGACAGATACCAGATACCAAAGTTAAATCAGGTTCAGATTAACGATCTAAACAGTCCCATTTCCTCTAAAGAAATAGAAGCAGTCGGGCTGGTGAGATGGCTCAATGGGTAAGAGCACCCGACTGCTCTTCCAAAGGTGCACAGTTCAAATCCCAGCAACCACATGGTGGCTCACAACCATCCTTAACAAGATCTGACTCCGTCTTCTGGAGTTTCTGAAGATAGCTACAGTGTACTTACATATAATAAATAAATAAATCTTNAAAAAAAAAAAGAAATAGAAGCAGTCATCAATAGTCTCCCAACCAAAAAAAGCCCAGAACCAGATGGTTTTACTGCAGAGTTCTATCAGACCTTCAAAGAAGACCTAATTCCAGTTCTTCTTAAACTATTCCACAAAATAGAAACAGAAGGTACTCTACCCAATTCATTCTATGAAGCCACAATTACTCTGATACCTAAACCACATAAAGACACAACTCAGATAGAGAACTTCAGACCAATTTCCCTTATGAATATCGATGCAAAAATACTCAATAAAATTCTCGTAAACCTAGTCCAAGAACACATCAAAACAATCATCCATCATGACCAAGTAGACTTCATTCCAGGGATGCAGGGATGGCTTAATATATGGAAAGCCATCAATGTAATTCACTATATAAAGAAACTCAAAGACAAAAAACACATGATCATCTCATTAAATTCTGAGAAAGCATTAGACAAAATCCAACACCCATTCATGATAAAAGTCTTGGAAATATCAGGAATTCAAGGCCCATACCTAAACATAATAAAAGCAATCTACAGAAAACCAGTATCCAACATCAAAGTAAATGGAGAGAAGCTGGAGGCAATCCCACTAAAATCAGGTACTAGACAAGGCTGCCCACTTTAGCCCTACCTATTCAATATAGGACTTGAAGTCCTAGCCAGAGCAATTAGACAACAAAAGGAGATCAAGGGGTTCCAAATTGGAAAGGAAGAAGTCAAAATATCATTAGTTGCAGATGATATGATAGGGTCACATAATTGATATTTTAGGGTCACATAGTGACCCTAAAAATGCCATCAAAGAACTCCTAAACCTGATAAGCAGCTTCAGTGCAATAGCTGGATATAAAATTAACTCAAACAAATCAATGGCCTATCTCTGCTAAAGGACAGGATGAGAAAGAAATTAGGGAAACAACACCCTTCACAATAGTCACAAATAATATAAAATACCTTAGTCTGACTCTAACTAAGGAAGTGAAAGATCTGTATGATAAGAAATTTAAGTCTCTGAAGAATGAAATCAAAGAAGATCTCAGAAGATGGAAAGCTCTCCCATGCTCATGGATTGTCAGGATCAGCATTGTGAAAATGGCTATCTTGCCGAAAGCAATCTACAGATTCAATGCAATCCCCATCAAAATTCCAACTCAATTCTTCACAGAGATAGAAAGGGCAATTTGCAAATTCATCTGGAATAACAAAAAA
>NC_034613.1:96098357-96100041 GCF_900095145.1 Mus pahari
GAAGACCAAAATGTGGACACTTCGCCCCTTCTTAGAATTGGGTACAAAACTCCCATGGAAGGGGTTTGAGTTGAGATGAAAGGATGGACCATCCATAAACTGCCCCACCCAGGGGTCTATCCCATAATCAGCCACCAAATGTAGACATTATTGCATACACCATCAAGATTTTGCTGAAAGGACCAGCTGTCTCTTGTGAGGCTATGCCACTGCCTGGCAAACACAGAAGTGTATGCTCACAGTCAGCTATAGGATGGAACACAGGTTCCCCAATAGAGGAGCTAGATAAAGTACTCAAGGAGCTGAAGGGGTCTGCAACCCTATAGGTGGAACAACAATATGAACTAACCAGCCCCCCTCCCCAGAGCTCGTGTCTCTAGCTGCATGTGTAGCAGAAGATGGTCTAGTCAGCCATCATTGGGAAGAAAGGCCCCTTGGTCTTGCAAATTTTATATGCCCTAGTACAGGGGAACACCAGGGCCAAGAAGGGGGAGTGGGTAGGTAGGGGAGTGGGGGGGGATTGGGTATAGGGGACTTTGGGGATAGCATTTAAAATGTAAATGAAGTAAATACCTAATAAAAATTGGAAAAAAAGACAATGGAGTACTCAGTTTTTAAAAAATGGCATCATGAAATTTCTATAAAAATGGATAGTAGTATAAAAACTCATTCTCAATGAGGCAACTGAGACCCAGAAAGTGAAATATGCTATGCATTCCCTTATAGGAGATATTAACACTTAACTAAATGATAACAAACCTACAATCTGTATACCTGAGAGGCTAGATAAAGAGATGGGCATCTAGGATGAATGTAGGATACTTTCTGGTATGGGGAAGTAGAATAGATTTTATGGGTAGACTTGGAAAGAGTAGCAACTGGAGTGGGGAAATCAAGTGTGGGAAGACATGTTAGAGGAATAGAGCGAGGGAAGAGACAGCAGGAATTGGAAGGTCATTTGGTGACTAGTGTGGAAACCTAGTGCAGTCAAAACTCTCTTACATTATTAGGAAGATATTCCTAATAATAACTTCTAGCAGTGTAGTCTCAACTGGCTATCTCCTATAGCTAAGCAAAACTTTCAAAGGTAGGACTAGGTTATATTCAATTTAGTTTTCAGACAGCAGGGTTCCATGGAAATCCCCAAACAACTCTGGCTGATGTTAAAACAAAAGTTTGTTCTCTATAAACTAGTAGCAGAGCATACTGTTGAGGACATGACTCATGAACATGGAGAAGTTGGGCTGGTACCTCCATGGAGCCCTCATACCTGTGTTAAATTCTGCTTGCTGTGGGAAGGTACTACAAAGTAAAAGAGAATCAAAAACATAAACAGCTACACCTCTGACCTACAATCTGTCCTGCCTAAAAGATATACTAGGGTAATGGTGGTACAGTACTTCTGGGAGTAGCCCACAATGTCAGATTTGATGTAAGACCCACTTCTTGAAAAGGAACTAATACCCATCATTGCTTGGGTAAGCAACCAAAGACTAAATAGCCCAGAGACCAAGGATAAAACCATGTACCTCTGGTCAAAAAGAAAGAAAGAAAGAAGAAAAGAAAGAAAGCAAGAAAGCAAGAAAGCATGGAAGGAAGGAAGGAAGGAAGGAAGGAAGGAAGGAAGGAAGGAAGGAAGGAAGGAAAGAAAGAAAGAAAGAAAGAAAGAAAGAAAGAAAGAAAG
>NC_034613.1:96100216-96129113 GCF_900095145.1 Mus pahari
AAGAAAATCAGTAAAATGATTCATAATGATATTTTGCTATACTCATAGATCAGTGCCTTACCTAGTCATTATCAGAGAGGCTTCAACTAACAGCATATGAGAACAGTTGCAGAGACCCACAACCAGATTGTTTGCAGAGAGACTAAATTGGAGATCTCCAACAGATCCCTCTCCTCTGAGCTCAAATAATCCAACATAAGAGGAGGCAGAAAGATTATAAGATCAAAAGAGATACAGGACACCAGGAGAAGAAAGCCCTTTGAATCAACTAAGCAAGGTGCATATGACCTCACAGAGACTGAAGCAACAAGCATAGGGCCTACACAGATATTCTACAGGTCGTTCACATGTATATCAGAGATATTAGCTTAGTATTTTTATGTGACTTCTGACTAAGGAATGAATGATTCCATATCTCTTGTACCTGCTCTTAGGACTGTTTTCCTTTTGTTGAGTTGATGGGTCCAACTTCAATATGATTGGTTCTTTCATCTTAATCATATTTTATTTTGTAATGTTTTCCATGTGTGGTTGTTATCTCTTAAAAGCTTGTTTGTTTTTTAATGAGAGTCAGAAAGGAAGTGGATTCAGAGGTGGAGTGAGAATGGAGGAACTGTAGTGATTATATGGAAGGAAAGCTATAATCTAGGTATATTGTATGAGAAAATAATCTATTTTCAATAAAATAATAAAAACATTATATATCCATGATACTAGATTATAGATAAGTTTATAGGACATTTTCTTAATTAGTGATTATTGAGGAAGAGCCCAACATATTATGGCTGAGATCATCCCTAGGCAGGTGTCTCTTGGGTTCTATAAAAAAGTAGATTAACCAATAGATGATGAGAAAGTCAATAAGCAGCACTCCTCCATGGATTCTGTATCAGTTCCAGCCTCCAAGTCCTGACCCTATTCAAGTTCCTGTATTGACTTCTTCGGTGATAGACTACAATGTGGAATTATAAGCCAAATAAACCCATACCTCCACAGCTTGATTTTGGTCATGGTATTTCACCATAGCAATGTGACCCTAACTAAGACAAGACATCCCTAAGATCTTTGCTCCTGTGTAATATTTCAGCAACGGACAATTTTGCTTCTTTGGTTGCATTAACTTATACAGCACACTGGGCTTGAACATCAAGGTGATCCTGATCTATTCAAACAAGCCCTTCTGTGGCTAGATGTCAGAGACTGCAAGTCAGGATTCATAGTGTTATTAGCATGGAAGGTGAAGAGGTGACCTGGTAAGACTGAGGTGACCTCTAAAAACTAAAACACACCTTGACTGACAAGTAGCAAGGAAACGGGTACCTGACTTCTACCTCGGCAAGGAAATGAGTTCTCTGGAACACAAAATGAGGTTAAAGTGAACATTCTTTACATATTTCCCATTTTAGATCTCAGCCAGGTCAAAACCTCAATTTCAGCCTGTGTAAATGATTAATAAGCTCATCCATCCTATTGATTTTCAGAATTGTAATATTATAAGTGCATATTGCTTTAAGTTACTAAGGGCATGTGATGATTTGTTATGTATTAATTTTAGAAAGAATACAGTTCTCCCCAAGTGTCATTTGTTGTCTAATTTTTCTCACTGTCAAATGAAAAAAAAAACTTAAAAATTAAATAGACATATTCACTGTTTCTTGAGAGAAGCACAATAATATCTGAAGGAAAAATGCAGCAAAATGATAATTCTCATTTGTGTACATCAGTATTTACAGCACTGCCAAAATTAGAGTGGTAAGGGGCCTTATGTCTAATGAAATATGCAATTAGACTACCTCCAAGTACCTGACTCCCTTTGATAGGGTCAACCTTACCTTGAAAAAAGAGCTAAGCTCTTGCAAGATGGCTATTCAATCTCAGTCTCAAATTTCTCTGACCTAAAGATCCCACAATATTATCCCCCAACAAGTGTGACAACAGGCTCAACATAACATCTCAAATTCTCCTTCAAGAAAAGAAGAATAGGAAATTCACACTGCCCTTTGCATCTCAGCTGAAGTCCGGAAGCTGGACAATAGCAAAATTGGATGGGTTTTATATACAGAAAAACAATAAATTACCTCATCTTCATGTACTTTAGGTTGTTGAGAGCAGTAAATATGATAATGTGTACAAATTGTTTATAACATGATAAGGTCTGGTATTCCTATTAACTCTCAGTTTTACCGGACACCACTACTGTTCTTTGAAGAATCTATAGTAATCTATCAAGCATATTGACACATTTCCCCAAGATATACCATGAATTATGACAATGAATGAGTCTAAATCCCAGGTCTTCTGTCTGCATGTTTATATATTGTAGCTATGTAATAATACTAAAATTAATGATTGTTTATTGAGTAAATAGAGCAATATTGTGTTAATAATTTTTCATTTATTTTTTTAGTATCTTAATCAGATTTTGAATCATTATGAGCATTGTTTACAGGTAACAAAGCTTAGGAATATAGAAATCTCATATAGAAATCAGAAATGAGGCTCAGAGCTTTAGTATGACTATGCAGGATTAAATACTGTCACATTGTTTTACTAAACTTAATGTTAATGACTGATCTTCTGGTTTTCCTTGATGAGGTTGGATGGGTCATTCGACACAGAGATTAAAAATAGGACTTGGTAAACTGAACAGAGACCTTTTCTAGACATTCATCCCCACCTGATTGTCATGACTGGCCTTGAAAACCCCCAGCTAGAGGAGCAAGTATGCAGGCTCCAACGTTTCCTGCAAAAACTTCCCCTAAACAAATCCATTTTAGCAACCAAATATGGGCTATAGCACAGATAGAGTTTCTATACTTTCTTTCCTTTTGATATGATTTAGAAGTATTCTGAAGAAAAGATCACTTATATGTGTCTTTATCCTTAACTAGAATGAACTCTTCATTTGTGGAATGTGAGTTGTGTGACTTTAGATTGATTCCGTCTTCTAAAAATTAGAGAATTTATTTCTCTGATCTCTGTCTTCTCCCCAACACTAATGATTAACAGAGGATAGATATGTTTTAAAATTTAATTTCCAACTTTGTTATTTGTGTCCTTATTACATTGTCTATTCCACTTTCAATGAAAGATAAAACAATATTAATTAAAATAAAGCATTAGAAACTTATTGACTCCCAAGTCTAGGTTTTAAAACTAAAAGTACAAAACAGGTAAACAGCTTTATTAATTACCCTAGTACCCTGTTGAATATTTTTCCAAATAGAGTTTGATTCACATTATAAATCCTCATAGAAAATCAAGAGAGGACAGTACGAGTCGATACATCTACAACTCCCCACTTAAGGTTAAGGACTCATGGTAGAAAAGAGGGACAGGAAGATTGTAAGAGTGAGAGGATCAAGAAGTTTGCCAAAATTTATATTTCTATTTAATAATTTCAAGCAAAACTACTTATGTTCTTTAACTAACTCCACAAAATGTAAAATCAATAGATTTATTGTAGATGTCAAGTCAGTCTAGACATGAAATTGGATATGAATGATTAAAAACAATTAAATAGCACAAAGAAGAAATTAAAAGGACAAATGCCCCCAGGAGATCCTAGGTGCTGACTGCTTTGTTTGTGAATGGCAGTCTCATAGAAATGTTTTTCAGTAGACCATATGAACTCTATGTACTGTGGGATGGTATATTTAATAGCAAATTCCAGTGGGCCAACAAATGTGTGCAATTTGAACCTCAGCTGCTCCTTGCGGGTAAGGAGAAGGGGGAGAGATATATTTGATAGTGACACACTGCTGTTCATGAATGAATTCTCAAGTATTCAGAGAAGATTCTTTCAGACAGCATTCCAATTGGAAATTATTTACTTCCTGTATAATTCCAAAGTGTCAGTACAAGTAGATATACTTGCAGAATAAAATATGTGAATACATGCTCTATGCTCATTATTATATGCAATTTCATTATTATGATACTACTTTGTTAAATGTTGAAAATTTGTGTGTGAGGTCATACATTGACCACTCTGTAAATACAAATATTCTATATATTGAGGAGGTCCACTTTAAGTCCTTAAGTAGGAAGCATAGGAATTATCAGTAAACATTTCTGCTAAAGATACCCAGTGGGGAAAGCCCAAGGTAGATTGGAGAAATCTAGGGAGGTAGAGCAGTTTTTCCACAGGTTTATCTATGAAAACTTCTAGAAAGGAAAGCAAAAGTTAATGGATAAATACAAATCTGATTAATCCATTTCAAAAATGTACCACAATTTCTTCATTCTCTCCTGCTACATGCTTGTACAAAATATAAGCATGTGCGCACACGCACACACACACACACACACACACACAAATGCACAAACACACACACATGCATACAAATACACACCTGCCTATAAGGACAAAACAAAACAAAAACAGCAAAAATTTACCACACTCGATGGACAGGCATTTGTTTGCCTGACTTCCAAGGGATGGGTTAGACCTACAAACAGTTCAAATAATTTTGAGTTTTTAGAATTTTCTAGAATTCAATTTGCTATTTATTGGAGTATTTATTTGAAATATGTTTTTCTGAAAGTATGCTCTAACATAGACCAAGAATTTCACCTAATTGTAATTTGTATGTTTTTCTGAAAAATAAATATTTTTTATCTTACCTGGATGTATTAGGAGAATAGAATTTTCCTCTCTTAGAAATAGTAATAACTGTCACATATTGTATGTCAGATATAGCTATAGGCATTTTATAATATTTGGGAAAACTATCTAAAATAGGTATTATTATTTTTATTTTTTAAAAATACTATGAGTTTAAGAATAAAATTATTTAGTTTGGATTAAAATCTAATGTTAGCCAAAACCGAAAATTCCAAATATCCAAGATACAGTCCACTGAACTCAAAAAAGGCAACAAGCTATAGGGCCCAAGTGAGGATGCCTCAGTTCCACTTGGGAGGGAGCAATCACAAGTGAGTAGCAAGGGAGGGACCTGGAAGGGAAAGTGGAAGGGGGTATTGGTTGAGGGAAAAGGACTGAAGCCCTGAGGGCCAGCAGAATGAATGGAAACAGGCAACCTCAGGAGTTCTGAGGTTGGGGAGACCCTCTAGGATGCACCGGAGATCTGGGAGGTGAGACACTCTCAGAACTCAAAGGGAGGGACCTTGAGGGAACTTATAGATCCCACCTTCAGCAGGAAGACAGGGTATCAAATGAGGGAGATGGGGGAGATCCCACAGTCACATCTCTGACCCATAATTGTTCATTTCTGAAAGAATTATAGGGGTAGAAATGGAGAGGGGCCTGAGGAAAAGAAAGTCCAGCTACAGGCCCAAAGTGGGATCCAGCTCAAGGGGAGGTCCCAAGGTCTGACACTATTACTGAGGCTATGGAGTGCTCACAGAAAGGGATCATGACTGTATTCCAAAGACCCAACAAGCAGCTGAAAGAGTCAGATGCAGATATTTGCACCCAACTAATGGACAGAAGCAGCTGACCCCTGTTGTTGAATTAGAGGAAAGCTGGAAGAAGCTGAGAAGGGGGGCAACCCTGTAGGAGGACCAGCAGTCTCAATTAATCTGGATCCCCGAGATCTCTCAAACACTGGACCACCAAACAGACAGCACACACCAGCTGATATGAGGCCCCAAACACACATACAGTAGAGGACTCCTGGGCCTGTGTTTATTCAGAGATGATGTACCTAACCCTCAAGAGACTGGAGGCCCCAGGGAGTTTAGAGGTCAGGTGGGGAGGAGATGGGGACACATGGAGGCAGGAGGGGTTGGGAGAAGGTATGGGATGTCAAACAATAGGAGGGTGGACAGGAGGTAGGGAATAAAATACAGAATGCAAAAAATTAATTAATTATTAAAAAAGAAAAAAATTAAACAGTTAAAAAAGAAAGGAAGGAAGGAAGGAAGGAAGGAAGGAAGGAAGGAAGGAAGCAAGCAATCCAATGTGATCAGGATATCAATTGAATAAAAAATATAAATTATAAATAATAATTATCATTATCTCATATCTCCTGATATTTTAGTTCTAACATAGCAATTATGTTATCATTTAGATTATTAATTAAATTAATTAATAACAAATTAATTAGAACTTAGATTTAAATTAAATGTATCTGGTTAGTTTTTAAATTTTATATATTTTCCTTTTAGTATTATGTATTTCAGTAGTCCCTGCTAATTTCCCTTGGCTTTTTATAACTGATTACAGGTCTTACCAGAAATAACTTCTAATAACCGAGTTCTATACCCATAGATCAGAGTGTCTCTGAAACCTCATCAGAGAAGCTTCTCCTTGAATTAGATGGCAATTAACCCAAAACTAAAAACTGGTCAACAGGCAGAGATAAAGACTGCAGAGTGTTCAGCTCTAAATAGGGCATTCATATCACACACCAAGGATGGGGATCTTTTCAGAAGAGAAGGCAGAAAGATTTTAAGAGCAAGAGGTGGTAGACAACTTTAAGGAAACAGTGTTCAGACACAAGAGGGAAGATGCACACTTGAATTCATGGTACTTGTGATAGCATGTACAGGACATGCCTAAGGTTCAAATGGATAAGATCACAGGATAGAGGAATGAAGATGGACATAAAATCCTAAACATTAACTGAGGAGCTATTGACATTTGATACCTGCTGGGAAAGGGAAAGACTGTTTTTATGTTTTACATTTAGTTTTGTTTAGCTTTGTTTTGTTTTGATTTGTTTTGTTTTTAATTAAGTGATTCCCCTGGCAGACTGTCCACACACAAGAGTTGACCCCAATCCTAAGATTAGCTGGAATGGATAAAAAATGAGAAGGAAACAGAAAGAAGAAATGTCAAATGTGAAAGGAATAAATACATTATAAGAGTTAATAAGCATAATTTAAAACAAAAATTAAATACTAAAAATATTTAAATATTTGAAATGGTCCAAAATCCAGAAAGGTAAAATCCATATGAAAATTAACTCAAAAATTTGAGTATATGGTTATTTCAATAATAACTCAAAAGTATCAAAGACTTCCTTAACATTTTTCCATGACCTACCTAGAAATGCCATCAAAGAGAGTGGCCATTCCATCCCTATAAGAAACCTTAGATATTTTTGTGAACCTATGGGAACAGCCAGTAGCCTTCTACCAGAATCTACTAAGGTAAGTTTACTCAGAGTGACAAGCAATGTCTTCCTTAGCAATAACTCTAAAGAAATGTTAAACCAACATAGTAACTTCAATTTTAAAAAACAATTAGACCCCAAGAGAGGAGTCTAGTTTTTGATTTATCCAAAATTTAGCTATTATATTCTATACAAAATTTAGCTATTATTCACAGAAATATTCAGCTAAGGTGGTTGAAAAATAAGTTCGGGGGAGGACTCTTTTCACAAAGGCCTTTTGAACAGAATAAAAGCCATCTGGATTCAAGTATCCTTCTTTCCAACAGAGAGAAAGAGATAGAGGAAGAAAGAAAGAGAGAGAGAGAGAGAGAGAGAGAGAGAGAGAGAGAGCTGGAATTATAATCAATTTGTGTAGATTTGATTAATACAGGGACCCACAACTGCAGACAATAGGAGACTGAAAAATAATCATTCCTTATGAGAATGTATATACCTTACTACTTTTCCTGAGGTTCAGAGATCCTCACAAAGGGGGGGATGAAGACTGTAAGAGCCAGAAATTATGAGAGACATCAAAAAAGACTGTTTTTCAGACACAGGAAGGCAGTCACACATATAAACTCATGGTGGTTGTGACAGCATGCACAATATCTGTGCAAGTCCAAGCCAGACAAAATTTGAGTATGGAAGGGCTAGGTGGACATAAAATTCCACATCATTCAATACACTATTGTCAATTTATAGCCATTATAAAATGAAGAGGCAGGTTTTGCAACTAGTGTTGCACCTATTAAGTTGATCACACTTGAGTGGAAGTTCACAAAGCTAAACATATTAGGAATCACAAATTGGTCTTTTTAAGTTAAAACAAAAATGAAGATAATGTTGGGTGGGAAGGGATGAGTGATGGATCTGGTTGTGGTGAAGTGGTGAATATCTGTAAATAAAGTAATTTCATGGTTATCTAGGAATGAGAGACCACTGAGAAGAAAATGGGAGAATGATTCCTAATGAATATGAGGTTTATGTGAGGATGGAGAACACACCGACTGATTACTGTGATGATGGTTGTACAGCTCTACAAACACCCTCAAACTGTTGTGCTTTATACTTTAATTGAATTTATTATGATGGAATAATTGGTATCTTTATAAAGCAGGTGCTTTATAAGAGAAAATGTCTTCTTCAAATTAGAATATTTTTATTTCTCCATTTCTAATCAGAATGTGATTTATATGTTTTGTTTGCCAAACCACACTTATATAGATCTTCTAATACTATGTTAAATAAAACTCCCAAGAATGAATTCCTTTTTCCTAATTTTATATGAAAAGCTTTCCTTATTTTCCAAATTTTAGTACTTTGTTATTACTTTTTATATAGGCCTTCTGTTATATTAAAAGACTCTATCCCTAGATTGTTATATATTTATTAAAGAATGTTTGATCTAATCAAATGCTTGAGTTTTGTCTATTAAGATAATCATTTAAGTTTTGTCATTATGCTACCAATATACATTGCTTTTCATATCTTCAAATATTTATTTCTTGCAAAAAATCCTACTCGGTTGTGGCATGTGCTCTTTTGTATATGTTACTAGACTTCATGTACAAATGTATTTATTTAAGGATATTTCCACCCATAGACTTAATATAAATTAGTCTGCAGAGTTCTTGTTGAACATTTCTTTAGGTGCCTCTCAGCCATTCAAGATTTCTCAGTTGAGAAGTCTTTGGTTTGCTCTGTACACCATTTTTAATATGGTTATTTGGTTCTCTGAGGTCTAACTTCTTGAGTTCTTGGTCTGTTTCTTTTTATGACACAATGTTCTCATAGAATGCTTTGGGACATAAACTTTTTCCTACCATTTTGAATAACAGTGTATTAAAAAAGCTGAACTTTTTAATGTTTAGTAGTATTTATCATTGAGATATCTACTCCTGGGCTTCTTTTACCCCTGGAATGTATTTCTGATTCCAGAAACAATCTTCAAATTTCTTAGTTCTTCTTATATTAGTTGTATTTCCTTTATCTGCCTAAGCCCAACTTGCTCCTCTTTATCTAAGTCCTTAGGACAAAAAGTAAGAGTTCTTATTTTGGTTCCTCATGTTGCCATATAGGCACATGAGCCTATAAATTTCCCAGTGAAAATGGTCCCCATGATTATATCCCATGAGTTTAAGCATACTGTGCTATCACTTATAGTAATCTCAAAGTACTTTCTAACTTTCTTTGCCTTTTCATTAGGTCTTTTTTAGTTACATGTGTGCTATGTAGTTGTTTCATATTTATTCATAATCTAGTTTGCCTTTGAGTATTAATTGTTGACTTCATCTATTGTTTGCAGGGAACATATTTTGCATAATTACAATCCTTTTGAGTTTATATGGATTGTTTTATGAGCTAATACATGGCTTATTCAGGAGAACTTTCCATGTGTATTTGAATATCCATCCTCCTGTTGAGGGGTTATTCTATAGATTTTTTATTGTTTATAGTTATATCTTTTGTGTACACAGTGCTGTGCTCCGTATACACAATTTCATTCAAGTGCAGCATGTACTTTGACCACATAGTTTAAGATGCATTGAATTCTGGGTATGGAATGAAATTGCTATGCCACTGAGTTATATCATAGATATGTACAAGTATTTTATATGATTAGTTAATTTATCTCATTGTCTAATTTATATATATTCCTAGGGGTCTTTTTTAAGACAGGGATTCTCTGTGTAGCCTTGGCTGTCCTGGAACTCACTCTGTAGACCAGGCTGGCCTCGAATGCAGAAATCTTCCTGGCTCTGCCTTCCAAGTACTGGGATTAAAGGCATGCACCACCACTGCCCGGCTCTTAGGGTTCTTGTATCTAATTATATTACCCATTGATGAACCTTATCATTGAAAATGTGACAATTATTTAAAATTGTGACAATTATTATTGAACAGTCTAAATTTGTATGTCAAGATTTACTTTGTTCTTTTTGAGGTTTTCTGTTCAGGACTATATGCTTTTAATTTCTGTTTCTTCTTCAAAAGATTCACCAGAGAATCATTAAAATAATCTATATTTTATTCCTAGCAATATTTCTGTATTAAAATCTATACAGTAATAACTGGGAACATTTTAAAGGAGTTGAACTTTATACACAAAAGCCCTTGCACAAGTGAACTCGGACCTAGTCCCAGCACTAAGAGGGGGAAGTGGAAATGGGCTTCCATTCCCCAATGGAAAAGCTATCTCTAACTGATATCTCCTTGCAAGAAAAAAAAATAGCTTTCTGCAATAGAGAGATTTTCACCAGCTCTACTAGACATGCTTGATAGTAAGCCCCATGTCCAGCAGTAGATGCGCATCACAAAACAAAATCTGAAGTATTTTCGAAGACTTTTTGTCTCAATTTGTTTTGTTCAGTTTTTCTTTTCTTTTTTTATAAAATTTATTTTTACACACCATATTCCATTGCCCGAGCCCCCATCTACCATCCAACTGCTCCACATCCCACACATCCTCCCTATCCACTGTCTCCAAGTGGATGCCCCCACCCCCATCCCCACCCTAACTACCCTCCTCTAAATTCCTTTGGACCTCCAGTCTCTTGAAGGTTCAGTGCATCATCTCTGAATGAACACAGACCTGGCAGTCCTCTACTCTATGTGTGTTGTGGGCCTCATATCAGCTGGTGTGTGCTGTCTGTTTGGTGTTCCAGTGTCTGAGAGATCTCAGGGATCCAGATTAATAGAGACTGCTACTCCTCCTATAGGATCACCCTTTTCCTCAGGTTCTTTCTGCCTTCCCTAATTCAACAACAGGGGTCAGCTGTTGTCCATTGGTTGGGTGCAGATATTTGCATCTGAATCTTTCAGCTGCTTGTTGGGTCTTTTGGAGTGCAGTCATGATAGATCCCTTTTTGTGAGCACTCCATAGCCTCCCGTAATAGTGTCAGACCTTGGGACTTCCCTTGGAGATAGATCAAACTTTGGGCCTGTAGCTGGACCTTCTTTTCCTCAGTCTCCTCTCCATTTCCATCCCTATAATTCTTTCAGACAAGAACAGAGTCAGAGATGTGACTGTGGGATAGCAACCCCATCTCTCACTTAATGTCCTGTCTTCCTGTTGGAGATGGGCTCTATAAGTTGTCTCTTCCCTACCGTTGGTCATTTTGTCCAAGGTTCTTCCCTTTGATTCCTGAGAGTCTCTTACCTCCCAGGTCTATGGTGCATTCTGGAGGGTCCCCCAAACCTCCTATTTTCTGAGGTTGCCAGTTTCCATTCTTTATGCTGGCCCTCAGGGATTTAGTCCTTTTCCCTCACCCACTACCAGATCAGGTTCCCCTCTCTCCCACCCCCTTATCCACTCCCTCTCCAAGGTCCCTCCCTCCCTCCCTCCCCACTTGTTTTTGTTTTGTTTTGTTTTTGTTGTTATTGTTTTATTTTTTATTTTTTCCAATTTTTATTAGGTATTTTCTTCATTTACATTTCAAATGCTATCCCAAAAGTCCCCTATACCCTCCCCCATCCTGCTCCCCTACACACCCACTCCCAATTCTTGGCCCTGGTGTTCCCCTGTACTGGGAATTATAAAGTTTGCAAGACCAAGGGATATGTAGCAGAAGATAGTCTAGTCAACCATCNTTGGGAAGAGAGGCCCCTTGATCTTGCAAACTTTATATGCCCCAGTACAGAGGAACACCAGGGCCAAGAAGGGGGAGTGGGTGTGTAGGGGCATGAGGGAGAGGGTATAGGGGACTTTGGGGATAGCATTTAAAATGTAAATGAAGTAAATACCTATTAAAAATTGGAAAAAATGAAAATGGAAATACTGTTGAATGGCTATATGCCAATTCTCAGACAGCTCACTGACCATGGTTGATGCTTATATATATTGTACCACATCAATGATTCCTCTCAATTATGAGAATATAGGGAAAGAACATAACATTACAGCAAAGTTTCACTGCTTCTTAATCTGTACAAAAACTGCACAGAACAGAATGATTTCAAAGGAAAAATTTATTAATGTTTTGATTAAACACTAGAATTTGGTGCTAGATAAATACAACATCAGATTTCATTCATTATGAATATTTTCAGAGAATATTTTATTTTAGTCCTATAGTTTCTGAAATGTATTTATGAATTCTACATAATATAAAATTCACAATTTAGTAATCTACTGTATTGGGAGCACAAGTCATACAGACCTCCTCATGTCATCATCTTGTAAGACATGTGCCATTATCTGAATTTTCCTAATATGTGCAATGAAACCCATGATACTTAATAAATTTAATGAAAGAAATTAAAAAAAAAGATGTGGTCTTAGTGAACATTGTTTCCCAATATCTAGGATGCCATTTTTTCTTATTGAGTATGTCCTTTGCCTTACAGAAGCTTTCCAGTTTCATGAGGTTCTATTTATCAATTCTTGATGTGAGAGCATGAGGCATTGGAGTCCTGTTGAGGAAATATCCCCCTCTACCAATGAGTTTGAGGCTCTTCCCCACTTTCTTGTCTATTAGATTCAGTGTATCTAGTTTTATGTTGAGGTCATTGACCCACTTGGATCTGAGCTTTGTACAAGGTGACAAATATGGATCTATATTCATTCTTCTACACACAGACAGCCAGTTAGACCAGCACCATTTATTGAAGATGCTTTTTTTTTTCTCCACTGTATATGTTTGGTGTCTTTGTCAAAGATCAAGTGACCTTAAGTGTGGTTTTATATCTGGATCTTCAATTCTTTTTGAGTGATCAATGTTTCTGTTTCTGTACCAATACCATGACGTTTTTATCAATATTGCTTTGTAGTAAACATTGAGGTCAGGGATGGTGATGTCCCCAGCTGTTCATTTATTGTTAAAATTTTTTTCAGCTATAACAGGCTCCTGTCAGCAAGCACTTGTAGGCATCCACAATAGTGTCTGGGTTTGGTAACTTTATATGAGATGGATCCCCAGGTGTGACAGTCACTGGATGGCCTTCAGTATCTGCTCCAAATTTTGTCTCTGTATTTCATTCCATGGGAATTTTGATCCCTCTTCTAAGAAGGACCAAAGTATCTACACTGTGGTTCTCCTTCTTTGAGCTTCATGTGCTCTGTGAATTATATTTTGGATATTCCAAACTTCTCGTCTAATATCCACTTATCAGTGAGTGCATACCATGCATGTTCATTTGTGTCTGGGTTACCTCCCTCAGGATGATAGTTTCTAGTTCCATTCACTTAACCAAGAACTTCATGAATTCACTTTCAATATCTGACTATTACTCCATTGTATAAATGTGCCACATAACCTGTATCCATTCCTCTGTTGAAGGATATCAGGGTTCTTTCCAGCTTCTGCCTGTTATAAATAAGGTTTTTATGAACATAGTGGAGCATGTGTCCTTACTACATGTTGGAGGATATTGTGGGTATATGGCCAGGAGTGGTATAGCTGGGTCCTCAAGTAGTACTATGTCCAATTTTCAGAGGAACCACCAAACTGATTTCCAGAGTTATTATTGTACCACCTTGCAATCACACCAATGGAGGAGTGTGCCTCTTTCTTCACATCCTCTGTCCCCTGAGTTTTGATCATTCTGACTGGTATGAGGTGGAATCTCAGGGTTGTTTAGATTTGCATTTCCCTAATGACTAAAGATATTGAACATTTCTGAGAATTCTTTGTTTAACACTGTATCCCAGTTTTAAATAGGTTTATTTGTTTCTCTAGAGTCTAACTTCTTGAGTTCTTTGTATATATTGCATAATAGCCCTCTATCAGATATAGGGTTGGTACAGATAAACCCTTTCCCAATCTGTTGCCATTTTGTTCTATTGACAGTATCCTTAGCCTTACAGAAACTTTGCAATTTTATGAAGTCTCATTTGTCAATTCTTGATTTTAGAGCACAAGCTATTGATGAAATTCAGGAAATTTTCCCCTGTGCCCATGTGCTAAAGGTTCTTCCCCACTTAACTTTTCTACAAGTTTCAGTGTATCTAGTTTTATGTGGAGGTCCTTGAACCACTTGGACTTGAGATTCTTACAAGAAGATGTGAATGGATCAATTTGCATTCTTCTACATGATAAATGCCAGTTGATCCAACACCATTTTTGAAAATGCTGTCTTTTTCCACTGGATGGTTTTAGCTAATTTGTCAAAGATAAAGTAATCATAAGTTTGTGGGTTCATTTCTGGGTGTTCAATTATATTCCATTGATCTACCTGCCTGTCACTGTACCAATACCATGCAGTTTGTATCATGATTGCTCTGTAGTACAGCTTGAGCTCAGAGATGTTGATTCCCCCAGACGTTCTTTTATTGTGGAGAATAGTTTTATCTATCTTGCTTTCTTTTGTTATTCCAAATGAATTTACCAATTGCTCATCCTAACTCTATGAAGAATTGAGCTGAGTTTTGATAGGGATTGCATTAAATCTGTTGACTGCTTTCCCCAAGGTGGCAATTTTTACTGTATTAATCCTACCAATCCATGGGCATGGGAGATCTTCAATTTCTTTCTTCAGAGACTTGAACTGCTTGTCATACAGATCTTTCACATGCTTGGTTAGAGTCACACCAGGATATTTTATATTGTTTGCGACTATTTTGAAAGGTGTAGTTTCCCTAATTTCTTTTGCAGCCTGTGTATCCTTTGAGCAGAGGAAGGTTACTGATTTATTTTTTTAGTTAATTTTATATCCAGCCACTTTGCTGAAGTTGCTTATGAGTGTTAGGAGTTCTCTGGTGGAATTTTTTTAGTCATTTTAGTATACTATCATATCACATGCAAATAGTGATATTTTGATTTCTGTCTTTCCGATTTGTATTTCCTTGATCTCCTTTTGTTGTCTAATTGCTCTGGCTAGGACTTCAAGTACTATATTGAACAGATAGGGAGAAAGAAGACAGCCTTGTCTAGTTCCTGATTTTAGTGGAATTGCTTCAAGTTTCTCTCCATTTAGTTTGATGTTGGCTACTGTTTTGCTGTATATTGCTTTTATTATGTTTAGTTATGGGCCTTGAATTCCTGATATTTCCAAGACTTTTATCATGAAGGGGTGTTGGATTTTGTCAAATGCTTTCTCAGAATCTAATGAAATGATCATGTAGTATTTTTTTCTTTGAGTTTATGTAGTGGATTACATTGATGGATTTCAGTACATTGAAACATCTCTGGGATGAAGCCTACTTGATCATGATGGGTGATCATTTAGAAGTGTTCTTGGAGTCAGTTCATTGAATATTATTATTTTTGCATCTACATCAATAAAAGAAATTGGTCTGAAGTTCTCTTTCTTTGTTGGATCTTTGTGTCTATCAGAGTAATTGTGGCTTCATAGAACCAACTGGGTAGTGTTCCTTCTGTATTGATTTTGTGGAATAATTTGAAAAGTATTGGTACTAGATCTTCTTTGAATGTCTGATAGAACTCTGCACTAAACTCATCTGGTCCTAGGCTTTTTTTGGTTGGGAGACTATTGATGACTGCTTCTATTTCTCTAGGTGTTATGGGACTGTTTATATCATTTATCTGATCCTGATTTAACTTTGGTACCTGGTATCTGTCTAGAAGATTGTCCATTTCATTCAGATTTTCCAGTTTTGTGGACTATAGCTTTTTGTATTTTGATCTGATAATTTTTTGGATTTCCTCAGTTTCTGTTGTTAAGTATTTTCATTTCTGAATTTGTTGATTTGGACACTCTCTCTCTCTGTGCCCTCTGTTTTTTGTTTGTTTGTTTGTTTGTTTTTTTGGCTAAGGGTTTATCTATCTTGTTGATTTTCTCAGAGAACAAGCTCCTGGTTTGGTTGATTTTTGTACAGTTGTTTTTGTTTCTACATGGTGGATTTCCAGCCATGATTTTGATTATTTCCTGCCTTTTACTCCTCTTAGGTATATTTGCTTCCTTTTGTACTAGAGCTTTCAGGGGTGCTGTCAAGCTGCTAGTGTATGCTCTCTCCAGTTTCTTTTTGGAGGTACTCAGAGATAATGAGTTTTCCTCTTAGCACTGTTTTCATTGTGTTCCATAAGTATGGGTATGTTGTGGCTTTATTTTCATTGAACTCTAAAGAATCTTTAATTACTTTAATTCTTTTTTAACCAAGTTATCATTTGAGTAGAGTGTTGTTCAGCTTCTGTGTGTATGTGGACTTTCTATTATATTTTGTTGTTGTTATTTAAAACCAGCCTTACTCCATGATGATCTGATAAGATGCATGGCATTATTTCAATCTTCTTGTATCTGTTGAGACTTATTTTGTGACCAATTATATGGTCAGTTTTGGAGAAGGCACCATGAGGTGCTGAGAAAAAGTTATATTCTTTTGTTTTAGGATAAAATGTTCTATAGATATCTGTTAAATCCATTTGTTTTATAATTTCTGTTAGTTTCATGGTGTCTCTGTTTAGTTTCTGACTCCATGATCTGTCCATAGCTGAGAGTGGGGTGTTGAAGTCTCCCACTATTATTGGGTGAGGTGCATTGTGTTTCTTTGATGAATGTGGATGCCCTTACATTTGGAGCATAGATGTTCAGAATTGAAAGTTAATCTTGGTAGGTTTTACCTTTGATGAATATGAAGTGTCCCTCCTTCTTTTTTGATAACTTTTGGTTGAAAGTTGATTTTATTAGATATTAGAATGGGGACCCCATCTTCTTTCTTGGGACCATTTGCTTGGAAATTTCTTTTCCAGCCTTTTACTCTGAGGTACTGTATGTCTTTGTCACTGAGGTGGGTATCCTGTATGCAGCAAAATGTTGGGTCCTGTTTCTGTAGCCAGTCTGTTAGTCTATATCTTTTTACTGGGGAATTGAATCCACTGATATTAAGAGATATTAAGGAAAAGTGATTGTTGCTTCCTGTTATTTTTTTGTTATTAGAGATAGAATTACTCTTCTGTGGCTATCATCTCTTTGGTTTGTTAAAAGAAGATTATTTTCTTGTTATTTGTAGGTTGCAGTTTCCCTCCTTTTGTTGTAGATTTCCATTTATTATTCTTTGAAGGGCTGTATTTTTAGAAAGATATCATGTAAATTTCTTTTTGCCATGGTTTTTACCTTGGTTTTTCCATCTATGGTAATTGAGAGTTTTGCTGGATATAGTAACCTGGTTTGGCATTTGTGTTCTCTTAGAGTCTGTATGACATCATCCCAGGATCTTCTAGCTTTCATAGTCTCTGGTGAGAAGTCTAGTGTATTTCAGATAGATCTGCCTTTATATGTTACTTGATTTTTTTTCCCTTACTGATTTTCATATTCTTTCTTTGTTTTGTGCATTTGGACTTTTAACTAGTATGCAACAGGAGGACTTTCTTTTCTGGTCTAATCTATTTGGAGTTCTGTAGGCTTGTATGTTCACGGGCATCTCTTTCTTTAGGTTAGGGAAGTTTTCTTCTATAATTTGGTTGAAGATATTTACTGGCACTTTAATTTGGGAATCTTTGCTTTCTTCTATGCCTATTATTTTTAGGTTTGGTCTTCTCATTGTGTCTGGGATTTCCTGAATGTTTTGGGTTTGAAACTTTTTGCATTTTGAAATTTCTTTGACTGTTGTGTCAATGTTTTCTATGGTACCTTCTGCACCTGAAATTCTCCTTCCATCTCTTGTATTATGTTGGTAATGCTTACATCTATGACTCCTGATCTCTTTTCTAGGTTTCCTCTCTCCAGAGTTGTCTCCCTTTGTTATTTATTTATTGTTTCTATTTCCATTTTTAGAACCTGGATGGTTTTGTTCATTTCACCTGTTTGGTTATGTTTTCCTGTAATTCCTTAAGGGATTTTTGTGTTTCCTCTTTAAGTCCTTCTACCTGTTTACCTGTCTTCTCCTGTATTTCTTTAAGGGAATTACTTACATCCTTCTTAATGTCCTCTATCAACATCATGAGATTTTATTTTAAATCCGAATCTTGCTTTTCTGGTGTCTTGGGGGTATCTAGGACTTGCTGTTGTGGGAGAAATAGGTTCTGATGATGCCCTGTAGCCTTGGTTTCTCTTGGTAACCTTCTTGTGTTTGCCTTTTGCCATCTGGTTATCTCTGGTGTTAGTTGGTCTTGCTGTCTCTGGCTTGAGCTTGTCCCTCCTGTGGGCCTGTAAGCCTGTATCAGCACTCCTGAAAGACCAGCTCTCCCCTGTCAGGATTGTGCAGAGATGGCTGAGGAACAGCCCCAGCTCCTGGGTGCAGATAGAGGCAGGAAGGACACTGTCCCAGATGCTCCACTGCTTCTGCAGCCCGTGCACTCCTGACTGGTCCTGTCTTAGTCACCAGAGGGAATATCTTGAGTTAATTTTTTATCTGGCCACTTTGTGGAAGTTGTTTATCAGCTGGAGAAGTCTGGTAGACTTTGAGGTTGCTTATTGTCTTAATCAAGGCTTCTATTCCTTCACAAACATCATGAGCAAGAAGTAAGTTGGGGAGGAAAGGGTCTATTCAGCTTATACCTGAAAACCACTGTTCATCACCAAAGGAAGTCAGGACTAGAACTCAAGGTGGTAAGTAAGCAGGAGCTGATACAGAGGCCATGGAGGCATGTTACTTACTTGCTTGTTTCCCCTGGTTTGCTCAGCTTTCTTTCTTTCTTTCTTTCTTTCTTTCTTTCTTTCTTTCTTTCTTTCTTTCTTTCTTTCTTTCTTTCTTTCTTTTTACTAGATATTTTCTTTATTTACATTCAAATGCTATTCCGAAAGTTCCCTATATCCTCCCTGTGCCCTGCTCCCTTACCCATCCACTCCCACTTCTTGGCCCTGGCATTCCCCTGTACTGGGGCATATAAAGTTTGCAAGACCAAGGAGCCTCTCTTCCCAATGATGGCCAACTAGGCCATCTTCTGCTATATTTGCAGCTAGAGACATGAGCTCTGAGGTTACTGGGTAGTTCATATTGTTGTTCCACATATAGGTTGCAGACCCCTTCAGCTCCTTGGGTACTTTCTCTGGCTCCTTTCTTATAGAACCCAAGACTACAAGCCCAGAGACAGTACCACCCACAAGGGCCCTCTCCCCTGATCACTAATTGAGAAAATGCCTTACAGCTGGATCTCATGGAAGCGTTTCCTCAACTAAAACTCCTTTCTCTGTGACACTCCAGTCATTGTCAAATTGACACACAAAACCAACCACTTATGTAGACTGTCATATCATCTGCAAATAGTGATACCTTTATTTCTTCTTTACTTTTGTATCCAATTTGTATCCACTTGATCTCTTTTTGTTGTCTTATTGTTCTAGCTAACACTTAGAGTACTATATTGTTCTAGCTAACACATAGAGTACTATATTGATCTAGCTAACACTTAGAGTACTATATTGAGTAAATATGGGGAGAGTAGGCATCCTTGTCATGTCCCTGATTTCACTGGGATTGCTTCAATTATGTCTCTATTTAATTTGATATTGGCTGTAGGTTTGCAGTTAATTGTTTTCATTATGTTTAGGTATGGACCTTGAATTCCTCATCTCTCCATTATTTTTAACATGAAAGGGTGTTGTTTTTGTCAAATGCTTTTTCTGCATATAAGATGATCATGTGATTTTTTTCTTTGAGTTTGTTTATATAGTGGATTACACTAATGGATTTTCCTATATTAAACCAACTTTACATCCCTGGGATAAAGCCTACTTGATTGTGGTGAATGGAGGTTTTAATGTGTCCTTGGATTGGGTTTACAAGAATTTATTGAATATTTTTGCATCAATATTCATAAGTGAGATTGGTCTGAAGTTCTCCTCTTTGGTTGGATCCTTGTGTGGTTTAGGTATCAGAGGAATTGTGGCTTCATAGAATGAGTTTGGTAGTGTTCCTTCTGTTTCTATGTTGTGGAATAGCTTGTGGAAAAAAATAGTATCAGGTCTTCTTTGAAGACCTGGTAGAATTCTGCACTAAATTCATCTGGCCCTGGGCTTTGTTTTGGTTGGGAGGTTTTTAACGATTTCTTCTATTTCCTTATGTGATATGGGGATTCAGTTCTTCTTTTCTTAGTAGCCTTTTCTATTGTGCCTCATGGATCCCTGTGTTGTGTCTATTCAATTGTAATCTTCTTGAGGTTCAAGAAGGAATTCCAAAAAACTGACCACTGCATAAAGAGCTGAGTCAGTAAAGAGAAGGAAGTAGACTTTGTTGGAGGCCACTCCCTCTCCTTTAGTCATTTACATATTTTCCTACTCCTATATTATATTAGCTAACCTGTTATCTTTCCTAGAGTCTGGGTAAAAGAAAAAAAAATAAAATTAGGAATATATATATATATATATGCAGTAAGATATAGCTTTCTCCTATGAGGCTTTGCCAATGCCTCGCAAATACAGAAGTGGATGTTCACAGTCATCTATAGGATGGAACAAAGGGACCCCAATGGAGGAGCTAGAGAAAGTACCCCAGGAGCTGAAGGGGGCTGCAACCCTATAGGTGGAAGAACAATATGAACTAATCAATACCCCCAGAGCTCGTGTCTCTAGCTGCATATGTAGCAGAAGATGGCCTAATCAGCCATCACTGGGAAGAGAGGCCCCTTGGTCTAGCAAACTCTATATGCCCAGTACAGGGGAATGCCAGGGCCACGAAGTGGGAGTGAGTGGGTAGGGGAGCAGGGCAGGTGGAGGGTATAGGGGACTTTTGGGATAACATTTAAAATGTAAATGAAGAAAATATCTAATAAAAAAAGAAATTCAAAAAAAAAAAGAAGAAGAATTAGTGAAAAAGGGGACCCTAAATTTGAAGGAAAGCATGGGAGGGCTTGAAGGGAGGAAATGGAAGGAAAAACGTAATTATATTTTAAATCTCAAACAATGTTTTAAATTTAGTATTTTTTAAAGCCCATTCCATTATAGTTGGCTTTTTCTCTGCCTCGTGGTTGTTTTTTCAGCTACTTTTTCAGAACCCATCTGCCTGTTTGTTACTATGCATACCACCGCTATGATCATGGATTATACCTTACACAGAAATTATGAGCCCCAGTTAAATGCTCTCTTTTATGTATTAAAAAAAACAGATTGTCTTTCTTCTACTAAGTTTATCAAGTTCATTATAAATTTTAGACGTTAAGTTCATATCATATATGTGGTTTGCAAAGATTTTCCCAGAACATTGTTTATTTTTTAATTTGTTTCCTTGGCTCTGCAGAATATTATTAATTTGATACAGTAACATTTATTTGTTTGTTTTTTTATAAAATGAGATTTTTATATGTAGTACTAAAAAATTATTGCCAATGTTGATATCCAGATTAGTCCTTATGCTCTCTTTGAAGAGTTGTAGTTGATTTTTGTGAATAGTGTAAGATATGGGTGCATGTAGATATCCAGTTTTCTCATCACACTTTACAGAAAAGAACATCTTTTCCTCATTCTAACCTTTTTGAGTCTTTGCTAAAGTTAGTTGACTCTAAGTTGAATTTATATAGATTCTCTAATCCGTTCCACTGGTTTATGTCTCTACTTTCCTGCAGGATCATGCTGCTTGGATTATAATAGGTTTATAACATGATCTTAATTCAGAAATGATGGCAGATAATTGTTTCCAACTTTTTCTTTCTCTGACTTATTTTGGTAACATATTTGTTGTTTCATTCAAATAGTGAGGGCTTTTTGTTTGTTTGTGGGAAAAACATCAGGAGTTTTGCTTTAGGTTTTTCTCTTAGTCGTGGAGGGTATAGGGGACTTTCGGGATAGCATTTGAAATGTAAATGAAGAAAATATCTAATAAAAAATTTGTTAAAGAAAAAAAGAGAAAGAACTAAACAGTATACCCTATAATTTAGTACAATTATAATGGCATGGTCATATTATTTTCGATTATTTAATATGCTTTAGAAAATGACTTCATAATTTTATTCTGGGATAATAAATATCAACATGCAACTTCTGTCTGAGAATGCGTTTATTATATTCAAGATATGAGTCTTCATTTTGTTAATTGCATATATAAGATACATTTGTGTGTTTTGTTCACCAGGTTTTACTGTTAATTTTATCATTAAAAATAAATATCATATGAACAGTTATAAGACATGTGCACTAAAATATAAGTCATATCCTCTGGAGAAAAATAAAATGATTCACAATAAAAAAGATAGACTAGATTTCTAGTATGTTACTAAATATACCTAGAAAGACATAGCCCTCCTATATAAAATTAATATTAATACTATTTTTAAAATATCTGCTTTATGTTGTTTGGAAAATATGTTAGAGAGTTTCCTGAGTTTAGGAACAACTTTTTTAAAGCATTTCACTTCTCATGACCAATTACCATTGCTCGACCAGAGCTACAACAATTAGCTAGTATTACAAAGGGACTTCTACCTTCTTTTGATAGTTTAGTAAGCATATGACTGTCAATATGTACATAACGTTCTTGGTGTAAAAGGAATAAACATTTCTGGCACTTTTCTAAGATACCCAATAACTTGCTAATGTAATCAAGCCATATATATCTCAGGAAGTATCTTTCCCCCTTTATTTAACACTCTTACAATCAGCAAAAATATAGATGATGAGAAATATATGAGATGCTTTCTTAAGTTACTAGACATTCCCAGCTGTTCAGTCCCTCTCTGACTGCTTTGTGACTATCCACGTATCCACTTACTAATTTTAAATAATTACATTTACCCACAATCTTAATAATACTCTAGACCTGGTTGGAAGATATTTTAATTATCAGAACTTACTATAATTTCCATCACTGTTATTTTCATAAGATTTGTTACCTCTGAAGGCTTGTGTTTGATCAAAAGTGGAAGGAGAGAATAATAATTAGAAGCCTAATATGAAGAATATTTCTTGCCATCAGTTTCCAAAGAATTTGGTAACTAGGAAAAGCATATGAACACTAGACTAATATGTATTAACTGAAAAGAAATTCAAAGAACCACTCAATCATTTTAAATGTAATAGTTTTATATAGCACCAAAAATAATTCTGGATTTAGAACACAATCTAACTAAACAAATGCAAACAAGGAAATATCAACACTCTCACACTGAGTGTAATGAAATCAAACACAAATCTTATAAATAGCATTCACACCCATTGTATTAAAATGAAAGTCTACTTTGAATAATAACCACAAATTACTGGTTAGAAGAAATTGAATTTTTCCAAACATTTTTCTCAGTTTAAAAAAAGTAATAAGAAATAAAAAATAATAATAATCAAAAATTGTTACTTTCATAAGAATTGCCCTGGCTCTGTAAATCAGTTTGACATTTTAACAATAGAAAATATTCCAATTAAACAAAATGATGTATTGATATTCTTTTTGTGTTCCCTCTAAACTTTTCATCATCAATATTTTATAATTTTGTTATATGAAATTTTGTTTCTAGGTATATATTTGTAACTATTGTAATGATATCTCTCTTAATTACTTTTAGGAAGTCTTCAGTAAACATAAACTAGTACTACTGGATTTTGGATGTTAATTATTCTACAAATTTGCTTAAAAATTTTAAAGATCTAATAGCTTTTTGGTAATGTCTTTGTGAATGTCTATATATGAGATCATGTCTTCCAAAAACAGTATTGTATTGAACAATAAGGGAAAAATTAGCATGCTTCTCTACTTCCACATCTTAGAGAGTAATTTTTAAGTCATTCCACAGTCATTGTAATTTTAACTATTAAATTAATTTTAAAGCTAAGGTCAGATATCTTCCTTCTATAAATTCTCCAATGCTTTTACCATACAAAATGGTTTTTAAAAAAATTTTTCCCAGAATTATTTCAATACTTTACATTTTTCTGTTTGATTCTGTTGTTGTATGTCAATTTTATTCATTTCCATATGCTGAACCATCCTTGTATCTCTGCTCTTAGTCCAACTTGATCATGGTTGTCAATATTCCATTGTAATTGATTTAAATTTTATGTTTGGGGTGAGAATACTTGTATCTATGTTCAACACAATATTTACCTGTAGGATTTTGGAGGGTTTGTTTTATTTTTCCTTTGTGTAATGAGTTATTTTAATTTCAGACTGAGGCTAAACTCAAGTATAGGCTAAAGTATAATTCCATTGTTGGAGCCTCCCAGACCTGCAGCCACTGCTCTTCACCACCTGGGGTGACTTCTGCCAGGCTGGTTCCTTGTTTACACCTGCCACTGTTCCCCCATCTGCCGGGGTGGAAGCTACTCCCTGCCACTAGGCGCCTAGATTCTACAGAGACAGCATTCCTGAATATCCGCCTACCTGTTCTCATCTGGATGGCTCCAAGATTGGGGCTGGGGGAGGGTTTTTTCCCATGCCTTAAAAACCTGGTACTTTATTAAACTTTGGGCTTTGATCAGGAAATCTTGTCAAGGCCTGCTTATTTCTCCCACAGTCTTTTTCACTCCCCAGCTCGGCTTCCAGGAGAACCCGGTTCGAGTGTGACTGCAGACAAAAACTCTCAGGCAGAAACACACATTCCATTATCTATTTGTTTTAGAAGACATGAAGAGAAATTTCATTAGTTTTTCCTTAAACCTTAGAAGAGCACAGCAGAAAAACTTTCTGGTGCAGAATATATTTTTATAGGAAAAGGTTTGTTACAAATTCTACATCATTATTCACTCAAACTTTCTAGTTTCTATTTATTCATGATTGATTAATTTAAAAATACTGAAGCTCCCAGGGATTAAACCACCAACCAAAGAGTAAACATGGAGGGACCCATGGCTCCAACTGGATATGTAGCAGAGGATGGCCTTATTGGGCAGCACTGGGAGGAGAGCCCCTTGGTCCTGTAGAGGCTCCATGACCCAGGGTAGGGAAATGCTAGGGCACTGATGCAGGAGTGGGTGGGGGGTTGGGTGGGGAAGCACCCTCATAGAGGCAGAGGGATGGTGAAGGAATAGGGGGTTTATGAAGGGGAAACTGGGAAGGGGGATAACATTTGAAATGTCAATAGATTAAATAACCAATAAAAAAGAGAAAAAATATTGATTTCTCCTACATTATTGAGGAAGATTATATGATAATTATATTTGATTATACTTGATAATTATGGAATCAGTTTTAATACCTCCCTTTTCATGTCTTAATTTATTTATGTCTTTGCTCTCTCTTTCTTTGATAGCCTACATAAACTTTATATAGAGGAAGGAGATGGTGAGTCAGGAATGTGTGGATCTCCCTGGGTAGGGAAAATAGAATAGATTTTAAGAATAGACTGGGTGTAGGGACAACTGTCATGGGAGAAACATGTGGAGTGAGAAGGAACATGGGGAGAGAGAAAGACTTGAGAGGCATTTGAGGGGTAATGTGGAAAGCTAGTGCAGTAAAAACTTCCTAAAATATATGAAGATTTCATTAGAAATAGAATAATAGGGAAATAGAGTTCCAACTGATCATCTCTTATCACAAAACTTCCAGTACCATGACCAGGTTATACATGTAATTGAGTTGTTGGCCTAAGGATGCCTATTCCCAAACAACCCAAGACAATAGGTTCCTCTCCACAAACTGACAGCTAACGACAACACACACACAACTCATTGAGCATGGAAAGGCCAAGATGATGCCTACATAGAATGTTTATCCTTATTTTCTAGTATCTTTGGTATAGAAAAGTACTCTGAAGGCTACCAAAGGAGAAGCGTATATGCTAACCCAGCCACAAAAACTTTGATCTACAGTGTTGACCTGCCTACAAAATGTGCTAGGGCAATTATGGCACAAAGCTTTTAGGAATAAACAAACAATGTCTTAATGCCCACCTCATAAACTGGAACCCATACTGGACAAGGAACCAGAGACTGGATAGCCCAGAGACCTAGGGTAAAACCAAATACTACTAGTCCTACAATAAACAGTAGTGATAAAATGACTCCTAATGATGTTCTGCTATACACTTAGTTTAGTGCCTTATTCAGTCATCATCAGAAAAGCTTCCTCTTGAAACATATGGGAACACAGAGATATACAGTAATATATTATTGAGAGAGAGACCTTCAAACACCTAGTGCTAAATGGGATGTCCCCATCAAATCCCTCTCTTCAGAATTCAGAAAACTCGATGGAAGAGAAGATGGAGTAGAGAAAAGAGTGGAAAAGAAGATGAAACTGCCTTCATCTGTCTGTAGGATGGATGATAAGTTCCTCTAAATCAGCTGAACAAAGCTCATATGAACTCAAAAACTGAAGCAGCAAGCATAGGGCCTCCATGGGTCTGTAGCAGGTCCTCGGTCTATATATTATGAATATCAGGTTAGTAATTTTTATGGGACTTCTCAGTGTATAAACTAGTGGGTCTCTTATTCTTGTGCCTTCTCTTGGGCTCTTTTCCTTCTGTTAGTTTGCATTATCCTACCTCTATGTAATTTTGTTTTATTTTATTGTATCTTATTTTGTTATGTTTTGTCATTATCTTCTAGAAGCCTGGTCTAAAAAAGAAAAATCCAAAAAAGAAAAAAAAACTGTGTTTCATAATTTTTATCCAAGCTTGTGTTTCATGAGCTTTTTAAATTAATTAGTCTCATTTATTTACTTTCTACTATTTATTTCTTCCTTCTATGAACTCTGGGTTTTGCTTCTTCCTACTTTTCTAGTTCACTGAGATGCAGTTATAAGTTGTGTATTATACTTTTTTCAGAGAACTTTAAAAATTATAAAATGTATAGGTAATCATAAAAATAACAAAAAAACAAAAACAAAAACAAAAAGCCGTGTGTGGTGGTGCATGTCTTTAATCCCAGCACTCGAGAGGCAGGTGGATTTCTGAGTTCGAGGCCAGCCTGGTCTACAAAGTGAGTTTCAGGACAGCCAGAGCTATACAGAGAAACCCTGTCTCGAAAAACAAAACAAAACAAACAAAAAAAAAGAAATGACAAAAAAAATACCAGAACAAGACCAAAGCTGTCTTGAGGAAAATATAGTAAAGCAAAAAGCATCACACAAACTGATTTCAAAATATGCTACAAAGCAATAGTTATTATAACTGCATAGTAATAGCATTAAAACACACAGATAGTGAAACATACTAGACATCTCTAAAATAAATTACTGTGCTTAAAGCCATCTGGCTTAATTTAAATGAGCTATGAACATATACACTTTAAAGGAGGTCCTTTCAATAAATTCTGCTGAGATTATAGAATAATAAAAGTAGACCCACATATCTCCTCACTACAAAAATAAACTCAAAATAGAAGAAAGTCTTAAAGGTGACTTAAAGCCATAAAACTACTACAATGTAACAGAGAAAATGGTTCAGGATATTAGTTGTCTTAGATATTTCTTGTCAACTTTCTCAAGAACATAGGAAATAAAACAAAAAATAAGCAAATAAAATTAAAGCAAGCAATTTCTGCACAGAAAAAAAATCACCAAAATGAAGGTACAACACACATAACTAGAGAATATACTTGTTAATTATGGGATTGAGAAAAGGGTTAATATGCCACATCTATCAGGAGTTCCAACAACTCCATAATAAAAATATTAACTCTCAAATAGGCATTTCTCAAAGAATGACATCAATTTTGACAATAGGTATATATAAATGCTTAATATCACTAGCTATCAGGGAAACAATCAAAATTCAACCCTTTAAATATGGCCAGTATCTGAAATACAAAGATAAGTACTGGGAAGGATGTGAGGGAAAGGGAACTCAAGGACATTCTGAGTTGGAATGTAAATTAGACTTTCTTTTATGCCACGCAGTATGGGTACTCCTTGAAATTTTAAAAATAAAGCTGCCATGCTATTCAGAAATCCCATTCCTGCATATATCCAAAGGAAATAAAATCATTCTCATTATGTCTGAATTCTCTTGTTCATTGTAGTACTGGTCATAAAAACCAAGATATACAAAGAGCCTAACTATGCATCAACTTATTGACAGACAAAAAGAAGTAAGTTTGTAGGTGCACAGAATGTAATACTTAAAATCCATAATACATAATGAAGTCCTGTCATGTTAGCAACATAGTAAAGCATAGAGATCATTATGATTTTAAAGTAAAGAAAATACAGAAAAACAAAAGCTACATAGTATCATTCATATGTGTAATGTTAAAAAAAATCATTTAACAGAATTTGAGAGTAGAATAGTTATCAGAGTTTTGAGAGAGTGGGTAAATAAAAAACAAAAATTCAGGTAATGTTAATAAATGACTAATAAATTGTAATTAGAACCCAAAATTGTATTATGCTAGTATATAATACAGTGATTATAAATAAAGTAATGGATTCTGTATTTCCAAATGTTGAAAAAACATTTAATGTTTTTATCATAAATTTATATTCAATGAGGTAAGTATTGAAACACTGCATGTTACCCCATTAATACATACTACATCTGTATTTCATTCATCAGTTGAAAGAAATAGTTTTTAAAAACACTAAAAATAACTGATATGGCCGGGCGGTGATGGCACACGCCTTTAATCCCAGCACTTGGGAGGCAGAGGCAGGTGGATTTCTGAGTTCAAGACCAGCCTGGTCTACAAAGTGAGTTCCAGGATAGCCAGGGCTACACAGAGAAACCCTGTCTCGAAAAACAAAAAAAAAAAAACAAAAAAACAAAAAAACAAAAAACAAACGAACAAAAAAACTGATGTGTTTATCAAAGTAAATGAGAATGAAAAAACAAGTGGTAAACTTCATTTTGTCTTATTGTCCAGTGAATTACAGCCAAACTCTCTCTGCCTGTGGGATGCCTTGAAGATAGCTTTCATCTTAAACTTAATTCAGCTTATGACATGGACACTAGGTATATAACTCAAATTCATCTACATTTTCCATGGACTACTAACTTGATCTCGTCATGCTAGAGTTCAACTATATTTTAAAAATTAACCTGGTATGTAACACACACACACACACACACACACACACA
>NC_034613.1:96129293-96161994 GCF_900095145.1 Mus pahari
GGGTATAGGGAACATTTGGAATAGCATTTGAAATATAAATAAAGAAAATATCTAATAATAAAAAGAAAAGAAAAGAAACAAACAAACAAATAAATAGATAAATGCAACTATATTGTGAAAGAGACAAAATATACAAAAAGGAGAGCAAATATCACATTAATCCATTTACCTTCCTTTTAAAAAAATATTTTTGTGTTTTAAAATGTTATACATGTAAGCAGTGTATTTGATCATATTCATCTTTGACGACCCTCTGTCACTCTGCAATGTGTCTTCTTATTTCTGAGTCCTCACTTTTTTTCATTATTAGTAACCCATTTCATTTAATTAGTAATGGCCATTTTACATTGGAACTAGGGATGACATCCTCAAAGAAAAGGAATCAGCCATTAACTTCCAATAGTTCCTTAGTTAGTTTTAGGGCATAGTAATCCCTCCCCTATAAATACTAAAATTTTGATGGGCTTCATCTTATGTATTTTGAAGGTAACCACAGCTACTATGAATGAATGTGTGTAGCAGTCATGTTATATCCAGAAGACAACATCTTACAGGTGTTTTTCTTGTTCACTGGATCTTACCTTCTTCTTCTTCTTGCTTCTTCCTGCGATGTTCCAAGAGTCTTGAGAGAGATGTGGAGATATATATATATATATATATATATATATATATATATATATATATATATATATATATATAGAGAGAGAGAGAGAGAGAGAGAGAGAGAGAGTCACTTAGTCTCAGAACTTCAGCCATTCATGAATCTCTGCATTAACCAGTAACTACCAGAAAGAATAGTTTCTGTGACCAAGATTGAGAGCTCACATGTCTATCAATAGAAACACAAATTATTATTGGATTATTTTAAAAAGTTTGACAACATGACCATTCATTAAAATAAAATAAAATAAAATAAAATAAAATAGCAGTATGTTCTTGCACAAGACTTTGACTGCCCATACATGGGCTTTTGACCTGCAAGACAGTAGTGGAACTAAAATTCCTTCTGTGGAAGAGGACGCAAATAAAAAATAAAAATAATAATAATAAAAAAAAAGCAATTGGTTACTACCATAATAAGCATGCTATTTCGCACTAGTGCTATTATTCACATTTATTATTTACCTGTAAAATGGTATTATAGGATGAGTGTTCAGTGCTGGGTAAGGCCATTAATACCTTTACTCACACCATAGCCTTCATAGTACCTTCAGGAATTGTGGAAGCTAGCCAGCAAATAGAAATATTCCTCGGTCTGTTCAATATTGATCTCTTCATGTTCTAAAACAATAGTATGTTCATCTTCCTTACTCTCCTTCCCAAGCTGTCCTCAAATTCACAACCACCTCATTACTTCAACCTATTAAATGCTAGGATTACATGCTTGAGCAAACATGCCAGCCTAGCAGTGCACTCTTGAATGCTCAATGACTTTACACCTTAATGCTCAGGCCACAGGAAACAGGTGTGTGGGGGGGTCAATGTCTGGAAAGGACTTTTGAAATCTCAAACCCATACTCCTAGTGAATATACCTCCTCCCACAAGTCCACACCTCCAAATCCTTTCCTAACAGTTCTATTAACTGGGTACCAGGCATTCAAACATATGAGCCTATGGAGGTCATTTTCATTAAAACCTGCACAAATTCCTAGAACCAAAAAAAAGATGAAGTAACAATTCCCATTTTTTTGAATACAGCAAAGAGGTTTTAAGAAAGAAGTTTATACTTATGACTGCCTAATTAAAGTAACCAAGTAAATTACAAACATGTGATTGTAATGTTAGAAATGATAAGGATGCTAATAAACCATCTAGAGAAAAAAAATGAATCAACAAGTTAGTTCTTTGAGAAGGTAAGAAACATCAGGAAACCAAAAACCAAGCTAACCAAAAGAACGTTGTGTTAGTTTGAATACGCTTGGCCCTAGGAGTGGCACTCTTTGGAGGTGTGGCCTGTTGGAGGAAATGTGTCATCATGTAGTGGACTTTAAGACTCTTGTACTAGGTGCCTGGAAACCAGTTTTCTCCTAGTAGCCTTTAGATGAAGATGTAGAACTCTGAGTAAAAAAGTCTTCCACCCTACTAGGATGGCCCATTAAGCCCCACTTAAGCATTCTATTGTTTTCCAAACCAAAGTACCTAAATCCACATTCTTCTAAACTAAAGCATGATCAGGCCTATTACATCAATACCCCACTCCTGGTACCAAGTTGTGTCTGTTTTAGGGTTTTACAGAGGTGGACACCATGACAAAGGGAAATCGTATAAGGACAACATTTAATTAGGATTAGCTTACTGGTTCAGAGGTTCAGTCCTTTATCTTCAAGACAGGATCATGGCAGCATCCAGGCAGATATGGAAGTGTCCATTGTCTTCCTTTCTCAGTATTGTTCTTGACCTCTTAAATAGACCAATAAGGAAATCAAATCAGTAGGAATGCAAGAATACAAGTTATCTGTATTTGAAGGTGACACAATTCTTGTTTATTTAGTTGGTCTACATTTTGCTCTCATTCTTAATCTTTATCTTATTTTCTTTGTCTACTTCTTTTTTATTGCGTTGTTATTGTTTTCTTCTTCATCTTCTCTTTCTCTTATAGATTCTTCTTTTCTCTTTCTCTTCCTCATTCTCTTTTTTATGTCATTTTTTTTATTTCTTTTGAGGTTCAGTCTCATTATTGCTGTCATCCAGTGCAGTGTAAACCATGTAGATTTTGAAATCCTAACTCTGCTGCCTCAGTATTCTAAGTGCTTGGATTATAGGCATGTACCACACTGCTCATCTATATTTGTGCATAGAAATTCCATCTTGCCCCAGTTAGAATGACTACCATCAAGAAAAAACAAAACAAGTAAATGCTGCTAAAAATGTGGATTAAACCTATGGAAGGAGTTACAGAGACAAAGTTCAGAGCTGAGACAATAGAAATTCAGACCATCCAGAGACTGCCCCACCTGGGGATCCATCCCATATACAACCACCAAGCCCAGACACTATTGCATATGCCAGCAAGATTTTCTGACAGGACCCTGATATAGCTCTCTCTTGTGAGGCTATTCTAGTGCCTGGCAAATACAGAAGTGGATGCTCACAGTCATCTATTGGATGGAACACAGGGCCCCTAAAGAAGGAGACAGGGAACATAACCAAGGAGCTAAAGGGATCAGCAACCCTATAGGAGGATCATCAATATGAACTAACCCGTACCCCCACAGAACTGTGTCTCTAGTTGCATATGTAGCAGAGGATGGCCTAGTCAGCCATCAATGGGAGGAGAGGGCCTTGGTCTTGTGACAATCAGAGGAATGCCCGGGCCAGGAAGCAGGAGTGGGTGGGTTGGGGAGCAGGGCGGGGGGAGGCTATAGGGGACTTTGGGGATAACATTTGAAATATAAATGAAGAAAATATCTAATAAAAATGTATTAAACTGTTGATTAAAACCACTTAGACGCCATTGGAGAAATTTAAATTAGTGTAGTCACTGTATAAATCAATGTGGTTATTCCTCACAAAACCAAATAATGACTATATCATCCAAGTATTCTATTCCTGGGTTGATATCCAAAGGATCCAAGTCAGCATACAATAGAGAAACATGCATAACCATGTTCATTGTCACTCTAGTCACAATAAAACAATGGCCAAGTTATGCAATCAACCCAGGTTCTCTTCATAATATGAACAAATAAAGAAAATATGGTGGTTATTATAAAGATAAATAGATAGATAGATAGATAGATAGATAGATAGATAGATAGATAGATAGATAGATAGATGATAGATAGATAGATAGATAGATAGATAGATAGATAGATAGATAGATAGATAGACAGATAGATAGAAATTAAAGTATATAACTTGCAGAAAATATGGAAAGATCTTGATATTTATTGTATTCAGTGAAATAAGATAATCTCAAAAAACAGATGCATCATTTGTCTCACAAATATACAGCTAAGAATAATAGGAATGAAAGTTGAAGGGAATCCATTTTGGATAAATAGAGGGGGTTAAAAAGAGGTAGTTGGAGTATCATGAATGTATGCATTAAAATGTTATAATGAAATCTTATTTTGTACAAATAAAACTCATTGATAAAAATAACTACTGTAAAGCATGAAATGAAATCTAAGTCAGCTCCTCTACTAAACAAATTTATGACACACACAAAGGAAGCTAAATTACTGGAGAGATTGCATCTGAAGATGAATTTGCTCCAGTAGTTCCAATTGTGCTGAAGACTTAAACGCTAAATAATAATTTCTGTGATAGTTAATGTTGATTGTCAAATTGGTGGCATTTGAAATCAACTAAAATGTAAGCTACTGGGCAGTCCTGTGAGGGATTTTGCTGATCAGATTGTTGTAAGTGGATAGAAACACCCTAGATGTGGGTAGATGTGGGTTGCAGTGCAGATAAGATGTACAGAGAATAAAAGCTTTGCTTTTTTTAAACATACTTGCCTTTACTCTCACTTGCAAATGTATCTACCCTGTTGTTGTTGCTTCATTTCTTCACTGATATGAAAACCTGTTTCACTAAGCTTTTCAAAGAAGATGGATGTCAGCAGCTCGTCAGGTCTTCAGTTCAAGACTGAGACTGCTAAAGCCTCTACCCGTGTGGACTGAACAAAAACTATGATTTAGGATCTAGTGTTGGTTATTATTGAACTACCCAGACCATACTGTGTAGGCCAATCTAATAAATAACTTTTTAATATATATTCATTCTGTTGATTCTGTTCTTCCAGAAAACCCAAACTAATATCCCTTCCAAAGCATATGCAAATATTTAGGTGCATTAAAATGAGCTACTTCTGGGATACGCACAAAATAGGTAAAAACATCAATTTGACAAATGGGCACTAAAGTAGAAAAAGAAAAGTTCAGATCTGCTTTGATAGTATGTTAATTTGGTACTGGGAACACTATGAAGCTAGATATGGGGCACATAAACAAGTAAGACAAAAATTACCTGCTCTGGCAACATAATCAGAATGGGATAGACATTCATCTTGATTATAAAATTGTTCCACAAATGCTTAATTCCATTACTGAAAAAAAAAAAAAAACAACCTGAAAGGGGAAAAGCTGTAATTTAAAGTTCTATTAATAATAGAAAATTACCTGCCATCATGAATCTGTTTTCTATGAAAAGGAAAATGTCAGGGTTATATTTTTGCCTTCAAATATTAACCTCACTGTTTTAGCCCCTGAATAAAAGCATTATTCAATTTGTCAGGGTTACAGGCTTCTGTCTGATATTTGATTACATTCAATCAGCAATTGATACTAACCCTAGTGTATCTTATTCAAATTATAAATCATTTATTATTGATGATGCAATAATTTTCATCAAACGTATTATGGAGGAATTAAAACCTGAAAATAAAATATTTCCTTTTCAAGAAGTGATGAAGATAATGATGATGTTGATGATGATGATGTTGATGATGATGATGATGATGGTAGTGGTGGTGGTGGTAGTGGTGATGGTGGGAATGATAACAATTAATAATAATAATAATGATGTAATAATTATTATACTAATATTCATATTAGTATAATAGAATAGCTATACTATATTAAGTTTAATAAATATATTAAAATTATTTATAAAATAATAATAAATTTAAAATAATGAAAATGTAATAATGTTTATTATTTATAAAATAATATTATTTATTGTTATTTACAATAATTATTATTGGATGTGTGTATATATCTATTATTATTATTATTATTATTATTATTATTATTATTATTAAACAATAACAGTGCTTCCTGTAGTTGTACACTGGAAGACAAAACGCAGAAAATGTTTTCATACCTAATTTAAAAGTGAGAGAACATACTAAAGTATATCCTAAGGTCTTAAAAATTAGGAAATAGAAGAATTTATGCATTCATCTTTAGAGAATGAAATATAAGAAATTGTACAAGACAGTACTTTAATATGAATATTATTTTTTAAAAATTGACCTGATTCAAATTGTGTTCATTAGGGGATAACTGTAGAATAGAATCTTGAATAGAATGTATTAAAGTATCCTGAATGATTATTAATGCATTATACCTTCTATACTAATATTCTGATGCATTCAAAAAGTACAGTGACCTCTAATTATAATGTTCAACTATAATGGATCACCAAGTATGGACATTGTCACCTCTTAACAAAACCATTATAGTTGGCATGATTCAGTGGTCTAGAATCAACTAAACAGTTGCCTGGTATTGTCTTAGTGCATGTGACTCTCCTCCCTCCTTAGTACTACCTTCACTTCAGGCATTGAATATATACCCTGGAATATGAAATAAGCAGGAATCTCTCTCTCTCTCTCTCTCTCTCTCTCTCTCTCTCTCTCTCTCTCTCACACACACACACACACACACACACACACACATATGTGTGTGCGTCTGTGTGTGTACATATATATATGTATATTTTTATGTATGTATATGTGTATATATGTATATGTGTATATGTGTGTATGTATGTATGTATGTATGTATGTATGTATGTATGTGCATTCATTCAAATTGGTGTTCGATAATATTTCTATTGTCCTTTAAATTATTGATTTTCCAGTTATCTTACTCACTACTGAAAATCGTTTTTTATAGTCTCCACTATACAACTATCAGGTTCTTTTTCAAATTATGTATATGAGTGCCTCATGAATTTTTGAAATATTTTTTGTTTATAGAAAGTCTTTGAAATCTATTGTTCAGTGCATTACTGTTTACACTAGTAGATTTTCACTAGCACTTGACAAGTCTGTTTATATATAATCTCTCATAGTATATTTTCTTGCCTAAAATCTACTGTGTCTGATACGGTAGTCACTGCTTCTGCTTTCTTACCCTTGCTCTCTGCACACAATAAATTCTTTCCTTTGGTTTTAACTTACTTGTGTACTTACATATAATCATGTCTTTTTCATTTCTGAGTGAATGTATGAAGTACATTTCATTCCTACCTGTATTCAGTAATACTTTGTTCTTATTCATTCCTCCATGCTCTCCCTTATCACTGTGCTCCTTTTCATTTGCCTCAAAATAGAACAGCTTTCTGCTTTCATGACACATATAGTCAAATACTGTCTTTGCTCACCTCTTCTTCTGTGGAGAAGTTCTCTTTGTCATTGTCTTCTTTCTAATTCTGTGTGTGTGTGTGTGTGTGTGTGTGTGTGTGTGTGTGTGTAATTTGAATTTAGATTATACATATAAGGGAAAAATATTTATCCTTTAAATTCTGACCTAATTTGCTTAATATAATAAATCCAACTTCAGTATATTGTCCTAAAAATATATTTATTTCATTCTCCTTTACAACTGAATAAAGTTGTATTTTGTATAATACCACATTTTGTTTATCCATTCATCTGACTTTTATTGGATATTTCCCTTTTTTTACATTTCAAATCTTTTCCCCTTCCCAGGTTTCCCCTTCAGAAACAGCCTATCACATCCCCCCTCGACCTGCCTCTTTGAGGGTGCTCCCCACCCACCCCCCCACACACTTCTTCCTACCCTGGGACATCGAACACCCTCAGACTCAAAGGCCTCTCCTCCCACTGATGTCCATCAAGTCCATCCTCTGCCACATATGTGGCCGGAGCCATGGGTCACTCCATGTGTAATCTTTGGTTGGTGGTCCAATCCAGGGAGCTACTGGGTGTCTAGCCTGTTGATATTGTTGCTCCCTCCATGGGGCTGCAAACCCCCTCAGCTCCTTCAGTCCCTTCTCCAACTCCTCTATTGAGTATCCCATGCTAAGTACAATGGCTGGCTATAAGCATCCACTTCTGTATTTGTCAGGCTCTGGCATAGCCTCTCAGAAGATACCCACATCACATTTCCAATAACAAACACTTCCCAGCATCCACAAAAGCAACCAGGTTTGGTAGCTATATATGGGATGGATCCGCTGGTGGGCCAGGCACTGGATGGCCTTTCCTTCAGTCTCTGCTACACACTTTGTCACCATATTTCCTCCTGTGAGTATTTTGTTCACCCTTCCAAGAAAGACTGAAGCATCCACTTTTGGTATTTGGTACCTGTCTAGAAAATTGTCCATTTCATACAGATTTTCCAGTTTTGTTGAGTATAGCCTTTTGTAGTAGGATCTGATGGGTTTTTTTATTTGTTTGTTTGTTTGTTTAATTTCCTCTGCTTCTGTTGTTATGTCTCCCTTTTCAGTTCTAATTTCATTAATTTGGATACTGTCTCTGTGCCCTATGGTTAGTCTAGTTAAGGATTTATCTATCTTGTTGATTTTCTCAAGAAACAGTTCCTGGTTTTATTGATTCTTTGAGTACTTCTTCTTGTTTCTACTTGGTTGATTTCATCCCTGAGTTTGATTATTTCCTGTCATCTACTCCTCTTAGGTGTATTTGCTTCCTTTTGTTCTAGAACTTTCAGGTGAGATGTTAAGCGGTTAGAGTATGATCTCTCCAATTTCTTTTTGGAGGCAGTCAGGGCTATGAGTTTTCCTCTTAGCATTGCTTTCATTGTGTCCCATAAGTTAGGGTATGTTATACCTTCATTTTCATTAAATTCTAAAAAAGTCTTTAATTTTTTATTTTAATTCTTCATTGAACAAATTATACTTGAGTAGAGTGTTGTACAGATTCCATGTGTATGTGGGCTTTCTGTTGTTTTTATTGTTATGGAAGACCAGCCTTAGTCTGAGGTGATCTGATAGGATGCATCAGATTATTTCAATCTTCTTATATCTATTGAGGCCTTTTTTGTGACCAATTATATGGTCAGTTTTTGAGAAGGTACCATGAGATGCTGAGAAAAGGTATATATTTTGATTTAAGATGAAATACTCTGTAGATATCTGTTAAATCCACTTGGTCCATAACTTCTGTGAGTTTCATCTTGTTTCCATGATCTGTCTATTGATGAGAGTATGGTGTTGAAGTCTCTCACTATTATTGTGTAAGGTAAAATGTGTGTTATGAGTTTTACTAGAGTTTCTTTTATGAATGTGGTGCCCTTGCATTTGGAGCATAGATGTTCAAAATTGAGAGTTCTTTTTGTTAGGTTTTTCCTTTGATGAATATGAAGTGTCCTTCCTTATCCTTATTGATAACTTTCGCATGAAAGTTAATTTTATCTGATATTAGAATGGCTACTCCAGTCTGTTTCTTAGGATCATTTGCTTGGAAAATTGTTTTACAGCCTTTTATTCTGAGGTGGTCTAAGTCTTTGTCGCTGAGGTGGGTTTCCTGTATGCAGCAAAATGTTGGGTCCTGTTTATTTTTTTATTAGACATTTTTTTCATTTACATTTCAAATGCTATCCTGAAAGTCCCCTATACACTTCCCCAGCCCTGCTCCACAAACCACCAAATCCTGTTGCTAGTCCTGGAATTCCCATATACTGGGGCATATAATATTCACAAGACCAAGGGCCTCTCCTCCCACTGATGGCCTAATTAGGATATACTTAGCTACTTAGCAACTAGAGACACAAGCTCTGGGGGGTGTGGGGGGACTGGTTAGACCATACTGTTGTTCCTCCTATAGGGTTGCAGACCCCTGTAGATCCTTGGGTATTTTCTCTAGCTCCTTCATTGGGGGCCCTGTGTGCCATCCAATAGATGACTGAGAACATCCACTTCTGTATTTGCCAGGCACTGGCAGAGCCTCACAGGAGACTGCTATATCAGGCTCCTGCCAGCAGACTCTTATTGGCCTCTGCCTAGTGTCTGAGTTTGGTGGTTGTTTATGGGATAGATCCTCAAGTGGGGAAGTCTCTGGATGATCATTCCGTCAGGTTCTGATCAGAAATTTGTCTCTGTAACTCCTTCCATTGGTATTTTGTTCCCCATTATAAGACACTTTGGTCTTCCTTCTTCTTCAGTTTCATGTGTTTTGCAAATTGTATCTTGGGTATTCTAAGTTTCTGGGCCAATATCCACTTATCAGTGAGTGCATATCATGTGTGTTCTTTTGTGACTGGATTACCTCACTCAGGATGATAATATCCTCCAGATACATCCATTTGCCTAAGAGTTTCATAAATTCATTGTTTTTAATAGATGAGTAGTACTCCTGCTTGTGGACGTTGTACATCGTGGTGCGCACTAGGCTCCGCACCACGATGTACAACGTCCACAAGCAGCAGGATGATAATATCCTCCAGATACATCCATTTGCCTAAGAGTTTCATAAATTCATTGTTTTTAATAGNTGAGTAGTACTCCATTATGTAATTGTACCACATTTTCTGTATCCATTCCTCTATTGAGGGACATCTGGGTTCTTTCCAGCTTCTGGCTATTATAAATAAGGCTGCTATGAACATAGTGGAGCATGTGTCCTTATTACCAGTTGGAAGATCTTCTGGGTATATGCCAAGGAGAGATATTGCTGGATCTTCCAGTAGTACTAAGTCCAATTTTCTGAGGAACTGGAGACTGATTTCCAGAGTGGTAGTACCAGCTTGCAATCCCACTAGCAATGGAGGAGTGTTCCTCTTTCTCCATATCCTTGCCAGCATCTGCTCTCACCTGAATTTTTGATCTTAGCCATTCTGACTGGGGTGAGGTCTAATCTCAGAGTTGTTTTGGTTTGCATTTCCCTGATGATTAAGGATGTTGAACATTTTTTCAGGTGCTTCAGAGCCATTCAGTATTCCTGTTGAGAATTTTTTGTTTAGCTCTTAATCCAGTTTCTAGTGGGGTTATTTGATTTTCTAGAGTCCAGCTTCTTGATTTCTTTGTATATATTGGATATTAGTCTTCTATCATATTTAGTATTGGGAAAGATCCTTTCCCAAGCTGTTGGTGGCCTTTTTGTCTGATTGACAGTGTCTTTTGCCTTACAAAAGATTTGCAATTATAGGAGGTCCTATTTGTTGATTCTCTATCTTACAGCAACAGCCATTGTTGTTCTGTTCAGGAAAATTTCCCCGGTGCCCATAACTTCGAGACTTTTCCACACTTTCTCCTCAATAAGTTTCCATGTCTCTGGTTTTATGTGGAGTTCCTTGATCCACTTAGACTTGAGCTTTGTACAAGGAGATAAGAATGCCTGTCGCAGGAAAAAAAAAAGAATGGTTCAATTCCCATTCTTCTACATGATAACTGCCAGTTGAGCCAGCACCATTTGTTGAATATGCTGTCTGTTTTCCACTGAATGGTTTTAGCTCCTTTGTCAAAGATCAAGTGACCATAGGTCTGTGGGTTCATTTCTGGTTCTTCAGTTCTATTCCATTGATCTACATGTCTGTCTCTGTACCAGTACCCTGCAGTTTTTATCATAATTGNTCTGTAGTACAGCTTGAGGTAAGGCATGGTTTTTCCATCAGAGGATCTTTTATTGTTGAGAATAGTTTTTGCTGTCCTGGGCTTTTTGTTATTCTAGATGAATTTGCAAATTGCCCTTTCTAACTTGATGAAGAATTGAGTTGGAATTTTGATAGGGATTGCATTGAACCTGTAGATAGCTTTTGGGAAGATATCTATTTTTACTGTATTAATCCTGCAAATCGGTTAGCATGGGAGATCTTTCCATCTTCTGAGATCTTCTTTGATTTCTTTCTTCAGAAACTTGAAGTTCTTATCATACAGATCTTTCACTTCCTTAGAATCACACCAAGGTACTTTATATTATTTGTGACTGTTGTGAAGGGTACTGTTTCCCAAATTTCCTTCTCAGCCTGTTTATTTTTTGTGTAGAGAAAGACCACTGATTTGTTTGAGTTAATTTTATATCCAGCCACAGCACTGAAGCTGTTTATCAGATTTAGGTGTTCTCTGGTGGAATTTTTAGGATCACTTATGTATACTATCATATCATCTGCACATAGTGATATTTTGACTTCTTCCTTTTCAATTTGTATCTCCTTGATCTCCTTTTGTTGTTGAATTGCTGTGGCTAGGACTTTAAGTGCTATATTGAATAGGTAGGGAGAAAGTGGGCAGCATTTTCTACTCCCTGATTTTAGTGGAACTGGTTCAAGATTCTCTCCATTTAGGTTGATATTAGCTACTGGTTTGCTGTATGTTGCATTTATTTTGTTTAGGTATGGGTCTTGAATTCCTGATCTTTCCAAGACTTTTGTCATAAATGGGTGTTGGATTATGTCAAATGCTTTCTCAGCATCTAACAAGATGATCATGTGGATTTTTGTCTTTTAGTTTGTTTATGTAGTGGATTACATTGATGGATTTCCATATAATAAACTATCCCTGCATCCCGGGAATGAAGCCTACCAGATCATGATGAATGATCTTTTTGATGTGTTCTTGGATTCGGCTTGCAAGAATTTTATTGAGTATTTTTGCATTGATATTCAAAAGGCAAATTGGTCCGAAGTTCTCTATCTTTGTTGGGTCTTTATGTGGTTTAAGTATCAGAGTAATTGTGGCTTCATATAATGAATTGGGTAGAGTACCTTCTGTTTATATTTGTGGAATAGTTTGAGGAGAATTGGAATTAGGTCTTCTTTGAAGGTCTGATAGAACTCTGCACTAAACCCATCTGATCCTGGGCATTTTTGGTTGGGAGACTATTAATGACTGCTTCTATTGCTTTAGGGGATATGGGATTGTTTAGATCGTTAATCTGATCCTGACTTAACTTTGGTACCTGTTATCTGTCTAGAAAATTGTCCATTTCGTCCAGGTTTTCCAGTTTTGTTGAGTATAGCCTTTTGTAGTAGGATCTGATGATGCTTTGGATTTCCTCAGGTTCTGTTGTTATGTCTCACTTTCATTTCTGATTTTGTTAATTAGGATACTGTCCCTATTCCCTCTAGTAAGTCTGGCTAAGGATTTTATCTATTGAGGAGGTACCATGTGGGGCTGAGAAGAAGGTGTATCCTTTTNTTTTAGGATAAAATGTTCTGTAGATATCTATTAACTCTTTTTGTTTCATAACTTCTGTTAGTGTCCATGTGTCTCTGTTTAATTTCTATTTCCAGCATCTGTCCATTGATGAGAGTGGGGTGTTGAAGTCTCCCACTGTTATTGGGTGGGTTGCTTTGTGTGCTTTGAGCTTTACTAAAGTTTCTTTAATGAATGTGGCTTCCCTTGCATTTGAAGTATAGGTATTCAGAATTGAGAGTTCATCTTTGAAGATTTGACCTTTAATGTGTATGAAGTGCCCCTCCTTATCTTTTTTGATAACTTTGGGTTGGAAGTAGATTTTTTTCAATATTAGAATGGATATTCCAGCTTGTTTCTTTGGACCTTTTGATTGGAAAATTTTTTTCCAGCCTGTTGTTCTGTGTTATTGTCTGTCTTTGTCCCTGAGGGGGTTTCCTGTAAGCAGCAAAATGTTTGGTCCTTTTTAAGTAGCCAGTCTGTTAGTCTATGTCTTTTTATTGGGGAATTGAGTCCATTGATGTTAAGAGATATTAAGGAAATGTAATTGTTGCTTCCTATTATTTTTGTTGTTAAAGTTGGGATTCTGTTCTTGCAGCTATCTTCTTTTAGGTTTCTTGAAGGATTACTTTCTTGCTTTTGCTAGGGTGTAATTTCACTCTTTGTGTTGGGGTTTTCCCTTTATTATCCTTTGAAGGGCTGGATTCATGGAAAGATATTGTAAGAATTTTCTTTAGTCATAGAATACCTTGGTTTCTCCATCTATGGTAATTGAGAGTTTTGCTGGGTATAGTAGCCAGGGCTGGCATTTGTGTTCTCTTAGAGTCTGTATGATATCTGCCCAGGATCTTCTAGCTTTCATAGTCTCTGGTGTAATTCTGATAGGTCTGCCTTTATATATTATTTTACCATTTTTCCCTTACTGCTTTTAATATTCTTTCTTTGTTTTGTGCAATTGGTGTTTTAACTATCATGTGTCAGGAGGAATTTTTTTTTTTTTTGGTCTAATCTATTTGGATTTCCATAGGTTTCTTTTATGTTCATGGGCATCTCTTTCTTTAGGTTAGGGAAGTTTTCTTCTATCATTTTGTTGAAGATATTTACTGGCCCTTTAAGTTGGGAATCTTCACTCCCTTCTATCCCTATTATCCTTAGGTTTTGTCTTCTCATTGTGTCCTGGATTTTCTGGATGTTTTGGGTTAGGAACTTTTTGCATTTTGCACTTTCTTTGACTGTTGTGTCAATGTTTTCTATGGTATCTTCAGTACCTGAGATTCTCTCTTCTATTTCTTGTATTCTGTTTGTGATGCTTGTATCTATGACTCCTAATCTCTTTTCTAGGTTTTCTATCTTCAGAGTTGTCTCCCTTTTCGATTTATTTATTGTTTCTAAATCTGTTTTTAGATCCTGGATGGTTTTGGTGAATTTCTTTATCTATTTGTTTGTGTTTTCCTTAGTCTTTTAGGGATTTTTATGATTCCTCCTTAAGTCCTTCTACCTGTTTGCCTGTGTTATCCTATATTTCTTTAAGGTATTTATTTATATCCTTCTTAAAATCCTCTATCACCATCATGAGATGTGATATTAACTCAGAGTCTTTGGCTCACTCTGGTAGGAGAATTTGCTTCTGATGGTGTGAAGTAGCCTTGCTTTGTGTTGCTTACATACTTGCCTTTGTCTCTCTCCATCCTGTTATTCATCCATCTATGGTGTTAGCTGGTCTTTCTGTCTCTTACTGTGGCTAGTCTCCCACACAAGCCTGTGTGTCAGTACTCCTGGGAGACCTGTTCTCTCCAGGAGGAATTTGGGTATGGAGAGCTGTGGCACAGGGTCAGTTCTGAGGTGTAGACAGAAACCAGAAGGTTCCTGCCCTTAGCTGTTACTTGGTTCCTGTGTCCTGATGACTCTGGGCAGGTCCCTCTTGGGCCAGGAATTTAAACAGAGGTGGTAGCCTTACCTGTGCTCACAGCTGTGTCAGTGCTCCTGAGAGATCAGCTCTTTCCAGGCAGTATTTGGGTATGTAATGCTATGGCATAGGATCAGCTCCAGGTACAGATGGAAACCAGAAGACTCCTGTCCCAGGCTGTTCCTGGATTCCTGTGTCCTTAGGGTTCCAGATGAGTCCCTCTGAGCAGAAGTGGTGGTTATCTGCACTCACAAGCTTGTCTGTACTCCTGGAAAATCAGCTCTCTCCAGGCAGTATTTGAGTATGGAGCCCCTTGGCCCAGGTTCAACTCCAGTTGCAGACCCCATTCAACTGTTGATGAATTTCTAAGCTTGTTTCTTGTCTTGTCCATTGTGAATATATATATATATATATACATATATGGAGCATACATATATGGGAACTCTTAATTAAAGTTTGCTTGTTAGCATACATTCATTTCAGTTTTTGCTTTAGTATATTTTACACAGAATGAAGTATGTTTTTTGTATTAGGAAATGATTTAAATATATTTGAATCTATTAATCATCTTATGCTGGGATGAGAAATCTCTCTGAAATGATCATGTTTAATAATGTCCACTCAAAATTTATGTGATATAGCCCAGTCTGACATCAAACTCATGATTTTCCTGACTCTGCCTCCTTCAGCAAATCCTACAGGTGTGTACCACTTGGAAGGGAGAAGAAATCAAACACAAGAAGGGAGGGAGAAAACTTTTAGTGCCAAAAAATAGAAGAAAAAAATTACTAAAGATGTACATCATTGATATAGCAAAATTAGTAATCAGATAACCACATAACCATTCCAACTTTTTTCAAAATAATATCCTAGTTGTAATTTCTATCTACTCAATTTTTAATATGTGTTCTGATACATTTTTAACTTTCAGATTTTCCATCATCATCATCATCATCATTATTATTATTATTATTATTATTATTATTATTATTATTTCCTTGATAATTTCATACAATTAGTTTTGACCAAATTCACCCTCACCCAGATTCTCCTAGATCTACTGCCCTTCCCCCACTCACCCAACTTTGTACACTTTTCTTCTTTCATCCACCAAGTCCAATTTTTGCTAACTTCAAAGTCGTGGACTTATTGCTCTGCACTGGAACATTTTGACCAACTAGTGGCAACACTCTTAATGAAAACTGACTCGCCCTCTCCCAGCAGCTATCAATTGTCAGTAGCTCCCAGGCTGTGTTTGGGATTTCATGTCCATGTTCCCTCTCCATGCTCAGGTTTAGTCTGATTTGAGCTCATATTGTGAATGCTGTCATGACAATATAAGTTTATGTGCACAATCACTCTGTTGTGTCTTGAAGATATTGTTTTCTTATATTCATCCACTAATTCCTGTTCTTACAGTCTTTTTATCCACTCCTATACTAATAATCCCTTAGCCTTGTGAGGAGTTAGTGCAGTGCAGCTGTTCCATTTAAGACTGAGAATTTTATAAACCCTTATTCCCTGCACCTTGGCCAGTTTTTGATTGCTTTGTTAATCACTAGGTGCTGAAAACAGAAACTTCTCAGACAATGGTTCAAAAATATATCTATGAGTATAAGGCGTTAGGAGTCACTTTGATATTATGTTAATTTAGCTAAATAACTGTTGCATGTTCTCTCCTTTGACCTATGAACTGCCTTGCAACAGGTTCTTGGCACTATTGTTAGGCTTTAAAAAATATTTGATGTGTAGGAGTGTTTGGCCTGCATGTGAAGATACAAGGAAGCCAGAATAGGGACATTAGATACCCTAGAACTGTAAATGCAGACAGTTGTAAGCTACTGTGTAAGTGCTGGGTATCAAAGCTGGTTCCCCTAGAAAAGCAGCAGGTACTCTTCACTACTGAGCCATCTCTACAAAACCCATGAAGAAATTGGAACTTGAATCCAATCAAGTTGGTTGGTTAGTACCATGACGTCTATACAACTATTGTAGTAGTGGATACATCTTAACCAGTCCAGTTGTTATAGCTTGAGAAGTTCAGAGATGAGTAAACCTAATGGTTACTTTTTCTTCTGTTGGTGTCCATAGCAACTTGCTTCTCTATGAAAGCTAGCCAGCAGGGATGAAGCTTCCAGATCAATATTAAGCCAGGTTAATAGCTGTGTGTCCGCTGACTCAAGTACATGGTATCTTTAGCAACTGTATTGTCAAATTCTGAAGGGTAACCAATAGCATTGTTAATGGTCTGTAAGTTTTAGGGGGTCTATGAGTCCTCACTTATCAGCAATTTCAAAGGAAATTCCTATCACTGGACTTTTTATATGGTATCCATTGTATGTACTGAGGGCATTGTTGACCTTTTTTGTTATAAGATAGGAACATTTTTCATAGAAAATGCAGCCTAAACACCTGACATAGGTTTAGTATCTATAATATACAAATAACTAAAAAGAAAACCTCAACAAAAAGAAAATTAACCACCCAATTAAAATACATTTAAATAGAAAGGTCCAAATGATGAAATACAAATGGCTAAGGACTATTTTTTAATTGGATATTTTCTTTATTTACATTTCAAATGTTATCTACTTTCCTGGTTTCCCCTCCAGAAAAAAATACCCTCCCCCTGTTCCCTCCCCCTCCCCCTGCTCACCAACCCACCCACTCCTGCTTTCTGACCTTGGCCTTCCCCCACACTGGGGCATACAGCCTTCATAGAATAAAGGGCCTCTCCTCCTAAATGTCCAACATGCTTAGCCATAAGAAAAATGAAAATTAAAACTACTTTGCAATTTCATCTTATCCCAGTCAGAATGTCTAATTAATTTTTAAATGATGATAAATATGGGAAGGGGTGTTGGGAAATAGAAAGACTTGTACACTACTGATAGAGTGCAGACTGCTGCAACTACAATGGAAATCAATATGGGAATTCCTCAAATATCTAAAAATAGATAGATCTACATGTGACCCATCTATATTGCCTTTCCTCACTGTATTAGTTATATTTTTGAAGCTGTGAGAAAAACACTATGACTAAGCAACTTACACAATAAACAGTTTCTTTGGGTAGCTGTATCCATTCTTCTGTTGATGTACTTCTGGGTTGTTTCCAACTTCTGGCTATTACAAACAAAGCTGCTATGAACATAGTGGAGCACGAGTCCTTGTTGTATGAATAAGCATCTTTTAGATATATGCCCAAGAGAGGAATACTTGGGTAGAACTATTCCCAATTTTCTGAGAAACCACCAGATTGATTTCCAGAGTGGTTGTCCAAGTGTGCAGTCCCCCCAGCAATGGAGAAGTATTTGCCTTGCTCTCCAGCATGTGTTGTCCCTTAAGTCTTATCCACTCTGTTGGCAAGATGGAATCTTAGGATCATTTTGATTTGCATTTTCCTAATGACTATGGACATTGAATGTTTCTTTAAGTGCTTCTCAGCCATTAGAAATTCCTCTGTTGACAATTTTCTATTTAACTCTCTATGTCATATTTTAATTGAGTTATTTGGTATTTTTGAAGTCTAGCTTCTTGAGTTCTTTATGTATTTTGAATATAAGCCTTCTGTAGGATGTAAAGTTGGTGAATATCTTTTCCCAATCTGTAGGCTGCCGTTTTGTCCTCTTGCCAGTGTCCTTTGCCTTACAGAAGCATATAACAAACAGGGTACTCATGATACAGTCCATAGACCCAAAGAAGCTAAACAAAAAGGAAGACCCATGGGAGGATACTTGAATCTCAGAAGTGGAAATAAAATAGACATAAGAGGCAGAGTGAGGGTTGCATGGATGAAAGAATAGAGGGAGGGAGGGGGAACTGGGTGGGAGAGGGAATAGAGAGAGAATTGAGAGAGTCAGGATCAGGTGTGGGGAGAGACAGGAAAGAGGGCCAGAGGGTCAGAAGAATGAATGGAAATTTGCAGCTGCTGGGAGTTGGGGTGGAGGAAATCTCTAAGAAGTACCAGAGACCTGGGATGGGGAAGGGTCCCGAGAGTAAATGTGGGTAACCTTAGCTGAGATGCATAGCAGTGGGTATATGCAACCTAAGGAAGTCAATCCTTTGGCCAGACAGGACACCTAGTGGGGCCACTACCATCTCAGAAGAGAAAGAGATGAAGGATGGGGGAGGGGGACTTTGGCAAGGAGGGTACCAGGCAGATGTACAGCAGTCAGTGGTAAAATGAATGAATAAAAAATTTGAAAATATGAAAAATAAAATATGTAAAGGGGATTAATGGAACAAGAAGTGCTAAACTGAGGTGGTGGATGCACTGGAAGATAAGAGGTTTATTTTTTAAGGCTTTTCAAAAATAATGTTTCATTTCTTCTAGAAGTCCACTTTAAAATCTGTAGTCATGGTCCAGCTAGATAACTCAGTGGGTAATGACACTTCCTATCAAGCCTGATGAGCTGAATTCAATCTTAGAAATCCACATAGTGGAAGAAAGGAAATCAATTCTTTCAAGTTGTCCCCCTGATGTCCACACTTTTGTCATGGGATACACACCCAATCACAGAAAAATCTAAATTTAAAAAATTAAAATGAGGTTGTTTCCAGAGAAACTGTCATAAACAAATAATTGTATGGGACCATGAAAATCTTGCTAAACACAGTACTATGTCCCTAAAGATAAAAAGCTATAACCCAGTGAATTAAAGGAGAAACAGTCTGTTCTTGTGTAGTTATTTACCTTCTTTTCAAATGATACATTATTGCTGGTGAAGTGAAGAGAATTTTCATAACTAAATTTTCTTAGTAGATGAGACAGTCACATGGATATGATAACTAAATAAATCAAAAGCAGGAGCTCATTGGGAGGAGAAGAACATGCAAGTTTCCCTGTACTTCACTTGGTGGTATGAAGCAACTCTCACTGACCAACTCTCTACACTCATGTTTCAAATGAGATGTTCTAAAAAGTGAATTCTAAATGCCAGCCCAAACCCAAAATCTCTTAGACACTTTAAAAATTATGAATGAGAGATAATTATTTCAATTATTTTCCTTAAAATACAATGGACCAAGGAAATTTGGTTTTGATTTTCCCTTTTCCCAAGACATTTAGATGTTGCTTGGCTAATAAAAATGACAAGCCTAAACTTATGAATGAGAACCTCCATGAAAAGGACATTTTGAATACTTATTATTCAGAGGTTAGGGGTAAGTATGCCCCCTTCTTTGTGAACACAGGCCAATTTTTTTTTAAATGCACATTGGGAATGATCTCTAAGACACAGTTTCACGATATTTTGCATTCATTTAAAAGTGGAGTGTATTTTATTTGTCTCCTTGCCAACATTTTGAAGTCTCCCTCCAAGGCTCCTGTCCCTTTTTAAAGAGCCCCTTAGGATTACTTTTGATGCTCCTCAAATGAAAGATTCTACACCCCAGAACACAGGAGAGCGTCAGGATTGGAATTCTTCCCAGAAGGAAGGGAATTGTTGGAGGGGAAACAATTTAAATAGAAATATATCCACCCCATCCTGAGCTGGCATTTCCTATCATCAATATTTTTTTAAAGTGCTGGCAAGGACAATATTTGCAGTACTGAGGTTGAATTACTAAGGCAAGCATCGTAACTCTCACTAATAAATATTCAGCCCTTTCTTTTTAAACAAACAGTATTCCTAGTGTCCTACTTTGCTCCAAAAATGTGGGGATAAATATGCTGTGTCCCATGTTATGAATAGAGAACAAAAGAATCTGAATACATAACTGAAATTCTATCTTCATTTATCTCTTTTTTTCTTATTAAAAAGAGCAAAAATACCTGCCAGGTTTTCTTTATGTGCAAATTTTCCTAGGTTTCAGGAAATACTCAAATAAGGTGTCCAAATATATTAAAGCAAAACTGTTGATTTTATTTTCTATTAGTACTGGCTGCCGTTTCTCACTGAGAGTGCAAATAGTTAAACTATCTTAGGAGGTCTCCAAAGTGATAGAAAGTGTTACATTTTAATAAACCAAGAAACTTTATAACCATAGTACCACGAATAAGAAACTAAACAATAATAATTCTAGCTTCTAATTTAGTTTTGGGTTGGTAAAACCCAGACTATAATAATTTGGACAAGAAACTTATCCTAGCTGAGTTTTAGTCTGCCCATATGTAAAATGCTGATACTGATGTGTATAGTGTCTGTCATATTGATTTTCTGTAAAAGCACTTATGTATATGCAAGTAATTACCATTATTACTTATGGAAGAAACAATCAATTTAACTTACAGTGGAATACTGTTTGTGTTCAAATGCTGTGGCAAAACCAAATAAAATAAAATAGAGCAAATATCATTTTTGTCTTTGAAATCAAATAACAGTATTCTGTGAAATCAGTTGTTTTGGTGTCCTGTCGTTGACTCGTTGTATAACAGACTCACTTTGCAGCCATTTTCACACGCAAATAATAAGACTAAATTTTACAATTTGCAAAATGGCATTTCTGAGTAGATCATGTGAGACTGAGGAATCAAGCTAAAAAGTAAAAATCCTCAGCCAAGAAACTAAAATTTTTTGTCAAAACAGGTTTTGTTCATTATCTGACAAAACCGATTTCTACATTGGTAATCTGTGTGTATGTGTGTGTGTATGTGTGTGTGTGTGTGTGTGTGTGTGTGTGTGTATGTCTCTGTGTGTGTGTGTGAAAGAGACAGACACAGAGACACACAGAGAGAATTAAAATAGAAAAACACACATTTTACTTTCTGATCCTCAGTAGAAAGTGTCAGACTGCCCTCTACTGTCTTCAGAGTAGGATCACACCTGGATTAAAGCAAGTGAAAATGTTAGTTGCTGAAAACCACTTCTAAGCTGAGATACTAGGAAATTCCTCCTTTATTTGTCTATTTGGTTTTCAGTTTAAAGTCTGTTTCTGAACACTGTTTCCATCATAAACAGCAATTTCCTGGTGGCATGATCATTCTCATTTCTTTCTGTTGTCTCTTCATACTATTTCTTTTGCCCTCAGTTCATTGCTCACTTACTGACCCTAACTCTTGTTAAAAGTTTATCCATTATTTACCACACATTTCAACTTTCATATTTTCTATCATGCCCTAAAAATTTTTCCTAGTCAGTTATATATTTATTTTCTATAATTCCAAAGAACTTTTAAAACCATTTTTTACATTTATCCTTGTCTTGCTCACATTATTTATATACATAAAACCTGCCTCCTCTTACTAAAAATATAAGGTCCTAGAAAATTAGATACAATTTTGTGAAATTTGCAGTGTTTCAATTAATAATAAGCTAACAAATGTGTTGATTTGTGTTGATGATAAGATTAAAAACCTGTAGCCGGGCGTGGTGGCGCACTCCTTTAATCCCAGCACTCGGGAGGCAGAGGCAGGCAGACTTCTGAGTTCGAGGCCAGCCTGGTCTACAAAGTTTAAAGTTCCCATTCATTTTCATTTAAACAGGAGCCTAATTTTTTTCTGTTGCATAGCTCAGTGTTATATATTCATAGTATACTCTCATCATTACTTTGTCCTTAAATATATAATTTCCACTTCTATGGCAACAAAATAATCAGAAGTTTTGAGTAGATTCTTTCTATGAGTGTTTAAATTAATCAAATTGGTTTCCGTAATACTCATTACTCAGCTAACATTATGCTTTATTTTCTTAACTTTCATTCATTAGATATATTTAGTTTTCCCGACCATGTTTTAATAATTTTAAATCATTTTAATAAATAACTATAGAAAACTTCATAAGATAATATGCAATCAAAATTTAATCATTAGCTTGCTTATGCTAATTTATTGTAACTTCATATTTATCCTACAAAATTAGAAAATAGTTTCAAATGTTTCTAAACTAAGCACTGAATCATTTTAACATATCTAACATATACATTTTAAAGTTTTATTGTTAGGAATTTTAACATAATTTTAACTATGAATACCATTACATAAAAAATGAGTTTAGGAGAGGTTATGCCTAGCCTTACAGAGACTTGAAGTGCCAGGGTAGGGGATGTAAGATGAGGGAAGGCTTGTGGGAGGAGGGGACTGGGAGAGGGGCATTGAGTGGGATGTAAAGTGAATAATAAATAAATAAGTTTTTTTAAATGAGTTTAGAACATGGAGAAATAAAGATGGCATTCACCTCAAAGTTTCATCCCTAAGGTCTAGCATAGTGTTTGAAAATTCTATGCAAACTGTTGGAGAAAAAAGTAATCTTCAGTCCTATTCAGATGTGAACACTGCAAATTAAAAGGCAGTCATTACTGCCTTGAAAATATATGTCCACTGGTACAATAACAGCATGAGCATTGCAGGAGTAACCATCCACTCTCTTACTAGTTTTAAGACTTTATCCACAAAATGAAATCTATACCTGGCCCCACTGCCAGATCAAGAACATATGGCTAAATATATAAGGGGCCCTAGAAGAAAACCTGTTACTGTTCTCCTGCTAAAAGGACAGATAATTTAAAATGCTCCTAATGATATCATTTTACCTAGGTTGATGTATCACTCAACACTCATCTGAGAAGTTTCCATTTACAGTAGATGAGACAGTACATAGAGACCCAAAACTGGCAAAGGTGGAGAGAATGAGAGACTATATGATACTCAGCCCTAAATAGAACATATATGTCACATGTCTTCCTTCTAAGGCTCAGGGATTATAGTGGAAGGGAGACAGAAACTATAAAAGGTTGTGGATAACTCCAAGGAAATCATGTCTTCTAGACACAACTATGTAGTGGCACTTGAAGAACACAGTCTGTAATATGGCATCCTACAGAAAACTTGTGCAAGGACAAATCACACCAGATTCAGCATGGAAAGTGACCACACCACCATGTCCCTAGCAGTAGAGTTTTTTGGTTTGGTTTGGTTTGGTTTGGTTTGGTTTTGGTTTTGGTTTTTTTTTGGGGGGGGGGTGGCAATTGTTAGCTGCTGAGAGGAGGAGTGACAGTTTTTCTCTAAGGTGGAATCACACTCTAATTGAAAGTTACATATACAATACTATTTGAGGAGCACAAATTGATTTTGATAGTTTAAAAGAAAGAAGGACACAAAGATGTATAGGAAGGGTAAGGGGAGTGAATCTGGAAAGAGTTGATGCAGGGATGACTATAATCAAACACATTTTACAAAATTCTGAAATAATTAAAACAAATTTAAAGTGCAAAATATCCAAGTCATTACCTATGATCAGTGTCCCACAGATTATGTCAGAAGAGATTTGACAATTCTGCCATGCCCTGAACACATAGTTCTTCAACCCAAACCTTCATAGAAAACAAAACAAAACCAACAAAACAACAAAAGATTCTTTGTCACAGCACTTTACACAAGGTGTAATAAAACAAATCCAAAGTCTTAGCTTTCTGTAGAAATTGGTCAGCTAGTCAACACACACACACACAAAATAATTGCTAAGAATCAAGTTTATAAGTTTCTCTACCCAGCACCTTGTGCTAATGCTGACTACACACACACACACACACACACACACACACACACACACACACACACACATCACAAAATCTTATGAAATTTCTTCCACAAATTCATTTGGTAAGTCAGAAAATTTAAATATGCAAGGAAAGTGGAAAACTCTAATCCTAACATGGTACATGTACAGACTAAAAAAATTCTCACACACAAGACACAAGCTATAAAATGGATAATCTTTTAAAACTTTATATATTTATTCAATTTACATCCCAACTGCTGTTCCCCTCCTGATCCCTCCCTTACATAGTCTCTCCCACATTTCCTGTCCCTTTGTGCTCTGAGAAGGTAGAACCCACCCACATATCCCTCCAGCCTCACATTGCGGGGCTAGGAATTTCTCCCATTGATGCCAAACAGTGAAGCTGAGTTAGAATGGATTCTACAGACAGGCAATAGCTTTAGGGATAGTCTCCACTCCAGTTACTGGGGAATCCTCATGAAGACCAAGCGGCACATCTGCTACATGTGTGCAGGGCAGGGGTGAGGGACTATGTCCAGCCTGTGTATGTTCTTTGGTTTGTGTTTCAGTCTCTGAAAGCCCCAAGGGTCCAGATTAGGTGACTCTGTTGGTCTTCCTGTGGAGTTCCCACCCTGTTTGGGGCCCCTACTCTTTTATAAAACAATTCTTTAGGTGCTTCTCAGCCATTAGAGAAACCTCTGGTGAGAATTCTCTGTTTAGCCCTGTACCCCATATTTTAACCAGGTTGTTTGGATGGTTGGTATCTAGTTTCTTGAGTTCTTTATAAATTTTGGATATTAGTTCTTTATCAGATGTAGTGTTGGTGAAGATCATTTCCCTATCTGTAGGCTGCCATGGTAATCTTTTCTAAAAGTAACCAAAAACCAGATGATAACCTTTGTATTGTAAACATTATAATAAGTGAAAGGAAGCTAAATCTAAATCCATAGCCTAATCATTTAACTAAACAGAAAGCTATAATTTGTTTTACTCTATACACTTAAGTTGTAGTGTTAGAAGATTACAATTTGCTTAAAAGGGGCTGTGACTTTAGATGATATATGTACGATGATATGATATTTGATTTTGAGTGTGGCTGATTTCAATTAGAGAAATGGTCAATGACTTCATTCACCTTGCCACAAATGACAAGGTGTCCTTGACTTTTAAAACTGAACAAGATGGAACCTCAAAGTACACTCAATTTGCATTTCCTACAACTAAGGATATAAGAACATTTTTAAATGTTTGTTAGCCTTTGGATTTTATCTTTTCAGAACTCTGTTTAGTTCAATGCCCTAATTTTAGCCAGGTATTCTGCTTTGTTTTTGTTTTTTTTTTTGTTTCTTTTTTGTTTGTTCCTTGCATATTCAAGATACTAACCCCCTATTAGAGGAAGATAGTAAAATTATGGGTTTCAATTCTTAGGATATCTTGACACTTGAATGATGATGGTTTTTGCTGTACAGAAGATTTTAGTTTCATGAGGTCCCATTTGTTAATTGTTATTCTTTTTTATTGGATATTTTATTTATTTACATTTCAAATGATATTCCCTTTCCAAGTTTCCCCTCCAGAAACCCCATATCCTATTCTCCCTCCCCTTGCTTCTATAAAGGTACTCCCCCACCTGCCCATCCACCCACTCCTACCTCCCCACGCTGGCATTACCCTACACTGGAGAATACATCGACCCTTCCCAGGACCAAGAGCCTCTCCTCCCACTAATGTCCAACAAGGCCATCCTCTGCTATATATGTGGCTGGAGTCATGTGTCCCTCCATGTACAACTGCACTACTGAGATTCTGTTCAGAAAGACCTTTCCAGTACCAATGACTTCAAGTGTATTCACTGTTTCTCCTCTAGAAAATTCAGGGTACTTGATCATATATTGGAGTTTAATTTTATACTGAGTTAAGTATAAGGATTTAAATTAATTATTCTACATGTGGATATCGAGCTATCAAAGTCCCATTTGTTAAAGGTGTTGTCTTCTCCTCAGTATGTAATATTAAACTCTTTATCAGATATTAGATGGCTGGAAGAGTGTGGGATTATATATGAGTCCTGAATTCTATCCCATTGATTACTGTGTCAGAACCTTGTTATTTTTATTACTACAGTTCTGATGTATAACTTGAAATGTGAGATAGTGAAACCCCCAGCAATTTTCTTTTGTTTTATTGTTCAAGAATGTTTTGGCTTTCCTAAATCTTTTATATTTTCTTATGATAGTTAACATTATTTTTTCAACTTCTATGAAAAGTTGCACTGGAATTTTGATATGGAATCTATAGGAGGGCCATTTCCAAAGCATTAATTATGAGCAACCTATGTACACAGGAGGCTTTTCTACTTTTGTGGATTTATTCAAATTCAAATTATTTATTGAGTTCAATTTATGTTTCAATGCTTTAAATTTTTAATTGTTTAAGTCTTTGACATCCTTACTTAGGTTTATTCCAAGATACATTTAGGCTATTGTAAATGGTATATAGGAAGGAGCACACCAATTGTTTGTCTAGTACCAACGAGTCAGCCATGAAAACAACACCCAAGTAACATTTTACAGGTTGATAATGTTAAATATATATATATATATATATATATATATATATATATATATTAAATATTACTCTAAAAAAGAGGCCATGAGGCTGAAGGAGAGCAATGAGAGGTGAATGGAAGGCTTGGAGGAAGGAAAGGGAATGAAGTTATGCAACTAAAATATAATCTCAAAAATTAAAAATAGAAAATACAGAAATGATTTATAAATGCTCAACTTCCTTAGTCATATGGGGACAAAAATAATAATAAGTATTTTCTTATAGACAATATTCAGAAAAAGAAGTAACTGTAGAGTATTCAATCCCAACTGATACATTTATAATATAAGTCCTATACCTAAGGCACATGAAAAATGTTGAGCTAGGTTGGGGGCCAGAAAGATTGCAAGATCCAGTCATCTTAGAATGTCTGCTGAGAAAAAGTGTTCTCTAGACATAGCAGGTTAGCTTCACTGAGTTGAAATGTTAAAGATAGCTCAGAGATGTCAAAATACGTCAGTGTCATATAAAGAAATTAAAACAGTAAATTCCTCTTGAATTAATTGGGCATAAGTTTGAATTTTTTATTTCTTTACCTGTATCTTTCATCAGGTTGCTGGCCTGTCTGAAGTCTGTCTGTTGAATGTGTGTATACACCAGCCTTTATGCTATCTCTCTCAGCTCTATTACTGTATTAATACTGTTTTTCCCTAATAAAAAGCCCTTGCTCTGTGTTTACTGAACAGTACATAAAACATCACATAAAAGAATGTGATTGTATACAGAAATCTTTAATAGACTTGTATAATGAAAGAAATTTTACTGACCAGAAATGACATTGAAGCATGCAGAAGAGCAAACAGTAATGCAAACAGAAGATATCAGATTATATTAATATTTTTTCTTTTTCTTTATTATTAGATACTTTATTTATTTATATTTCAAATGTTATCCCCTTTCCTGGATTCCCCTCCAGACCTCCTATCCCATCCCCTTCCCCCTGCTTCTATGAGGGTATACACCCACCCACCCACCTACTCCCACCTCCCTGCCCCGGCATTCCCCTACACTGGGGCATCAAGCCTTCACAGGACCAAGGACCTCCCCTCCCATTGATGCCAGACAAAGCCATCCTCTGCTACATGTGTAGCTGGAGCCATGGGTCCCTCTGTATGTACTCTGGGTCATGGTTTAGTCCCTGGAAGCTCTGGGGGATCTGGTTGGTTGATATTTTTGTTCTTCTTATGGGATTGCAAAGCCCTTCAGCTCTATCAGACCTTTCTCTAACTCTTCCATTGAGGACCCTGTGCCCCATCCAATGGATGGCTATGAGCATCCACTTATTACAAGTTGAGACATCTTCTGGGTATATGCCAGGAGTGGAATAGCTGGGCCTTCAGGTAGTACTATGTTCGATTTTCTGAGGAACCAACAGATGATTTCCAGAGTGGTTGTACAAGTTTGCAACCTCACAAACAATGGAGGAGTGTTCCTCTTTCTCAACATCCTCGCCAGCATTTTCTGTCCCCTGAGATTTTGGTCTTGGCCGTTCTGGCTGTTGTGAGGTTGAATCTCAGGGTTGTTTTGATTTGCATTTCCCTAATGACTAAGGACGTTGAAAATTTCTTTAACTGCTTTTTGGCCATTCAATATTCATAAGGTTATTTGGTTCTCTGGACTCTAACTTCTTACGTTGCTACATTCTCTCCAGTAGTGACAAGTACAACAGGCCCCAAAAAACCTGGGCGCTGTCCTGAGGAGAAAAGTTAATGGAAACTTAGTCTCCTGGAATCGTGGCATCCGTCTGCGTCATTATATTCTTTGTATATATTAGATATTAGTAGATATTTCTATACATTAAATAACTTTTGCCAATCTGTGGGTTGCTGTTTTATCTAATTGGCAGTACACTTTGCCATAAAGAAGCTTGGCAATTTTAAGAGGACCCATTTTTCAATTGTTGATCTTATAACATAAGCCATTAGTCTTCTACTCAGGAAATTTTTCCCTGTGCCCATGTGTTCGAAGCTTTTCCCCACTTTCTCTTCTATTAGTGTCACTGTATCTGGTTTTCTGTGGAGGTCTTTGATCAACTTGGACTTGAGCTTTGTACAGGAAATAAGAATAGATCAATTCCATTCTTCTACATGCTGACCTCCAGTTGAACAAGCACCATTTGCTGAAAATGCTATATTTTTTTCCACTGAATGGTTTTAGCTTCTTTGTCAAAGATAAAGTGACCTTAGTTGTGTGGGTTCATTTCTGGGTCTTCAGTTCTATGTGATCGATCTTCCTGCCTGTGTCTGTACCAATACCATGCAGTTTTTATGATGATTGCTCTATAATACAGCTTGAGGTCAGGGGTGGTGAAGTTCTTTTATTGTTGAGAATAGTTTTTGCTATCGTGGGTTTTTTTTTTTTTTTTTATTCCAGATGAATTTGGAAATTGCTCTTTCTAAGTCTATGAAGAACTGAGTTGAAATTTTGATGAGGATTGCATTGTATAGGTAGATAGCTTTTGGCAAGATGGCCATTTTTACTATATTAATCCTGCCAAATCATGAGCATGGGAGATCTTTCCATCATCTGAGATTTTTTTCAAATTCTTTTTTCAGAGACTTAAAGTTCTTGTCATACAGATCTTTCACTTGCTTGATTGGTATCACACCAAGATATTTTATATTATTTGTGATTGTTGTGAAGGGTGTCTTTCCCCTAATTTCTTTCTCATCCTGTTTATTCTTTGAGTATAGGAAGACTACCAATTTGTTCAAGTTAATCTGGCAACATTGCTGAAGTTGTTTATCAGTTGTTGGAGGTCTCTGAAGGAATTTTTGCAGTGACTTAAATATACTATCATATCATCTGCAAATAGTGATATTTTGACTTCTTCTTTTCCAATTTGTATCCCTTTGACCTCCTTTCATTGTCTAATTGCTCTAGGTAGAACTTCAAGTCCATATTGAACAGATAGGGAGAGAGGGGGCAGCCTTGTCTAGTCCCTGATTTTAGTGCGATTTCTTCAAGTTTCTCTCCATTTAGTTTGATGTTGGCTACTGGTTTGCTGTATATTGCTTTTACTATGTTTAGGTATGGGCCTTGAATTCTTGATCTTTCCAAGACTTATACCATGAAGGGATGTTAAATTTTGTCTGTTGGGCATTGGGCTATACACAAACAGTCTGGTTTCCAGTCGAGTTGAGGTCTGAACCCGGGGACCTGGTGGTGATAATTCACCTACATCAGTTGGAAGGAGTTCTCTCATGTCTCCTGGATCCTGGCTCCTATTGAAGTTACCACCCCCACAGCCCCCACAGGAGAAGAGTGGCCTTTAGTCATGTAAACAATGCCCCAAGCTTCTAACCTTCAGGCTACACTCCTCCCCAGTTACCTAGCAACAGTAAAGATAACAGCATACCATAAGAAGGGCTGCTTTGCCCCACCTCACTCTCTTACTCCTCTTATTCCCCTTACTCTCTTCCCTCCTCTCCTCTCCTCTCTTCTTTCTCTTCCTCTCTCCCTCTTACTCTTTAGCCTTTCTTCCCTCTCTCTCCTTTTCCCCCTTCTCTCCTCTTGGCCATGACTACTGGTCTCTCTCTCTCTCTCTCTCTCTCTCTCTCTCTCTCTCTCTCTCTCTCTCTCTCTCTCTCTCTCTCTCTCTCTCTCTCTCTCTCTCTCTCTTTCTACCTTTTCACTTTCCCCCTGTCTTTCTACAATAAAGCTCTAAAACCATAGACTGTCTCTCTTCATCAAGGCCTGCTGCACTTACTCTCACCTGTGTGGGAACCTCTCTCCCTAAGCCCTCTTTCCCATAACCCCGGGGCCACAGGGCATCTTCCCAGGGCCCCTGGTTTTGGGGACTGCCCCTTGTCCATCCCCAGTTGAGTGGGGTCAGGGCCAAGTGGAAAGCGTCCAGCATCCCTCCCAAGTCTGCCTGTCCAGAGCATAGGAGGAACTCTGGCCGGACGTGGGCTATCCTCCCCCTGCCTCTTTCCCCAGACCCCTTTAGTAAGCACATTTGTCAAATGCTTTTTCAGCATCTAATGAAGTGATCATGTGTTTCTTTTCTTTGAGTTTGTTTACATAGTGGATTACATTTATGGATTTCCATATATTGAACCATCCCTGTATCCCTGGCATGAAGCCTACTTAACCATGGTGAATGATCATTTTGATGTGTTCTTAGATTTGGTTTGTGAGAATTTTATTGAGTATTTTTGCATTGATATTCATATGTGAAATTGGACTGAAGTTCTCTTTTTTGTTTGGTCTTTGTGTAGTTTAGGTTTGAGTGTAATTGTGGCTTCATAGAGCAAATTGGTTGGTATTGCTTCTGTTTTTATTTTATGGAATAGTTTGAAGAGTATTGGTATTTGATTTCTTTGAATGTCTGATAGAATTCTGTGCTAAACCCACCTGGTCCTGAAATTTATTTTTTGGTTGGGAGATTTTAATGATTGCTTCTATTTCTGTAGGGGATATGCGACTGTTTAGATAGTTTATTTGATCCTGATTTAACTGCTACATGGTATCTGTCTAGAAAATTGTCCATTTCATCCAGATTTTCCAGTTTTGTTGAGTATAGGCTTTTGTAGTAGAATCTGTTGATTTTTTGGATTTTTCTGTTTCTATTGTCATGACTCCCTTTTAATTTCTGATTTTGTTAATTGTATACTGTCTCTGTGCCCTCTGGTTAGCTGGCCAAGGGTTCATCTATCCTGTTGATTTTCCGCAAAGAACCAGCTCCTGGTTTTGTTACTTCTTTGTATACTTCTTTTTGTTTCTACATGGTTAATCTCAGGCCTGAGTTTGATTGCTTACTACCATCTACTCCTCTTGGGTGTAATTGACTCATTTTCTTCTAGAGCTTTCAGATATTCTTCCAAACTGCTAGTGTATGTTCTCTCCAATTTCTTTTTGGAGGCACTCAGAGCTGTTTTCCTCTTAGCATTTCTTTCATTATGTTCCATAAATTTGGGTAGTTATGCCTTCATTTTTATTGAATTCTAACACGTCTTTAATTTATTTTTTTTCTTGACCAAGCTAGCATTGAATAAAGTGTTGTTCAGCTTACATGTGTATGTGTGCTTCTGTTATTTTATTGTTATTGAAGACTAGTCTTAATCTGTGGTGATCTGATAGGATGGATGGGATTATTTCAATCTTCTTGTATCTGTTGAGGTCTTTTTTTTTTTTTTTTCAGAAAAAGGTATTTTCGTTTGTTTTACATTGAAAGGTTCTATAGATATCTTTTAAATCAAATTGGTTCATAACTTCTTTCAATGTGTCTCTGTTTACTTTCTGTTTCCATGATCTAACCATTGGTGAGAATAGAGTAGTGAAGTCTCCCACTATTATTGGGCGATGTGTAATGTTTGCTATGATCTTTAGTAAAGTTTCTTTATGAATGTGTGTTCCCTAGCATTTGGAGCATAGATATTCAGAATTGAGAGTTCATCATGGTAGATTTTTCTTTTGATGGGTATGAAGTGTCCTTCCTTATCTTCTTTGATAACTTTTGGTTGAAAGTAGTTTTTATTAGATATTAGAATGGGAAATCCAAATTCTTTCTTGGGAGCTTTTTCTTGGAAATTCTTTTCCAGCCTTCTGCTCTGAGGAAGTCTTTGTCACTGAGATGCATTCCCTGTATGCAGAAAGATGTTTGATCCTGTTTATGTTTATGGACTGCTAGTCTATGTCTTTTTATTGGGGAATTGAGTCCATTGATATTAAGAGATATTAAGGAATAGTGATGGTTGCTTCTTCTTATTTTTGGTGTTAGAGGTAGAATTATGTTTGTGTGGCTGTCTTCTTTGGGGTTTGTTGAAAGAAGATTACTTACTTGCTTTTCTAGGGTATAAGTCCTTGGCCAGACTCACTAGAGGGCACAGAGACAGCATCCTAATTAACAAAATCAGAAATGAAAAGGGAGACATAACAACAGACCCTGAGGAAATCCAG
>NC_034613.1:96176664-96183385 GCF_900095145.1 Mus pahari
AAAGTGTGGATACTTCACTCCTTCTTAGAATGGAGAACAAAATATCCATGGAAGGAGTTATAGAGACAAAGTTCAGAGCAGAGCCTGAAGGAACGGCCATCCAGAGACTGTCCAATTGGGGCACATGGAGAGAAGAGGGAAGGGAGGGTGAGAAGGAGGGCTAGACATGAGAGTAAGAAAGGTGAGATCTTAAAGAGAGAGAGTAGAGGCCAAGCAGGCCCTTTTACAGTGGGCTAGGCTACATTGCTGTTGCCAGGTAACTGTGGGGTGGAGCATACCTGGATATAGTCAGGTAACCATGGGGGTAGAGTCTAGCCAGAATGCCAGAAGCTTGGGACATTGTCTGCATGACTTATAGTCACAGAATTATGGAGTTAGGGGCTCTGTGGTGTCAGGCACCTGTCTCTGGGTATGTGGCTCACCGTTCTTTCCCTTGTAGAGTTTCCTCCTCTGTTTCTACTGGGTCTCCAGAGCAAGCCTCATTCAACCAAAACAGGCTGCCTTTCATGGCCCCACATGTAATGTGTTGCAGTAAATCTACAACCCAAATATGCCCTGGCAAGGAAAATACAACTCAATCAATATGAATACAAGCTATGAGCCTAGATTGGACATATCTACCACTACACTACCATCTTCTCCGTCTGGGACCCCTTATAACTTGAGGTTTCTCCAGTCCATGTTGTGCTTCTCTTCTGCTTTCCTTCCACCTCCTCCTCCTTAGTCCTCTCTCTCTCCCACTACTTCTTTTCTCTCTCAACTTTCAGCTCCACCTTCCCTTTGTCTGCCCAATCTCAGGCTCTAGCCTTTATTTTACAAATTAAGATGGGAAGAAGGTTTACAGGAAATCACCTGAGTGCTGACTCATTCCAGGATGGCAACCCCTCACAGGAAAACAGAATTAGCATCAAATTACAAATAGCCTCAGAGCTATCCTCACCAATAATGTTTTTCACTTTTGACAATAGCCTGTATTTTCAAAATAGGTATCTTAAATCACTGAACTGAAGAAAACTTCTCAATAACTGAGAAACCATGGAAAACCCTAAACTATATGTAAAATCTTAAAGAAAAGATACTAGCAATTTCATTTGTTTGTATTTTTTAACCTTGCCATCTAGAATACAAATACTTAAATAGCTAAAAGAAATTATTAATTTTTCACAAAGGAGTTCCCTATAAAATTATTATTAACAAAGCCTACAACTCAAAGGATCTGATGCCTTCAGTGATATAAAAACTAAAGAATTTCTTCACGTTCTTATTTCCTGGATCAGAAGATTAATGTTTTGACAAAAAAAAAAGACATATGTAAATACAGATTCTGAGGTGACAGACAAGAACATAAAAAAAAAATGATGAGGCAGAATTTATTGATATCTGGGAATACTAGAAGGACTATCTACCAAAATCACTGAAAAAAAAAAAAAAGCCTGTTCCATTGTAAGTGGAACACTTGTGTGTCATTGCAAATTCTTACTTTGTTCCAAGACAAACATAAACAAAAGACAATTTTATCATCATTTTCTCATACTTGAGAAAATTCATTCGTTTTTGCAAAATTAAGTACTAGTTTTAAAGGTAGAAATAAATGTAAATGGCTCTAAGAACATTAAGGAGATTTTTACTCTAAAATTTAACTAACAAGCTGTGAAAGAGCTGATCTGATAATAAATTTACAGTTAAATTCTAGAACTAGAACTTAGTTCATACATTGAGCTTAATGAAACTGGTATGTTGTTACCTACCATTTCTTAATATCTGTAGTCGTGGAAAGTGTCAAAGACATAAAAATTATTATTTTACCATCTTTTATTATTACTTTTTGTGAGAATCTGGAAAAGGTTAAGTGATTCAAATATATAAAAATGTCTTCCTTCCTTGACCCTTCATAATTCTATGCTTATATTTACAAAGGACATTATGTGAAAAGTTAATGCTAAATCTATAGAAAGATATTTCTAATATTTCCTCCCTTAGTATAAAATGAGCATTCTGTTTGAAATTAGTCCTATATTTCTATGTGTAGAGCTAATATTTAGTTTTACATTTCTATGTGTAGAGCTAGTTCTTCTACTGAATATTTACCAGCACTAGTTAGATGGGACTGAAGAGATGGTTCCACAGTTAAGAGCTCTTGTTGCTTTTGCAGAGGACTAGAATTTTATTCACCGAACCCACACTGGGCAGACAAAAATCTTGTAACACCATCTGCAACAGATCTGACACCTTCTGGACTATGTGAACACCTGCATACATGTGCATACAAAAAGACACATGTATACATATAAAATTTAAAAAATATTTTTACATAAGTTGGAATATAAAAATATTATATATAATATATAAATTGTATATTTTATAAATATATAAATTTTCAAAAATATATACCATCAGAATGAATAAAACAGAAGCATATAAAACTTCATAGTAAAAATAAAAAGCTTACAGCAAATTCATTTAATTGCATAAATCCATGACTATAAATTTTTTGAACTATAAAAATGTTATTAATAAATATGTGTGTAGAAAAATAGCTAAGAAAACAAATGACTTTAAAACTTCTAGCTCATGCAGGATTTAGTAAAATTAATAGTTGATATGAGAAGAAAATATGAGGCATATGCTATTAAGAATAAAAAAACTGTGTGTTGTATAACAGAAAACCTACCCACAACATTTAACATTTTTGTTGGTTTGTTGTGGGCTGTAAAGCAAATTAATTCTTGTTTCAAGAGCTTAAGATCTTTTCTGATCAATGAAAAAGCAATCTGAAAACAATCTAAAGTCTTTCAATACTGAGATTCTACTAAATCAATAGCAAGTATAAGAAACTTCAAGAAGAGCTTAGATAAATTAATGGATTTATTTCCAAAGGATTTTGTAAAGCTTTGTGGCTGTTTGGATAGTATCTTTAATTTTTGAAATACAACATCAGAAAAGACATATGACTCTAACTGTCAAGTAGAAGATCCCTGGTGACAGAGACAAAATGATAGACAAAAAAGCTAATGTTGTAAGACACCATGAACAGGTTTAAGTACTCTCAATACTTACTTTTAAATATTAAGACCATTTAATTGATGTAGATAAAATATTGTCTAATTATATTTTTATTTGTATAAAAGTAAATTTTATAAAACCACATGATTTAAATGTACTTGACTAGCCATGTATTTGAATGTTTTTGTAAACAATTTTAACCAATATAATTAACACTGATTTTAGTTATAAATGTTAGTGTTAAATAAATTATACACTTTAGGAAGAAAATAAATTTTTGTGCCTGTACCTATAAAATTTAAATGATTATCTCATCTGTTTGTTTAATCTAGACAAACATTTGGAAATTTCCTTCAAAGTCAGTCATTAAAATAACCCCTTGAATAGTTTCTTTGTACAAATAAGAATGTAATCCAATTATCTTGGCCATAATGCAGGTGTATTTAATTTATACTGTTTAAATATATTTTACACAGCATTATATTTTGATTAGCATTGTACCTGACAACAGCTTCCAAAAGGCAAAATAGTGGGTCTCAACTTACCTGCTTGTCAGTCTAAAAAGATCATTAAGTGTTGAATTATGCTTTCCTTTTGATTTTTCAAAGACCTATTTCTATATAGGGAAGAAAAGTGAAATATAAAAAAAATGATAAATTTTAATTTTATTTGCATATTCTACCTCACAGAAGGCATTATCCCTTTAAAATTTCCCAGACAACTTTGGGTATAACTCCTGAACATCAGTTCACACATTCATTTTTAAACTCATATATCACACTGTCAAAATATTGTAGACTGGCACTTATATCATTGAAACTTCATTCTGCCTCTAACAACTGTTTAAAAATAAACCATGATGCTTGTTTTAATGGTCTGGTGCCTAAATACAAAAATGATCAAAGCAGAAAAGCTTATCTATTAATTATATCTGCATTATATAGAATTTATACTATCCATTATTTTATTAATACTGATTTTGAAGAGAAATATTGGGTAAGGTTTCTTCTTCTCACAGTTCTCAACAACTACTCCTCAAATGATAGGGTATCCACATTCACAAAAAATATTTTGCTAAAGCTCAAAATGCATATTCAACCTCACACAATAATAGTGGGAAACTTCAATCCCCCACTATCACCAATGGACAGATCATGGAAACAGAAACTAAACAGAGACACAGTGAAGCTAACAGAAGTTATGAAACAAATGGATTTAACAGATATCTATAGAACATTTCATCCTAAAACAAAAGAATATACCTTATTCTCAGCACCTCATGTTACCTTCTCCAAAACTGACCATATAATCAGTCACAAAAGAAAAAGATAGAAATAACCCCATGCATCCTATAAGAACACCAGAGACTAAGGCTGGATTTCAATAACAACAAAAACAACAGAAAGCACACATACACATGGAAGCTGTACAATGCTCTACTCAGTGATAATTGGGTAAAGGAAGCAATAGAGAAAGAAATAAAAGACTTTTTGGAATTCAATGAAAATGATAGCAGTGCTATGAGGAAAACTTAGAGCTCTGAGTGCCTCCAGAAACCTAGAATACCCAAGATACAATTTCCAAAAGACAAGAAAATCAGAAGGAAGAGCAACGAGTGGATACTTCATTTCTCCCTAGAATAGGAAATAAAATACCCATAGAAGGAGTAGCAGAGACAAAGTTTGGACCTAAGACAAAAGGAAGGACCATCCAGAGACTGCCCCAGCCGGGGTCCATCCCATAATCAGCCACCAAACACAAACACTATTGCATATGCTAGCAAGATTTTGCTGAAAGGACCCTGATATAGCTGTCTCCTGTGAGGCTATGCCAGAGCCTGGCAAATACAGAAGTCACCTATAGGATGGAACACAGGGCCCCCAATAGATGAGCTAGAGAAATTACCCAAGNAGCTGAAGGGGTCTGCAACCCTATACATGGAACAATAATATAAACACCCCAGTACAGGGGAATGCCAAGACCAAGAAGTGTTATTGGTAAGGGAGCAGGGCGAGGAGGAGCGGATAAGGGACTTTTGGGATAGCATCTGAAATGTAAACGAAGAAAATATCTAATTAAAAAAATAATAAATGGGGTACAGAGCTAAACAGAATTCTCAACTAAGGAATACTGAATGGCTGAGAAGCACCTAAAAAAATGTTCAACATCTTTAGTCATCAGGGAAATGCAAATTAGAACAACCCTGAGATTCCACCTCACATCAATCAGAATGGCTAAGATAAAAAACTCAGGTGACAGGGCCAAATAGTGGAAGTGGGTGGGTAGGGGAACAGGGGTGGGGGGGAGTTATAGGGAACTTTCGGGATAGCATTTGAAATGTAAATAAAGAAAATAATAATAAATAAATTTTTTAAAAAAAAAGAAAAAAAAAACTCAGGTGACAGCAGATGCTGGCAAGGATGTGGAGAAAGAGGAACACTCCTCCATTGCTGGTACAACCACTCTGGAAATCAGTCTCATGCTTCCTCAGAAAACTGGACATAGTACTACCCGAGGACCCACCAATACCACTCCGGGTCATATAGCTCAGAAGATGCTCCAACATATAACAAGGACACATGGTCCACTATGTTCATAGCAGCCTTATTTATAATAGCCAGAAGCTGGAAAGAACCGCGATGTCCCTCAACAGAGGAATGGATACAGAAAATGTGGTACACTTGCACAATGTAGTACTACTCAAAACAGTGACTTCATGAAATTAGCAAGCAAATTGATGGAACTTGAAAACATCATCTTGAGTGTGGGGATCCATCTCATATACCAAACCCAGACACTCTTGTGGATGCCAAGAAGTACTTGCTGATAGGAACTATTACGGACGTCTCCTGAGAGGTTCGGCCAGAGCCTAAAAAATACAGATGAGGATGCTCACAGCCAACCATTAGACTGAGCACAGGGCCCCAATGGAGGGGATAGGGAAAGCACTGAAGGAGCTGAAGTGGTTTTCATCCCCATAAGAAGAACAAAAATATTAACAAACCAGACCCCCAAGAACTCCCAGGGAATAAATCATCAACCAAAGAGTACACATGGAGGGGGCACCCATGGCTCCAACTGCATATGTAGCAGAGGATGGCCTTGTCTGGCATCAAAGGGAGGGAAGGCCCTTAGTTCTGTAAAGGCTTGATGCCTCAGTGTAGGGAAATGCTAGAGCAGTGAGGAGGGAGTAGGCAAGTGGGTGGGGTAGCACCCTTGTGGATGCAGGTGGGTGGAGGGGCTTGGAATGGGGGCTTTTCAGAGAGTAAACCAGAAAAGGGGATAACATTTGAAATGAAATTGAACAGAATACCCAATAATTTTTTTTAATGACAGAGTCATAGCAGGAAGTGAAACATAATCGTCTGTATCATAGCTACTGTCACATTGTTTAGTTTAATTAACTGTTTTAAAAACCTCTTTATTATTGTATATTTTATTTATTTACATTTCAAATTTTATCCCCTTTTCTGGTTTTCCCTGCAGAAATCCCCTATCCCATTCCCCATTCCCCTGCTTCTATGCGGGTGCTACCCCACCCACCCACGCACTCCTGACTTCCCACCCTGGCATTCTCCTATACTGGGACATCAAGCTTTCCCAGGACCAAGGCCCTCTCCTCCCACTGATGACTGACAAGGCCTTCCTCTGCTACAAAACTGTATGGTATTGGTACAGAGACAGGCAGGAACATCAATGGAATGGAACTGAAGATCCA